>NW_022196296.1:197500-663413 GCF_008641045.1 Pistacia vera
AATAACCTTTATCCTAATCTGAGTAATTGAAAATAAAATAAAGTCTTAATACAAAATAGGAAAGTGGTGTATCTAGCTGTAATTTGCGTGCAATAGGTATTCAAATCTTCTTGTAATAATCTGCCTATTTGAATTGCATGACAAGGCGGAATGTTCCAGAACGTCAGCAGTGCAGGTGCGTCAAATTCAAGCTCGATTACAACCTTGATGAAGCAAGTATCTCTCCAAACTCAAAACATGAAAGTTGTAGATATATTTCTTAGCGTTCCACAGAATTTTTAATCATCTCAATCGGAGCTTGGGTGAGAGAGTTATTCCCAGATTACGAAGCAATGTCGAAACTATCCGAATTCACTTAATTAGTACCGTTTTGCAATTAACGCCTCCATTTGCATCCTAAATCAAAATAGAATAATAATGAGTACATTTAGGCAGCAAATAAGTATAAAAGACTAGACATTAAGGGGGTTAAATATGACATTTTGCATTCTCATCACTCTCCGTGACTTCTACTCATTCTCAGCCGATCGGACTTGATTATGCATGGATTCGGAACCCTTGGCCATGTGAGTGTATATTCTCTCTCTCTCGGGTACTCTCAGGTATAGCCCTCATCCGCATGCACTCTCACAGGCCATACCACTTTCTCTCTATCATACTTAGGCCGCTCTCTCTTTGCAGCATACATGCGGGAATACTCTACCCATTACTCATGGGTTCCCCATCACACAACCTATTCTATTCTCTTCTTTTGCACTCTTTTCTCTCTTTTCTTCTCTAGTGCTTAAGCTCTCTTTCTCTTTACTCTTAGAGTAGTTGCTTCTCAAAATTCTCTACTCTTTCTCAAGCTATTTCTCCAATGCACCATTAATGCATATAGATGACTCATGCTCATTAATGTACTCATGAAATGCTATTATGCCATGTAACAATAACCAAAGTTCTCAACTCTTACTCATGTCTCTCATAAGCATTTCATCAAACAACTCATGTGCATATAAAAACTCTACTTTAACTATAACTCTTCTCCTCTTTTTCATCATCCAAAATGGGAGAAAACTCTCTCATATACTCTTAAGTTCCTGTCAAGGAAAACACTCCCAAAAAGATTCATGCATAACTCCTCCAACTTCAACTCAATTTCAATCTCTCTTCACATGTCAAACACTTCTCAAGATGTAAACATACCCAACAATTATAAACTCAATACACATCTCATCTCAATTTCTCAATAACATACATACACATGCATACATAAATCTCTACTCAAAAGATTTCTCAAATTCCAACTTAGGTTGGATTTACTTACCTTGAGATGGAGTGAGTCCACTAGCACTTCTCTTTTCCTTTGGTAGCTTGACTTTTCTCTACAACTTAAACAACAATACTATAAGACTTCAACATATCTATAAAGGAAAATTCACATCTAAAGCAAAATCCTTACCTTAGGATGCTTTAGATTAACTTTCTACCAAAACTACTCAAAAAGCCCTCTAAAATCCTTGAAAGATTGAATGAAGAGTTGAGAGAAAATGGTGAATGGGAATGGCGGTGGAAGAAGAAGAATGAAGGGTTTGCTAAACTTAATCCCTTATTAGCTCATAATATAACCATTCTTTCCCATTTTGCCCTTACTCTTTCTTAGAAATTTCATCTTTGTCCTTTAATTCATTGCACTCACACCCCCAATTCTAACACATTATCCATGAAATTTTCTTATATTTCACTCCCCACTTTTCCTGTTTATTAGGGGTAGAATGGTCATTTTGCCCCTATCGAAATTTCTCTAGAAACTTCACTACACATTTCAGCTAGCCTGTCATCACGGCGAAGACTTTTCCTTCGCCCCGGCAAAAAAATTCAGAGCCTACGTTGCCGCGACGAAGATTCTTCCTTGCACCAACGAAGACTGAAATCTAAAAATTCGCCAAGTCTTAATGAATTTCAGGGCAAACACTCAACCAATCCAAAACAGAAGTTCAACCAAGGGCCAACCAGCCAATATTAACAATATACCAACTCAAGTAAAAGCAAAACAATAAACACTTAGGCAATACACCATAAATTAGCTACGTACCTCAAGTGGGGCGTTACATGCCCTGACAGATGCGCCTTTATTCTTGATTTCAAGTATTCTTGTGTTTAATAGGTTTTTAATTCATAGGCTAGACTATACGCCCTAGCTAGTCTTGTGTTAAAAATACTAGGTTAAATCCCGAGAACCTTATGGTAATACCTTTATTTACTAAGTGTGAACCCTATAGAGTGAATTAAAAAATAGATAGATGGTTGACAAAGAGCTAGATAGTTATGGTGAAATTGGAGCCCTAGGTTTTGGTCAATTGGGTTTTAGATAATTTTATAGTTGTTTAATTTTAATTTTAATTTTAATCAATTGTTTAAAGTGATTCTCTTTAATTCTTTATTAGTAATTCTAGTTATTAGTTTTAATTGAAACATATTTATTAGGATTAATAAATTACTTGCAAATCTCTGTGGGATCGACCCTTGCTTTCGTAAACTGGACTACAAGAGTGATTCATGCATTTGCAAGGTTATAAATTTGTTCATCAAGGCTCAGCATAAAAAAGAGTTTCTCAACCATCTATCGGCCTCAAGCCAACGGACAAGTCAAAGCGATAAACAAAGTGATCAAGCACACCATGAAGAAAAAGCTTGATTCCCTCAAAGGGGGATGGGCAGACGAGCTACCCAAAGTACTATGGTCATATAAAACCATGACTAGAAGCTTGACAGGTGAGACTCTTTTCTCACTTGCTTATGGGTGCGAAGCAATGGTCCCAATCGAAGTTAGAGTAAGTTCATTATGGAGATAGATCTTCGACAAAGACAGCAACGAAGAACTCTTACGCTTAAAGCTAGACTTGATTGAGGAACCTCGGGCAAAGTCTCAAATAGCTTTATACCAACATCAAATGAAGAGATATTTGAACTCAAAAGTTAAGAATCAGGACTTTGAAGTAGGCGATCTAGTCCTAAGGAAGATCGTTCATGGAGCACAGAATACAAACTTGGGGGCACTTGGGCCAAAGTGAGAAGGTCCTTTCCAGATCTTAGAAAAGCTTGAACTAGGAACTTTTCACCTGGAATATCTAAACGGCACAACCATCTTGCAAGCATAGAACGCCGAGTAGCTACGGAAGTATTATCAATGAATAGCTCAGGCTTTTAGCCTATTAGTGTTAAGTTTTAAATTTTAATTAGTATGAGCTGTAAGATCATTTATGGTCAATAAATTTTTATGTATATAACAAGTACTATTCAATATGTCACTTTATTGTTAGAGTAGATGCCCTAGAGCCAATCAATTATTGTAGAATTGACTCTTTGTAATAATGTTCATTGATCAATAAAAGGCATTTTATTCTATATCGCGTAAATCATTATTATTGCAATATGTATTGGTATATGTCCTTAGAATGGTAGAGCCGTGACGAGGGTATCAAGTGTTTCAAATCTTGATAGTGAGAACCCTATGAGCACATATGGTGGCCATTCTAGAAACGTCCGTAGCCCCAGTATTATTCTGAACTAAGGGCACAGATAATACGGTAAGGCTATCATAGTGTTGAACGACCCTGTCGAAAGGCAGTGACTGATCTCACTTGTCAAGGTTGTTTGGTGACAACCTGGTGCAACACATGGGTGTTTGTTGTAGGCGATTACACCACAGCAAGTTCACTGGACTGACCCACCAGAGGATTCCATATGGATGGTAACCCCAGTGTCTATGGAACAAATCCTCTAACGAATGGTGGTGCATGTGATCCTTAGACTTGAGATCACCGGAGCGCCTTGTGCACCGATTGGTGTAGTTTGACACTAGCCTAACGCAGTTCTTTTCAGAGCTGTCAATACGGTGGTGATTGGCTGCATCAAGGAGTGTATCAAGACTATGGTGGATTGACAGAGGATTTATCACTCCCGGGTACGGGAGAAAGTTATCTCACGGCGCAATTCAGTATATGGCAATGACACTAAAACTGTGGCCACAGTGGGATTGAGTTGTTGCTCTATCCAGTTTATAATACGGGTCATTGGTCCAGAAACTGAATAAATAATATCGAGAGTAACCGAAGGTTGACACTATTTCTATGCCTTCGTCTCGTCGAGATAACGTATGATGAAAGGATCGAATTGCACGGTAACCATATCGTTGACAGGTAGCTACTTTGCTGAATCCGAATCTATCGGGTGGCCATGATGCCTTGCTAGGGGCCAATCTTGGTCTGTGTATTAGTGAGACGATTAATTGGTGTTAATCGCAATACTATACACTGCCGATATGATGAGGAGCCTAAGGGTCACACACATAGAAGACAATTTAAGATGCAAGAAGAAAGAAGGGCGTTTTCGTCTTTTAAGGCGAAAGGGTATTTTGGTAATTTCACAGTGCAATTAAATTTGCTGAGGTCGTAGCCTTTATTTAATTTGTTAGAAAAATTAAATAAGTGAAATTACGTTTAAATGTGTGTTCGCACATATTTAAATATATTATCATTATTGTTAAATGTTAATATATATTTAAATATATATATTAATTGATTTTAATTGAGATAATGATGGAAATTAAAATAAATCAAATTGGGAGTGTTTGGCAACATGGGGCGTTTGGGTTGGAGCCCAAGCCTATTCCGTATGGGATTAGGGCAAATTGTTTTTAAGTATAAAAGGAAAAGTGTGTGATTTTTTAATTAATGATTTTTCTTTGTAAAACACAAAAATACACACAGCAGCCCTTTTGCTTCTCCCACGGCAGTAACATCTTAAGCCTAAAAATCAATTCAATTGATTTTTGTTTTCTTCTTAATCTTGAAGCCAAAGAGGATCTAGCAAATCCCTCTTTGGTTCTTTTGAGATTGTCTTCGTGTGGACTACGCAGGTTCGATCCTACACTTGGATCGGTAGCAAAACGTTCGACGACAAATTTGGAGGAGCCTTCAACGTGCGTTTGTTTCTCTTAACTCATGTTGAATATTTATGCAGATTTTAATTTAATATAAATTGTTAAATTCATACCCTTGATCTTGGCTCAAGTAAACGATCCTATTATATTATTTTTTTGTTTCCGCTGCGTATACGGGACCGTTTCCTAACATTTATATTGTACGGGTCCATTAAGATCGCATTTAGAATGATTACTGCTAAAGAAACTCGAAGTCTGAAGCTCGAAAAGTTGACGCTCGAAAACTCCAAGTCATTGGTGGCTTTTGCTGTAGCTGCTCAAGCTCGGCCTTCAACGCTCCATTCTCTTCCTTTAACTCCACAGTCCTTACCAAGGCTTCTTCTAGGGCCTTATCCGATTCCTCTTAGGCCTTGTTCAAGTTTATAAGGTCGGCATGGATCTCTTGGCGGAAGAGCTGAGCCATCATGCAAGTCTGAAAGAAAGAACAATTAATATTAGCTTTAAAAGGGGAAGGTAGTCAGGAAAGAGTAAAGAGCAGTGTATTTTACCTTAGTGGCCACAGTAATACTACACTCACAAACCCTTCTCACAAATGTGACATGTCTTCTTCAAGAACGACAAATGGTTTTTTAGGGTTTCTTGGCCCACATCTCTGCAAGAACGAAAAATAAGTTAGCATGCAACCAAGAAGAAATTGAAAAGGCGAACTATTTCACACTCACTGAAAATGGTTTCGAAGTTTCCAAAAATCTAGGCAAAACCCGTATGCTCTCAGGTAAAGAAGCATAATAAGTTTTGTCACGTCACAGCAACTCTCAAGAAGATCATTAAAGGCCACTAATTGCCTCTTGTGCTCGTTACTAACATTGGGTTGCTCGACATTCTTTGTGAAAGAAAGCAAGAACAATCAGAAGTCGACCAATAAAAACCAAATAAGAAAAAGAGGGTAAGAATACCCACAGGCTTCGTTGGCAAAAACACCACTGTCCCGAGAGCAATAGAGAAAATACTTGGAATCCTAGTTTATGAGCTTCTTGGGGATGTTGATCAACCCATCCAAATGGGATGTTCTTGCTTTGGAAAGATAGAAAATATCACCCTGACCTTTTTCAACCTATACAAGTGGATAAGGTCCTCTACAGATAGCTTGCCAATCTTTTCTAAAGCGTAAGCAATGTACATGCCTACCTTTTATATAAGAGTTCCCTGTCAACTAAAGGGGAGCGACATTAAACCAATCTATAACGTCAGAGATGAATTGATGAGGTGGGATCGACATACCACACCTCATGAGAGTTTCAAAGATCACCACCCAACCAGTGGGGGGATACTTCTACAAAGTATCACTTAAAGCTGGAAAATTAACCCACTCGGTCCGGCCCATGGGGGGTTAGGCCAAGTTGAAAGCCAGGCCTAACCCGACCCGCCAACAAGGCCAAGCCAATTAGGATTCAATGTTAATTCAAATGTTATCAAAAAATTAGAAAAAAAAAGATTTATTCATTTATCAAAAAATAAAATAAGAAATAAGAAATTACAACAATTATTGCCTCATTAAAAACCTTACCAAGAAAAACTCAATTAGGACAAAAACTTGGAATGGAAAAAAGAGTGCAATAATTGACAGTTAATTTACAAATTACAAAGTTACAATTTACAAAGCAACTAATTTGAGGGTTAACTAGGACCTCTCTCATCTGTATCATCTAAATTACAAAATTGAAATGATTCTATTAAAGTATCATCGACAACCTCGTATTGATCCTGATGGCGCGATCATTCCTAATCTCGAAGACATGTGAGGACTTCAATCAATTTTGGTGAAAGTTTAGTCCTCCTGTCATTTAAAATTCTTCCACTTGCACTAAATGTTTGTTCAGATGAGACGGTTGGGATAGGAACAGAGAAAACATCCAGGACAAGTCTTGACAATACCCAAAAAATACATTTTCTGGTTTCCAATATTCTAAGACATCAATGTTGGCTCTTTGTTGTGGATCTGCTAGTAGCAAGTTAGGGGTTCCCACATATTGGTGAAGCTCATTACTCTGCAGCTGCATGGAGGACAATAAATTTGTTGTTGATGCTTCTGAAGATGAGGTTGATGCGTGAATTGACAAACATGCATATGTAGCAAGTGCATTAGTCGTAGAAAGTAATAGAATGATGAAGTAAAGTATCGTTCCCACAAGGATTGTGTGCTAATTACCAAGTTTCCTAATTCTATTACTAATTGAAGGATACAAAAATATGGAATTGTGGGGGAAAGTGAAGCTAGAATTAAAACACAAAATCAAACAACTAAGATTAACACTGAACTAATCAACACAAATTCAAATCAAGGTAAAAGAGGTTAGGGTTCGACGTCACTAGGATACTCTGGTTTAACCTACAATTTCTATTGCCTCCAAATTCACATGCAAGGATTATAAATCGAATTTCTTAAATTGTAGAATATACCTTCTTAGGCTATATTCTGCTACCTATCCCTATTAAACTTCCGCACCCAACAAAATGAAGGTTAATAGTTCAAAGTCTATCAAGCCAAATGAAATCCTATAAAGATTTCATAGATTGCTAAACATATCTCTAGCATTTGCTTAATCTATGGTGTTTACTCTAAGAAGCTAACACATGAATCACTTTTCAGTCTCATCATGCTCAACATTCAATTGAATCAAAAGAAACCAACATCCAACTGCATTAAGAATAAGAACAAACACATAATCCAAGCAATAGAACTCAAAAACAACACAAATTTATAGATTAAACCATTGTAATCCAAGTTACATCAAAACCCTAACCCAAAAATGAGTTAGTTCATGCTCAAAATAAAGAAAAACATCACATAAACTATAAATTCAGAGTTCAACATATTAGAAATTGAAAGAGGAATGAATTCTTCCCTATTTTGGAGACCCAATTTCCTCCAATCTCCTTCTCCTCTTCCCCTTATCTAACAATGTCGACCTCTTTTGCAAAATGAGCTAAGACTCTCTTAAATAGTCGGCCAAAACCCTAGGACTCAAGACTAAAACTAGAAAACGCACCATTTTTACAAAAGCAATCAATTCAGAATTTGATTTTCGCCGCAGCATCGCAACGAAACATAAAAAGCCACATTGAACCCGCGAGTTTCATGCTGCGGAGAAAATCAGTTCGCTATGGCGAAACTTTGTCTTCAAATGGTTGAAATTAAAGAACTACCCTTGCATGCTCCAACACTTGAATCTTCGATTTTCTCTTTCCTTCTCGTTCATCTGAGCTTCAAGGGTGCTTCCAATCAACCTCTGAGCATCCCAGACTCTAAAAACTCTTGAGTTTGAATCGATTGACCTTGTTTTTGCTTCATTTCAATCCAAAAATGCATTTTAGACCTGAAATATGAAATGAACAAATTAAGTGGCTATTCAGGCCTAAATTCAAAGGAAAATATCCAAAAATCCTACCAAATAGACAAGAAAAATAGTAATATCCACGGATTATCACAGGCTATGCTTCGGGTTCGAGTCTTCTTCGACCTATTAAGTGCCCTCCAAGAGTCGAAGTCTTCATTTGTGTCTTTTGAAGCTATTTCCTTGGGTATTGCGTCTCTTTACTGGTTCCCATACCTGCTTTCATATTGCAAATATACCTTTGCAAGAAATTGTCTTACCTCTCCTAGTTGATTGGCATATGCTTCGTCTCGTAAATTTTCACTTAACATGTCTAAACCATTTTCGAAACCCGCTAATTTAATTCTAGGATAAAATATGGTAGCTAAACAAAAAAGAAAAGGAATGGGTTTCCAACTTTTTTAAAATTTTAATTTCATTGCCTCTATTGGTTCCCCTAAACTGTCATTGTTTCTATTTTTTTTTTAAATAAATATGAAATTTTTATAATTGTATGTATTACCAATTGACTAGTAGGATAATATACACTAGAAAATTTTAGAGTGGACTGATAAAATATTTTAAGAAAATAATGAAATTTTTGAGCTATATGTGTAACGCCCCACTTGAGGTACGTAGTTATTGTTTCTTCTTTTGCTCTTATTTGAGTTGGTTTCTTGGTAATATTGTTTGGTTGACCTTTGATTGAGTGTTATGTTGAATACTTGCCCTGAAATTGGTTGAAAATAGAAGAAGTTCAGTGTTCCAAGCTTCGCCGGGGCGAAGAAGAATCTTCGCCGCGGCGAAGAGGTGTTGAAGCCACGGGAAGCTGCTGGAAAGTTTCGTCGCGGCGACAGGCCGACCAAAATGTTTGTTAAGTTTTAGATATTTTCTTCCCTAAGTGCAATTTGACCATTCTACCCCTAATTAGCAAGAAAAGTGGGGAGTAAAGTGTAAGGAATTTTCATAGAGAATATGTTGCTATAGGGGTGTGTTTGTAATGAATCAAAGGATATAGATAGAATTCCCAAAGAAGAGTAAGGGCAAAATGGGAATGCTTGTGTATAAATTTCATTAAAAGGAATTAAGTCATTGCAAACCCTTCATTCTTCTTCTCCATCGCCACTCTCCTCTCTTGCTTCCTCTCAAATTCTCTTTCTTTTGATCAAGGAGTTTTAAAGGGCTTTTGGAGTGATTTGGGGTAGAAAATCAACCTAAGGCATCCTAAGGTAAGGATTCTTGCTTTGGTTGTGAAGCTTTGTGAGTTTTTGTATATATTGAATATTGAGGGTTTTTGTTCTTTTGTTTAAGAGTAGAGAAAAAGTCAAGCAAACCAAGTGAAAGGAAGAGTTAGTGAAATCTCTCCATAACAAGGTAAGTAAACCCCAACCCAAGTTGAGATTTGGGAATTTTCTTGATTAGGGTTTTGATAGCACTTATGTATGTATGTTATATACATGTTATATGCCATGTTATTGAGGCTTAAATAGAGATTTCTAGTGCTTTGTGATTGTTTATACATTGCAAATATAAGAAGTGAGATGTGGGTTGGAAAGGTAGTTTGAGATGGAATTGAAGGGTATTAAGGAACCCTTTTGGAAGTGTCTTTCTTTGGCAGGATATGTGGCTATGTGAGGGGGTTTCTCCCCATTTTGGATGGTTAGAGAAAGATTTAGAATTATTGTTATAGTAGAGTTTTATTATGCACTTGAGTTGTTTGATGAAATGCCTAATAGAGGTTTGAGAATGAGTAGTGAACCTTAATTCTTGCAACATTGCATATTGGCATTTCATAAGTGCATTAGTGGAGATGAACCATCCATAGGCATTAATTGTGCATTGAGAAGTGACCTAAGAAAGAGTAGGAAACTTTGTATATGCACTTGCTCTATGAGTAGAGAACTTTGTGGATGCAACTACTCTAAGGGTAGAGAGAATGAAAAGTGCTAGAATAGAGTGAATGAGAAGAGTATTAGAAAGGGGTGGATGCTTTGTAATCATCACCCGACAGTTATGAGAATCGGGTGGATGCTTTTTGATCACCACCCGAATAGCTATTAGAAATGGGTTGATGCTTTGTGATCATTACCCGATAGGTATTAGAAACGGGTGAATGCTTTGTGACCATCACCCAGTTAGTTATTAGAAAAGGGGTTGATGCTTTGTGATCATCACCCGATATTTATTAGAAATGGGTTGATGCTTTGTGATCATCACCCGACAGTGATTAGGAACGGGTTAATGCTTGGTGATCGTTACCCGAAAGTCATGAGGAATGGGTAGGTGCTATGTGGTCTCCACCCGATAATTACGAAAACCGGGTAGGTGCTTCGTGATCCCCACTCGGTAGTCACTAAGAACGGGTTGGTACTATGTGAATTCCATCCGATAGTCATGAAGAGTGAGATAGTGCTGTGTGAACGCCATCCGGTCGTACCTCCGGTGAGATGAGGCCATGACGTTTAGTAGGAAACAACAGAAAGTGTGAGGAAAGAATTAAGAGTAATAAATACGGGGATAGACAGATAGAGGGTTTTACTTACTGAGCATTATTTTGTGCTCACCCCGTTATTTTTCCTTTGTGGATGCAGGATCTAGGTGATAATGCAGTCGGAGGGGCGTCGGCAAGCGAGGAGCAATAGCTACACTGTTTCCCCTGTTTTGTCTTTTAAAATGGCATTTTTGTAAAAGACGTATGACTTATAATAAAAGGAAAAGTTTTGGGCCCATTTTCTATTGTTATTATGCATGCATTGTACTAGTTTACAGCAGTTGTTACAATATGTCAATCACCGTCTACCAAACAATGAGGACCCCTATTATTTGCTACATAATAACTAATTAAATTTGCATAAGGTAAACATGAATCAAGCATTAAATAAATACTATTTCATCTAACAGGCATGTCTAATGCAAAAGTTCTAGGAGACAAATTTGATTTTATATAAGCATCTTGAAATTCTGCATTTCTTTTATTACTACTAGTAATCCAAGCTAAAGAATCTCTAATTCTATCAATATTATTTCTAATTTTTTTCATAATACTTTTCACATTTAAATTAATATTGTGACATGTACAACGTTGGTGAAAAAACTTTAAATTGTCATAAATAGGAAAATTTGTTTTAAAAAAAAAAATCTATAGTTTTACTGTTAGCACTTACATTATCTAAAGTTAAACTTATCACTTTGTGAACAATATCATAATCTTCTAAAACTTCAAAAAATTTATTATAAATTTGTTGACCACTATGATCCACATTCATTAATATAAATCTCAATAAAGATTTATTTAATTTACATTCGTTATTAAAATAATGACTAGTCACACAAATATAATCTTGTTTAGCTCTACCACTCCAAATATTGGCGGTTAGAGTCACACTAACATGACAATTATGTATTTTATTTCTTAATTCTAATTTCATTTTCCCAAAAAAATTTATTAAATCATTTCTAGTTACAGTTTTAGAATAAGTTTTAAATTTTGGAAAAAAAAAAATTTAATTAATAAATCTTTCAAAATATTTATCTTCAACTATATTAATAGGTTGATCAGTTGCAGAAATATATAAAGCTAATTGTTCCCTATATACATCAGAATTATAACGCCAAGAAGTACCCATACCAGTTATTTGAGTTTGATTGGTTTCTCTATTTCCATGATGATTTATATGTTTACTAGCATGTCTTTTTAAAGTACTAATACCATTACCTATATCGGCTTTATAAATATTTCCACAATACTTGAATTTTGCTTTCCTCACTTGAACTCCATTTTTCGTCTCGTAAAACTATTTGAAATGCACCCAAACGCCTGATGTGTGTCTGTCGTCGGTTCTAACTACAGTTGATGAACCCGCTTCTGCTTGAGATGGAGTTGGATGAGGATGACAATTACGAGAATGACCTTTAGAACCACCAGGAGCTGTAGTAGCATGGGCAGGAAGGGGGGAATATTATGAGGTGCATCGGATTCTAAGAATGGGAAAGCGGAACTGTTTGAATCCACTACATTTACGTTAGTAAATTCAGGGGGACTAGGATAATTTTCTTCATCATCGAAATTGATGGGATGGAAATATCTTCCATTCTAGTTTTAAAAAAAAAATGGATATAAAAGAATTAAAGAAGGAGAATTAGAATTTGGAAATATGAATTGAAAATTGCAAAAAGCCAAAAACTAATAAAAATTAAAATGAAAGCAAATTGACAACAAATAGATTGAGAGATTTCAATAGAGATTAGAGAAAACGGGAGAATGGGAGAATTTGGGATGTAAGGAAATACGAGATGTTTAGACTCTATTTATAGAAAAAAAATGGGAAAAGAAAATGACCAAAAAGTCAACTGCTATAAAACAACTATATTTAAAAAGTTAAATGGGTTTCTACAAAAAAAAATATTTAATTCAATTTTTATTTTTTTTCCAACTCGCAGGTCAACCCTACGAGTTAGCCATTGAGCTGCCACCAAGTTGACCCAACGGGTTGACAACCCCCAACCCGGCAAGTTGGATGGGTTTTGGAAAAAAAAAAAAACAACCCACCCGGTGGGGTATACTCTGGCCAGGTTGAACCCAAGTTGAGGCGGGCTAGGTTAGGGTTGACCCGTCTAACACAGCCCATTTGTTCCACCTCTAGTATCTCCTGGAACGCGAAGATGATGTTTGCGTGGGATTGCATAGTTCTCCCCTATCCGCCTCAGATCAACCTCGGCGATCGAAAAGGTCAGATATTTCCTAAACCTAGTTTGATGCGGGGTACTTGCACCAGGGTTTTCCTCACCCTGGTTCAATGAGTTCTCCCACTACTTGCGGTCCGCTCAAGAGCCACAGCACCAAGCTCATCCTGAGCTCTCTCCCCACTACCAACTGAAGCTACTAGGGAGCCCTATACGAACAGTCTTTCAATGCTGATGCGCGGGAAGACAATTTTTACCAAGCTCGCTCGTGGATACCTGAAACAAGGAGACAAGTATCAAATGTCAAAAAACGAGCAACCTATCCATACTTGCCTCCAGTTTAGACATCCAGAAAGCTCGTACAAAAAGAAACAGAAGTGAGCTATCTAGATTCATAACAACCGAGGAGAATTCCAGCGAAGGATTCTGGCGGCCACTCATCAAGACGTTCATAAACCCAAGGTTAGAGGGTTTTTTAAACCTAAAAGAACTAACCTAGCCGTGATATTGGTCACCCCAATAGTAAAAACTTCAAGAAAACAAAAAGAACGGGTATAAAGAAACTTACTAAAATGCATAGACAAAAAGGTGCGTCGAAAAGTCATCATGAAAGAAGGAAGTGAGGATCACAAAGGAGATGAGCCAACAGAAAGGCCTTCAAGATTGCAAGAATGGGAGATTAAGAGCAAATAACCCGTTTTACAGTAGCAACCGAGAAACCAAAATGGCAAGATTCAATCTAGGCCATTGATTTGCGACAAATCTTAGCCCTACATTCACCGAACAATCCTAACCGATCAAAAAGTTTGTAAGATACGTTTGTCAATCCCTTTAAAAATTATTTTTCCCTTGTTTTAATAAGCTATAGTTTGCTTTGATTGCAATGTTGGTAATTTTGAAATTAATGGAATATTAATTTAAAATTAGGACTAAATTAACGGGATATTCTTCTTGATTTTCTTCCGAATCTTTTCTTAGTTGTTCAAATTCCAATATAATTTCATAAGGGTTACCATCCATACCTCTCCTCACTGAAATGACAGTCTAATAAAAAAAACTAAAATACCAACCGTATGTAATATCTGTAACAAGGTTATACAGTTGGAATCAAAATCTGGAGCTCAAGAACAAAGAAAAATAATGAAAAAAAGGAAGATAAACTTGATAAGAATATTTTTACAGTGATATTGACTAGGTACCACAAAGAGCAATTGATAGATCTAAATTAATGTTATTATATCTCCTGGAAGATGAACCAAAGCATTCTTTAAAATTAGACCTAGAGTATGAAATTGCCTCGCTCATCTCGCTTGTTGAAGAACAACCATTACTTCTCTGGGATGGCAAAGAGAGTGACAACGATAACTCGTAATCAACAACCTCTTTGTCATCTGCTCTTCCCCTTCCATTGTTTCCATGTGAGGAATTTAAATCCTCTAGTTTATCAACCTGAGAAACAAAATATTCAGATACGTAAATTTTAAATAATCAAAGCTTATTCAAAATCATGAGAATCCAAATTCATATTCACTACAAAACAAATACTGGGTATGTTTTTTATCATTATTTTGTCTTTGTAAATGAAATTCAAAGTTGATTTTTGCAAGAAATGAACTGCCAAAATCAGAAAGGGCAGCCCTATTATTCGAGAAACGGGCAGTCCTCGCTACCACTGAAAACTTAAAAAAAAAAAAAAAAACTGTTGGTTCTAAAGTAACTGTGTTTCAACGCAATAAAAGCTCATTTGAATTTCCGTTTGAACCTCCCAAGAGGTCCCCCATCAATAATAATAAATTAATAATAATTGTGAAGTATTCTATACTGGACCACTGAATTAGGAAACTTGACTTAAGATTTCTCATCTGCAAGCAACAAAGAAAATAACTAAAATTTACATATAAAGAATGTGATGTTAATTTCACCGGCTTAATAGCCACTAACTAAAGTGCTTTAAAGGGTAAAGAAAGATAATTAAAAAATCTCAACCCTAAAGGGAGTGCTTTTCCCAGAATGGTTTCAAGCTGTGAAGCGAAATGAAAGCACAGTGTGCAGATGTCGAAGCTGATCCAAAGTATGGATATCCATGCATCCAGTGGTCATAAAGGCAATATATTCAGGAACCGAATTTATTTCATATTAATATATTATTCCTTGTGGAATTGTTTATTGCTAAGCCACACAATTTTCCAAAACCATTAAAAATCCTCTATAATTATTAATATCCTTAAAATTATTAAAATTGCCTCTATTTCAAGGGGGTTTTTAATATTCAAAAATTTTTAAGTGCTTAAGATTTGAACACGAAAACTTAAAGAAATACTACCCTACAATCTGTGATGAGTTGGGTGAAACAACAAGCAAACTTGATACCGAAACACCAACATTACACTCACCTCATCAGAAAAGCTGGCAAAAGAAAAGAAGTTAAAAGTGTACCCTGAGGAAATGAGATTCTGGTAAAGCATATTTGAAAGAGTTTAGGTTGCGAAGTGAAGTGGTGATGGAGCAGGTGCACCATAACCTCCTTCATTCCTTTATCAGATAATCATCAAAGGGTACGGAGTTGAGACAGTTTCACTATTCCTTGGCTGCATTGCTGCAGGTTCTGATCAGACATTGAATCATTGTCTCGGTTCTGCTCTGATAAGAAAATTTAAAACAGAAGGATTTAAAGAAAGGCAAGGACTTTAAAAGAAAAATCAGATAATGTAAATCTTTTTTAGTTTGGTTTTTTCACACTAGTGTTCAACTTTTAGTGACTTTTTGGTAAGTGTGAAACCCTGAGGAGTGAAGCAAAGCGGACCTTTTTGAAGGTTGAGTAGTGTAGATGCATTGAGAATATGATTCTTTTATGGTTCGTGAGATGGGTGCTGAAAACCCATATCTTTTCTTCATCAACACACCCATCATGGTGTTCAAAAGATTGTCTTCCTTGCTGAGTAGAACCTTATCTGTCATTTGCAAGGAAAAAATGCAAGTTGAGTAAAGATTTTTCTGAGGATGATAATCCATGAATGTGCTACGTCTTTTGCATTAACATGGGTTTGATTCAGAAAATTATAGTGACTGTGGATTTCATAAAAAAATACCAATATTAGATTATCTGGAATGGTGCAGGTTAACATTTGTCGTCATCTATTTGGTACCAACTAAGGCAGAAAGAGAATAATATAATAATGAGGTGTTACAGCATCTACTCAATTCTAAAGGAAAAATTGTTAAAATTGTGAGTTCATAGAATTTTATTTGACTTTGTATAAGAACCAATTGAGGAAACTTCATTGCGCAAATCGCCTGCCTTAAATGCTAGACAAAATTATGTATATGATGGACCAAGTCACCAAACACAAATCTTAAGGTTGATTTTCCAAAATGTGGAAACGAAATGAAAACTTTAGAATATGAAAAATTAAATTTAAGATTTCAATTTACCTTGTCTTCCCAGATCACTCCTCATGCTTCTATACATCTGGTGGGAACAAAAAGGATCCATATACAACAATAACCCGTTAGAGGACATATTTCAAGCTATTTAAAGGAAGAAAGTAGCATAATAAACAAAAAAGAAGGCCAACCTGGAGTGGCTCTGACATGTGAAATGGTGAGTCCTTTCACATCCATCAACTGAAGAACAAGTTTAGGAGTAGCTTCTACAGAGGAAACACTTTTTTGAGGATAACACAAAAGATAGATAGTAGAGAAGAAACTTACTTTCATGGCCACCAAGTCTCTCAATAGCGTGAACAAAACAGTGATGAAGCTCAGGAGTCCATCTCAAACGAGCACCTTTGATCTTATATACTGCCTCACCGCTCCACTCCTCCCACAACTACCCATTTTTGAGAGACCTCAAAAAAGAAGTTCAAAAAACGCCTTTAAGAAACGAGTTGATGATATTCAATCTTGTTGGAAGTGTCTAGGCTTAAAGAAATTATAGAAGCAGTGTTGAACAGGCGTCTACATAAGAAATGAATAAGGGAAGAGAAAAGATCACAGAAGAGCTGTGAATTCCTGAAGGAGGGACTGATAATCTCTGGACACAGGAGAGACGACAATGAAAAATAAAAATTCTTTATCACGAGTTTCTGATCTGTCTTCACCAAAATCATTACCCCTATACTACCATTAAATCTCAACTGCCTCCTTTGACCTTTGTTTCCCTTTTCTCTCTCTCCCACTCGTCTCTTTTATACAACATTTCTAATAAGCCAACGTTGTCATATCATCATCACAATTTTTTTTTTTTTTTAATTCTTCTGTGGACAAATAAAACAACCTTTTGACTGTATTACTACAAGGGAGTTTCCTTTTTATAGGACTATTTTGCCCCTTCAAACTTTTAATGGAAAGGCATTTTTGCCCTTGTTTGTTTGTTTCCAATTCCAAATCTGCCTAGCTGTTTTATATGAGGGGGGTGCCCAAAACCTGACTAGAAAGTGCAAAATTTTTTACATTGACCATCTAACTTAACCCATCATACAAGAAATCAAACCTGTCCACGTTATCTATAACATTAAATATATTTATAATATCTTAATTCAAAGCTACAATTATTGTTTCTGAACTTTACTATAGAGAAAATATGAAAATTCCTAAGTTTTGTTGCGGTGGGTCTAGCTGCAGCCAGCAATGAAGAATGCTATACGTGTGTTGGGGAAACTTTTGTTCTCATTTTTACCATGCAGGTTCGTGTTTAAAGAAGGTGCATAATTTGTAGCCTATTTGACAAACTAAATTGCCCCCACCACTTTGGATATATTCTCTATGTTTTTTAATCAATTAATTGATTTTATTTCAAAAAAATTGATAATTTCTCTCTTTGAGATCACTTAGTATTAAAACATCATGGTTTGATATGTTGAAGGAGGTTTTTTAATATTTATTAGGGCTTCTTAAGTTGATTGTTAACAGAGAAAAGTTGGTCATCAAAACTGGAACACCCTTTCCCACTGTGCTATCATGCCAAAAATTACTATTAAAGGCAAATGAATACATGAAATGATTCAATTGAAAACCCAAGTTACAAAACTCCAGACCGTCTATAACAAAGGGCTAGAACATGAGAAGCAGAAACACGTAAAGAGAAAATGATATGAGTAGTTCCGTATAATTTTTTATATTTAGAATTTGAGAATAATTCAATCAAAATCAATCACGTTAGTCATCTCTTTGTATGTAATTGTAAACAACTTTGATCTTTCTAGGTGCCGACTTCTGGATTTTTCGTACAATTATCACACCTATTTTTCTTTTTTATTTCAGTGACAATTAGTTGTTTTATCTCGAGTAATTATTTTATTATTACAACCATAACTCCCTCAAATATAATCATTTAGACCATGCCATTCTAAAAAATCTTTAATCAATTTAAGTAAAATATTGTCAGTTAAAATCCAGTTGACAAGCTTTCTATCTCAATTAAAATCCCTCTTATATAATTATCTTCCTTCACCCTATTTGCAATGTAATCAACTTATATAATAATCATAACTCTTTTGTTATTCTTCGCAATATGATAAATTTTACTATTTTATCCCTAAAATTATCCATTTGGTTCACTATTATATCATATCCATTCCACTATCATATCCTAAAACCCCCAAAGACATTTTTTCAATATTCTCAACTTTTAATTATATTTTATTCAACTTTCAAAATATTAATAACTACCTTTCTCGTAAAAATAATTCAATTTATTTTTTTAAATAGTATTTTTTAAAACATTATAAGATCTCCAAAAGACTCTTTATGACTCAAACTATTTATTAAAAAAGTTTCCATAACAATAAGGTCCCACATACTCTTTATTCTTTAAATATAAATTAAAGAGTGAGTTTGACTCTCCACTTCAGAGAGTCAAATTTCACTCTAATCCTAATTTTAAATAATAAATTATAAGTTCTATATATTTTATTTATGATTTATCTCTATTATTAAGTTTCTTTTTTGGAAAAACATATTCTCTCTAATAAATTAAAGAGTATTGGGTTTGAATAAAAACTTTGTTCTTTATATTGAAATCAAAGATGCTCTTTAAAATAAGAGCATCATTGGAGTGCTCTAAGAGTATCTCCAAATGACTCTTTTATAACTCAAACTCTTTATTATAAAGAGTTTATCCATAGAAACAAAGTCCAACGATTCTTTTTTTTAAATATAAATTAAAGAGTGTGTTTGACTCTTAACATAAAATCAAATTTCACTCTCTATCTTAATTTTATAATAAATTGTATGTTTTTATATATATTTATTATTATCTCTTTTATTAAATTTTTTATTGAAAAAATAAATTTTTTTTTTAAATTTAAAGAGTTTATATATTTGAATAAAAATTTATTCTTTATATTTAAAATTAATAAAAATACGTTTTATTATATAAAATATGCTTAAAATAAAGATGGTATGATAACAGAGAACGAAACAGTTTTAATAATTCTTTTACTGGTTGGAGAGAGGAGAGAGAGGAACGAAATTCGATTGTGTTTATAAGATTGAGAGCCCAATACCAATCCCGAACAACAATGACAGAATTTGCCGAAATACCCTTGAAATTGAGAAATTGCAGACCAGGCGGTTGTCTGGGTTTGCGGACGACAAAAATGCATTAAATAAGAGCGGCTACTGGGGCGATCGGGTGGTGTCTGAAAGTAATCCAAAATTTCTGTCCTGCAAGGAATTATCTCACACTGCCATTTATTTCCTTGGAATACGCCCACGTACGTACTCTCACGCGCATTTATTATAATTCTCTTTTTCCTACAACTGCATTTACCATTCCTGCTCTTGTTTTCCCTACTCCCCACCTAACGCGTTCAGATCTTCATTTTGTGATTTACCGAGATAATTTATTTAATTTTTTTTTTTTGTCTCTAATTTAAATTGAAAAAATGCTATCCTTACAAAGACAATACAAAGAGAGCTACAAAAATCTCATCAGGAAGGAAAATAAAAAAAACCGGAAAAGAGAGAGAGGAGAAGAAATCATGAATGAAGGGTGAAATATATCTTTGTATGACCTCTTTATTTTTATCTTTGTAAGTAGTATTGCTCTTTAAATTAACCAGATTGTTATTCTACTTCAATAAAAATAACGTTTTCTTGTATAAAAGTAATCATATAAATAGTTTTGTAAAATATTATTGTCTCACCAATAATACTGCTAAAGGAATACCACTGTCATTAAATTAGCACGGTCAAAGCTGACCATATTCCATCGAGTCCTGTTGAAAAAACACTTGCGCATTTGTTAAAAAGTTGTCGAAGAATAAGATTATACGATGCTATTGTTTAATATGGTTACATATAGAACATATGATAACATAAAATTGCCTACAACGATACATAATAACCATTACCTACTAACTTTATCTTCATCGTGACTCAAAATATCAATTCTTAGTTACTTAATCTTCTTTATACCTATTGACAACAAAACATAAACCTCCATTTTCTTAACTATAAAATGGAAAACCTCAACTCAAATCTCTTTACTCCAATTCTCAAATTCTCTTCAATTTAATTTATATTCATTTATTCATATTATTATTTATATTATCAAATTTTTACATTTTTCAATTTAATCTATTATTCATATTATTATTCAATTTCTTTCATTTTAATTTATTATTATTTTATTATAAATTCATAATGGATTCCCTAAATTGTGCATTTGGAAGATAATCTCCAAATGATTTTATGTTCAATCCACCAAATAAATTGAAGGGTTTGATCAAATTTTCACCCTTTTAAGAAGCCAACTTCAATTCCACAACCACCAACGATTAGGACGGAGTCCCCAAACACAAGCAAGCTGCAACTCCACGGCCCGACCATCAAAGAGGACCGTGTCCAGGGTAAACAATTCTTCACCAAATCAAAATGGCCAAGCTAAATTGGGTTGGGGAAGAGACGTAGGATTGTAATTTTTGTTCAACCATTGTTGACATTGAGAACGGGAATTCAACGATGCGACGACATTTGGGGAAAAAGCACCCTGAACATATGCAACAGTCCCACCAATTCAGTTCAAGTACAACCGCATCAGGTGGCAAATTCAAACTGAATTTAATTTTAATTCACAATCCTCAACTCTCCCAAGATGGCAATACAATGCACTCACAGCATGAGAGTGCATAGCAAATTCATATATGCTATGGACTTTCCTATTTCTTTATCTGAAAACTCTTATTTTGTTGAATTGATTAAAAATGCTTTTCATCCAACATTTACCCCTTTTGGTAGTACAATTAGAAAGGACATAATAAAACTATGATAAAATAAAAATCAACTTGAAAAAGAATTTCAAATTTTTTGGAATATATTTTGCACTTACCTCAGATATTGACTGCTAGATCAAAACATATTTTGGAGTGTCACAATACATTATCTAAGTCATGGTTGAACTTTATAACAAAAATGATAGGTTTTAAAGCATTATATGAAAAACAAGTACTAAAACTATTTATTTTACAATATTGAAGTTTTGTAAGAATATTTATTATCTGAGAGAGTTGTAGTAATAACGCTTGATAATGCAGCTGCTAATACCTCGACAATTTCTTTATTTGAAAAGAGATTGGATCGTATGGTAAAGACAAATTTTTTCACTAGAAATGTGTTTGCCACTATCAATTTGATGTTAAGTACGTTTAAAATATACATTCGAGGATTAAAGGAGCACCGCAACTATCGGATTCATCATCGGTAGCAATTCAAGATGGACTGTTCCGTAAATATTGTTGCCAAGGATCCGCTGATTGAACAAAGAAGTTATGTACAGACATGTCTGTCTGCTAGAACTCCATGTACCTGATGTTGGAAAAAGTTATACCAATCGCAAGACAAATTAGAGAGTTCGTCATCTGGAAGAACTATTCAGAGGAAATCGTCAACGAATCCGATTAGACAGTTTGCAAACTATTTTTTTTTTTTCCTTTTTTAATTTATTTTACGATTCTACTAATATATTAAGTGATATTTATGTTCTACTACTAATGTAACTTTAGATATTTACTTCGAATTTCTACAACTTTTTGTCTCATATAGATAATGAAGTTTGCACGACATTGTTGTTCCAATAGAAAAAATATCAAGAATATTTGTTAGATATTCCATTCTTATATGAATTAGGTCTTATTGTAGATCCTAGATTTAAATTAAGCATATTATTGTACGGTTGTTGAATAGGCCATACTTTACAATATGACTATAGTTTCTATTTGATAGACTTTAATAGAAATTGGAAAACCTTTTTTCTTTGTATCAGACTGAGCACATGGAGCGTCCAGCGCCAGCAAAGACGAGCAGCAAGACCTTGGTGAAGATCAAGGATGGCGGAACGCATATGGGAGTTTGTGGAACGCGACAGCGATGGTGGTGCAAGTAGTAGCTCATACAAACAACTTGAACTAAATGAGTTGCATCGATACCTACAATAAACATGTCTTACATGATCACGAAGGAGAAATGTGAGATGAACGTGCTTCAATGGTGAAAGCACAATGCAAGTCAATTCCTATAATACTCAAATGACACGTGACATTTTATTTGTGCTAGTTTCCACAATTGCATCCGAATTAACATTCTTAATTAGTGGTCACATTGTTGAATAGAGAAGATGTTATTTAACCAATGAGATGGTTAAAGTCATAACATATTTTACGGGATTAGACTCATATGGACAGAAGAGATTAGCAGCATCTTGAAATCTCGAACTACAACCCTTCACACCTGATTTGAGGATATAAATATTGTTGATGATGTAAATTAATAATTTAATAAATTAAATTATTTAATTATTTATTTGTGAGTATTGTGTGAATATTATATTTATGTTAAAATTAAATTATTATTATCTCCTTAAAGTTTAAATTAAAAACACTCTAAATTTATAACCATTTAGGGATTATTCCAAAAAAAAAAAAAAAAACTCATATCCAGTACTTGAGTCAGTAAAGTAGAAATTCAAAAAAAAAAAAAAGAGGACCTTGTAAACTATCTTTATTAAAATAGAAATAAGACAATACAATCTATGAATATTATTCGAGTTGAAAAAATATTAAATAAATAAAAAATAATCCCAAAGCATTTGAAGACTTTGACAATTTGTAATTCATTCCCAGGGGACTACCGTCTTGTTTGCCTTTGTCAATGTACATGTGATGTAGTAGCTTAACAATGGTGAAGTTCACTGAGTCAGAGAGCGCTTCGTATCGCAACTGAGCACATCCATCACATCAAATCAATTTAAATTCTGGGGAACCAGTATACGTGTCGAGAGTCTGTTGTCTTTCTAGGTTGCCAACTTTAGATCCTACGCCGTTACGTGTCATTGAGAACGGAAAGATTTTTACAAGAAATTAAAAATATTTTAACATATTTTAAAAACATTTCAAACGCCATATCAATTTATTCCGGTCACCAACTCTATTATTGAATGTTCTGCTGAGAAAGTTGCTTACCACCAATAATTTTTTCATAATTATTTCTTCAATTGTATTTTTAATGTACTAATATTATTTTTAAAATTATTATTAAAACCAAAAAAAAAAAAATTATACTTGTTACCATTATTCGATAATATTGTCTTCTTCTATTTTAATATACAATAATTTTGTTTATGGTTTTCACAATTTTGTTTCTTCGTACTTTGATATAAAGACTTGTTTATTTTTAATTTTGCAAATCTCTATTTAGTTTCATATATGATGTAATATCTAGAGTAAGATTAACTAATTATTATGCATAATTAGAAAGAGGAAACAATAAAAGTTGTTTTATTTGTTGTAATCTCAAAAAACAACTTTGTGTGTGTGAATTATTTCAAGAGTTAATGACTCTTTTCAAGATGATTGAAATTGTGTTCTGATCTAATTAATGATAAAATTTAAATTTAACAGAAATATATACTTACAAAGTTAAGATTCTAATGATGTGTAAACAGCATTGAATATAATATAAGGAATGATTACTTATAATTAATATGATGTTAACAAATAAGAATAACATTATTAGGATTTCAACTTTCTATACATAGTTATATATAATTTGACTATCCAGGTTAATATATTGTATTTAAATTTATAGATTAATCCAATGATTTTTAGAGCCTTGTTACGTGATAATATAAACAAATAGAATAGTTCACTATGCATTTGAGCTAGTATATAATATATCATGTAAATGAACATGTATAATGATATTAAATTTATGTATAATATCCTAATTCTTAAAATAGTACGAATTATATCTTTAGAAAAAATTTAGAAGTGGTTAAAATAGAATGATTAGAAAAAGAATTAAAGTTTTTATATTAAAAATCTAGTAAGGGCAGAATGAAAAACGATTCCATAATGTCAAACATTAATGCAATGTAAATAGGCAGGTAAACCTAAAAGGAAGGAAATGAATGATAGTACGGTCGAAAACCATTAATGAATTTGTGGGAGCACTCAGGCATGTACAAGAGATAACAAAATTGTAAATTTTCTTAATATGAAGGTGTGGCAGTTGGCATGACACTCAGTAAAGAGTTCTGATTCTTAAAATAAACTGGCGTTGTAAAATTCCTCCTCAGATTTGAGGAAGTACCAAATTCACCCAAGAGTCTCAAAAAATAACTCAATACATCCAAAAAAATGGATTATTATCATAAGACCCTTTGTTTAATCAAAATCCTAAATTTGATTAAATTCATACTAAAAAAATAAATAAGTTAAAATGGGAATGAGGTATAATAAGATAAAATATACATTCTTTATGAAACAAAGTTTTAGCTTTTAATATGTAAAATAAAAACTGAAAAAATATATATTAGATAAAGGGTATTATATCTTTATAATATATAATTAGACAAGAGGTATTTTATCTAATAAATTCTTTGGGTGTATTATTACTATCCAAAATCTTTGGATATTGTTTAGTTTCCTAAACTTTGAGACCCTTTTTTTCTGAGTGGGATGCATGCACGGCATTATTATTAAGAGGAGGGTAAACAATGGCAGAGACCGAGGCGGCAAAGAGAATGATGAAATTCCTGCACTGCAACATCACAAATGGGAATTATGAATCATTTCAAAAAGGTTAAGGGTTTCACAATAAGTCCAAAAGAAACCAATGCCTAATTTATTACTCTCTGAATTCCCTCAAGTTGAAAAATAGGTTAAAGTCTTGCGGCTTCGAGGACGCCGGTACCTCTCCTCTACCCACTGTCTCAGCTAGCAAATTATAATACCCTTTTGGTGTCTCGATAAGTGTGTTGGAAAATCACGTAAATCCGCTTTGAAATAAGAAAGAGAAGTGGGTTTCTTTGATAAGTATCGTCAAATCAAATCGCCGAGCTAAGCTACCGAGAAGAACAAAGTGCGTAGACACGTGTTTCTGTGTCTCTATCTTTTTGCTTGGCTCTGTATCAGTATTTTCTGCCTCCCCTATCATCATCACTTTCCCTTTTTTATTTATTTCTTTTGATTCATTCGAAAAATTATTAAGAATAATTTAAGATTATAATAATACGGCAGCGCCGATGTCACGGAACGCCAGTTCATTAGTGATCTAACTGCTACTATCACTAAGAAATTAATTGCTTTGTCAAACTACACGTAAATGCAAGGGTTATTACAGGATCTCCATTAGGTCTCTTCTTTAAAACTTCAGCAATCGCCCCCTTCCTAACTAGTTTAAGAAATTAAGCATACAACCTCCCATCATGTTTTCCGAAAACATCACTAACCTCTTCTTCACCCAGCCAACTAACGGTCAACACTAACTCACAAAGGGCTAAGATGTAATTTACACAATCTAATATATTTTTAAAAGATAAAATTCAAAAAGATAATTGATCTTGACCTCATCAGTCATCACTACTATGCCATTGTAGTACGAGTGTGCATGATCCGAATTGGTTCGGGTTCATTTTATAAGCCTAATAAACGTGCAAGACATTCGCACTTCAACCCTTGTTTTAAAACGCGGCCCACCTGGTCGGTTGAATTGGTTCATGGGATCCAGAGCCTTCACCAAGTCGGGTTATAAATTTTTATATTCATTGAAAACCCTATAATTAGGATATCAATCTGTAAACTGAAAGCTGGAATGTTAGGACTTTTGAAGAGGAATGGGTCAGTGGTTCAATGGTGGCATGACGATGATTTCCGGTGAGTGAAATCGACCGAAAATCGCAAGACAAGTCATTAGAAAAGCCTGCTATTGTCGGCTATTGGGGAGGGGAACGAGGGAGGGGTGAGATGGTTTGGTCAGGAGGCTCAGAGTGTGTTTTTGTGGTGATGGGAAGTGTTGTCATTACCAGAAACATGCCCTATTTGCTAACACAACGTGGTATTGAGGTGTTTTTGAAAGATGCTTACATGTAATTTTTAGGGTATTTTTGTTAGATTTCAAACATTGGACACTAGTTTGACCCTCAGTCAAACCGGTTAAACTAGTCAACCTAAGACCCACCGCTTTACTAGTTTCACCTTGGGTTGGGTTTTAAAACATTGCTTGAACCAACCGTCGATTTAGTTTATTTTTTAATTCTACTCTTACATCCAAACTCGTACATGCACAGGCATACTATTTTATATAGAAGTCAAACGATAACACTACTCAAACTAGTTATTCTAGTCCTAATCAAATAATTTTAGGTCGAACGACTTACGCATACCTAAGGTTTGTCGAAACGACAAGTTGGTACCCAAAAGATTTTGAAACCACAAACAGGTACCTTCCGTCATGTTCTGTTAGTGACTTATGTTTGTTCATAGTGAAAAGACTAAAATGCCCTTAAAAGTTTGATATTTTAGTTTTTTATAAATTTAAAAATTTCTTAAAAAACCCTTAGGTTTGCTAATTTAACTAAACACCCCATATATAAAAAGTTTGTTAAATGACAAAAACACCCCCACACCTGCAGTGCTAGATTTCAGCCACCACCGCCGGAATTTGGCTGAGAAATTGCTTACGACATAGACCCATCAGATCTGTGTCGTAACGTGTCGATCTGGCCGTCAAGGCAGCAGATGGAGTTTTGCGGCCTCGACGGCCAGATCTGGCCTTTTCCGGTCAGATCCGTGCTGATCTGGCATGAAAATGCCAGATCTACTGCTAGATCTGGCCGTTGTGGCCGCAAAACTCCATCTGTGGCGTCGACAGCCAGATCTGGTCGTAGATCTAGCCTTTTCCGGCCAGATCAGCCACGGATCTGGCCGGAAAAGGCCAGATCGACACGTTACGACATAGATCCAACGGGGTCTGTGTCGTAACGCAATTTCTGGCCAGATTCCAGCAGTGGTGGCCGGAATCTGGCACTACAGGTGTGGGGGTGTTTTTATCATTTAACAAACTTTTTATATATGGGCGTGTTTAGTTAAATTAGCAAACTTAGGGGGTTTTTTAGAAATTTATAAAAAACTAAAATATCAAACTTTTAAGGGTATTTTAGTATTTTCACTATGAACAAACATAAATCACTAACAGCACATGACGGAAGGTAGCTGTTTGTCGTTTCAAGACCTTTTGGATACTAACTTGTTGTTTTGGTAAACCTTGGGTATGCGCAAGTCGTTTGGCCAATAATTTTACAACAAAACTTATCAAACTCTAAAATTATGATCAAACCTAATTTAACTAGAACAATAAAACTAAACTCTTAATAAAACTAAATATGTTAAAGACAATACAAAAAGCTACAAAATGACATCATCAGGAAGGAAAAAATAAAAAAAAAACGGAAAAAGAGAGAGAGAGAGAGAGAAATCATGAAGATGAAGGGTGAAAATTACTTTGTATGACCTCTATTTTTACTTTTAAGAGTAGTATTGCTCTTTAAATTAACCAGATTGTTATTCTACTTCAAATAAAAATAACGTTTCTTGTATAAAAGTAATCATAATAAATAGTTTTGTAAAATATATTGTCTCACCAATAATACTCTAAAGGAATACCACTGTCAATTAGGCACGGTCAAAGCTGACCATATTCCATCGAGTCCTGTTGAAAAAACACTTGCGCTTTGTTAAAAAGTTGTCGAGAATAAGATTATACGTGCTATGTTTAAATATTTACATATAGAACTATATAAACTAAAATTGCCTACAACAGATACATAAATAACCAATTACCCTACTAATTATCTTCATCGATGACTCAAATATCAATTCTTAGTTACTTAATCTTCTTTATACCCTTATTGACAACAAAACATAAACCTCCATTTTCTAACTATAAAATGGAAAACCCAACTCAAAATCTCTTTACTCCAATTCTCAAATTCTCTTCAATTTAATTTATTTTACATTTATTCATATTATTATTTATATTATTCAAATTTTTACATTTTTCAATTTAATCTATTATTCATATTATTATTCAATTTCTTTCATTTTAATTATTTATTATTTATTATAAATTCATAATGGATTCCCTAAATTGTGCATTTGGAAGATAATCTCCAAATGAGTTTTATGTTCAATCCACCAAATAATTGAGGGTTTGATCAAATTTTCACCCTTTTAAGAAGCAGCAACTTCAATTCCACAACCACCAAGCATTAGGACTGAGTCCAGCCAACACCAAGCAAGCTCAACTCCACGGCCCGACCACAAAGAGGACCGTGTCCGGGTATAACAATCTCCACCAAATCAAAATGGCCAAAGCTAAATTGGGTTGGGGGAAGAGACGAGTGATTGTAATTTTTGTTCAACCATTGTTGACATTGAGAACGAATCAATCACGATGCGCACATTTGGGAAAAAGCACCCTGAACATGCAACAGTCCCCACCATTCAGTTCAAGTACAACCGCATCAGGTAGGCAAATTCAAACTGATTTAATTTTAATTCACAATCCTCAACTCTCCCAGATGCAATACAATGCACTCACAGCATGAAGTGCATAGCAAAATTCATATATGCTATGGACTTTCCTATTTCTTATCTGAAAACTCTATTTTTGTTGAATTGATTAAAAATGCTTTTCATCCAACATTTACCCCTTTTGGTAGTACAATTAGAAAGGACATAATAAAACTTTATGATAAAATAAAAAACAACTTGAAAAGAATTTCAAATTTTTTGGAAATTTTATTGCACTTACCTCAGATATATGAGCTGCTAGATCAAAACATTTTTTGAGTGTCACATACATTATCTAGATCTGGTTGACATTTATAACAAAAATGTAGGTTTTAAACATTATATGAAAAACTGTACTAAAACTATTTATTTTACAATTATTGAAGTTTTGTAAGAATATTTATTATCTGAGAGAGTTGTAGTAATAACGCTTGAATGCAGCTGCTAATACCTCGACAATTTCTTTATTTGAAAAGAGATTGGACCGTATGGTAAAGACAATTTTTTCACTAGAAATGTGTTTGCCACATTATCAATTTGATTGTTAAAGTACGTTTAAAAATATACATTCGAGGATTAAAGGGAGCACGCAACTATCGGATTCATCATCGGTACAATTCAAATGGACTGAATTCCGTAAATATTGTTGCCAAGGGATCCGCTGATTGAACTAAAGAAGTTATGTACAGACATGTCTGTCTGCTAGAACTCCATGTACCTGATGTTGGAAAAAGTTATACCAATCGCAAGACAAATAGAGAGTTCGTCATCTGGAAGAACTATTCAGAGGAAATCGTCAACGAATCCGATTAGACAGTTTGCAAACTATTTTTTTTTTTCCTTTTTTAAATTATTTTACGATTCTACTAATATATTAGTGATATTTGTTCTACTACTAATTTACGTTAGATATTTACTTCGATTTCTAACTTTTGTCATATAGAATAATGAAGATTTGCAACACATTGTTGTTCCAATAGAAAAAATATCAAAAATATTGTTGATATCCATTCTATATGAATTAGGTCTTATTGTAAGTCCTAGATTTAAATTAGCATATTTAATTGTACGGTTGTTGAGATAGGCCATACTTACACAATAGACTATAGTTCTTATTTGATAGACTTTAATAGAAAATTGGAAAACCTTTTTTCTTTGTATCAGACTAGGCACATTGGAGCGTCCAGCGCCAGCAAAGACGAGCAGCAAGACCTTGGTGAAGATCAAGGATGGCAAGGAACAAGCATATGGAGTTTGTGGAACGCGACACGATGGTGGTGCAAGTAGTAGCTCATACAACAACTTGAACTAAATGAGTTGCATCGATACTACAATAAACATGTCTTACATGATCACGAAGGAGAAATGTGAGATGAACGTGCTTCAATGGTGAAAGCACAATGCAATCAATCCTATATAGCTCAAATGACACTGACATTTTATTTGTGCTAGTTTCCACAATTGCATCCGATTAACATTCTTATTAGTGGTCCCATTGTTGAATAAGAAAATGTTATTTAACCAATGAGATGGTTAAAGTCATAACATATTTTACGGGATTCGCATATGGACAGAAGAGATTAGCAGCACTTGAAGATCTCGAACTACCACCTCTTCAGAAACACTGATTTTGAGGATATAATATTGTTGATGATGTAATTAATAATTTAATAAATTAAATTTATTTAATTATTTATTGTGAAGTATGATTGTGTGAATATTATATTATGTTAAAATTAATTATTATATCTCCTTAAGTTTAAATTAAAAACACTCTAAATTTATAACCAATTTAGGGATTATTCCAAAAAAAAAAAAAAAACTCATATCCAGTACTTGAGTCAGTAAAGTAGAAATTCAAAAAAAAAAAAAAAAGAGGACCTTGTACTATCATTTATTAAAATAGAATAAGACAATACTCTTATGAATAATTATTCGAGTTGAAAAAAAAATAATAATAAAAAAATAATCCCAAAGCATTGAAGACTTTGACAAATTTGTAATTCATTCCCAGGGGACTACCGTCTTGTTTCCTTGTCATTGTACATGTGATGTAGTAGCTTCCAAGGGTGAAGTTCACTGAGTCAGAGAGCGCGTCGTATCGCAACTGACACATCCATTCACATCAAATCAATTTAAATTCTGGGGACCAGTATACGTGTCGAGAGTCTGTTGTCTTTCTAGGTGGGCCAACTTTAGATCCTACGCCGTTACGTGTCATTGAGAACGGAAAGATTTTTACAAGAAATTAAATAATATTTTAACATATTTTAAAAACTTTCAAACGGCCATATCAATTTATTACCGGTCACCAACTCTATTATTGAATGTTCTTGCTGAGAAAAGTTGCTTACCACCAATAATTTTTTCATAATTATTTCTTAATTGTATTTTTAATGTACTAATATTATTATTAAATTTTAATTAAAACCAAAAAAAAAATTATACTAGTTACCATTTAATTCGATAATATTTGTCTTCTATATTTTAATATACAATAATTTTTGTTTATGGTTTTCACAATTTTGTTTCTTCGTACTTTGAAAAAGACTTGTTTATTTTTATTTAATTTGCAAATCTCTATTTAGTTTCATATATGATGTAATATCTAAGTAAGATTAACTAATTATTATGCATAATTAGAAAGAGGAAACAATAAAAGTTGTTTTATTTGTTGATATCTCAAAAAACAACTTTTGTGGGTGTGAATTATTTCAAGAGTTAATGACTCTTTTCTAAGATGATTGAAATTGTGTTTCTGATCAATTAATGATAAAATTTTAAATTTAACAGAAATAATATACTTACAAGTTAGATTCTAATGATTTGGTAATACAGCATTGAATATAATATAGGAATGAATTCTTATATTAATATGATGTTACAAATAAAGAATAACATTATTAGGATTTCAACTTTCTATACATAGTTTTATAATAATTTGACTATCCAGGTTAAAATATTGTATTTAAAATTTATAGATTAATCCAATGATTTTTAGAGCCTTGTTACGTGGATAATAATAACAATTAGAATAGTTCCCTATGCATTTGAGCATAGTAATAATATATCATGTAAATGAACATGTAATTGATATTAAATTTATTATAAATACCTAATTCTTAAAATGTACGATTATATCTTTAAGAAAAAAATTTAGAAGTGGTTAAAATAGAATGATTAGAAAAAGAATTAAAGGTTTTATTATTAAAAATCTAGTAAGGGCAGATGAAAAACAGATTCCTAATGTCAAACATTAATGCAATGTAAATAGGCAGGTAAACCTAAAAGGAAGAGAAATGAATGATAGTACGGTCGAAAACCATAGAATTTTGTGGGGCACTCATGCATGTACAAGGAAAACAAAATTGTAAATTTTCTTAATATGAAGGTGTGGCAGTTGGCATGACACTCAGTAAGAGTTCTGATTCTTATAAATAAACTGGCGTTGTAAAATTTCTCCTCAAGATTGGAGGAAGTACCAAATTCCCCCCAAGATGTCTCAAAAAATATCTCAATACTCCAAAAAAATGGATTATTATCATAAGACCCTTGTTTTAATCATAAAATCCTAAATTTGATTAATACATACTAAAAAATAAATAAGTTAAAATGAGAGAATGGGTTAATAAGATAAATATACTAAATTCTTTATGAAACAAAGTTTTAGCTTTTATATATGTAAAATAAACTGAAATATATATGATTAGATAAAGGGTATTATAACTTTATAATTATATATTAGACAGAGGTATTTATCATAATAATTCTTTGGGTGTATTTTTACATCCAAACTTTTGGATATTGTTTGTTTCCTTAAACTTGAGGACCCTTTTTTTCTGAGTGGGGATGCATGCACGCATTATATTAAGAGGAGGGTAAACAATGGCAAGACCGAGGCGGCAAAGAGAATGATGGAAATTCCTGCACTGCACAATCACAAATGGGAATTATGAATCATTTCAAAAGGTTAAGGTTTCCAAATAAGTCCAAAAAAACCAATGCCTAATTTATTACTCCTAATTCCCTCAAGTTGAAAAATAGGTTAAAGTCTTGCGGCTTCGAGGACGCCGGGTACCTCTGCCTCTACCCCACTGTCTCCACTAGCAAATTATAATACCCTTTTGGTGTCTCGATAAGTGGGTTGGAAAATCACGTAAATCCGCTTTGAAATAGAAAAGAGAAGTGGGTTTACTTTTGATAGTATCGTCAAATCAAATCGCCGAGCTAAGCTACCGAGAAGAACAAAGTGACGTAGACTACGTGTTTCTGTGTCTCTATTCTTTTTGCTTGCTGCTGTATCAGTATTTTCTGCCTCCCCTATCATCATCACTTTCCCATTTTTATTTATTTCTTTTGATTCAATTCGTAAAAATTAATTAAGAATAATTTAAGATTATAATAAATACGGCACGCCGATGGTCACGAACGCCAGTTCATTATGTGATCTAACTGCTACTATCCTAAAGAAAAATATAATTGCTTTGTCAAACTACACGTAAATGCAAGGGTTATTACTAGGTCTCCTATTAGGTCTCTTCTTAAAACTTCAGCAATCGCCCCCTTCCTAACTAGGTTTAGAAATTAAGCATTACAACCTCCCATCATGTTCCGAAAACATCACTAACCTCTTCTCACCCAGCCAACTAACGGTCAACACTAACTCCAAAGGCTAAGAGTGTAATTTACACAATCTAATATATTTTTAAAAAGATAAAATCAAAAAGATAATTGATCTTCCCTCATCATCATCACTACTATGCCATTGTAGTACGATGTGCATGATCCGATGGTTCGGTTCTATTTATAGACCTATAAACGTGCAAGACATTCGCACTTCAACCCATTGTTTTAAAACTCGGCCAACCTGGTCGGTTGAATTGGTTCAATTGGGATCCAAGCCTTCACCAATCGGTTTATAATTTTTATTCATTAAAACCCTATAAATTGGATATCATCTGTAAACAATTGAAAGCTGGAATGTTAGGACTTTTGAAGAGGAATGGGTCAGTGAGTTCAATGGTGGCAATGACGATGATTTCCGTGTAGTGAAATCGACCGAAAATCGCAAGACAATGTCATTAGAAAGCCTGCTATTGTCGGCTATTGGGGAGGGGAACGAGGGAGGGGTGAGATGGTTTTGGTCAGGAGGCTCAGGAGTGTGTTTTTGTGGTGATGGAGTGTTGTCATTACCAGAAACATGCCCTATTTGCTACCACACAACAGTGGTATTTGAGGTGTTTTTTGAAAGATGACTTACATGTAATTTTTAGGGTATTTTTGTTAGATTTCAAACATTTGGACACTAGTTTGACCCGTCAGTCAAACCGGTTAAACTATCAACCTAAGACCCGACCGCTTTACTAGGTTTCACCTTGGGTTGGGTTTTAAAACTTTGCTTGAACCAAACCGCTCGATTTAGTTTATTTTTTAATTCGACCTGTCCACGTTATCTAATAACATTAAATATATTTATAATATCTTAATTCAAAGCTACAATTATTTGTTTCTGAACTTTACTATAGAGAAAATTATGAGAAATTCCTAAGTTTTGTTGCGGTGGGTCATAGCTGCAGCCAGCAATTGAAGAATGCTATACGTGTGTTGGGGAAACTTTTGTTCTCATTTTTACCATGCAGGTTCGTGTTTAAAGAAGGTGCATAATTTGTAGCCTATTTGACAAACATAAATTGCCCCCACGCTTTTGGATATATTCTCTATTTTTTTTAATCAATTAAATTGATTTTAATTTCCAAAACGAATTGATTAATTTTCTCTTTTGAGATCGCTTAGTATTAAAACATCATGGTTTGATATGTTGAAGGAGGTTTTTTAATATTTATTAGGGGCTTCTTAAGTTGATTGTTAACAGAGAAAAGTTGGTCAAATCAAAACTGGAACACCCTTTCCCACTGTAGCTATCATGCCAAAAAGTCAACTATTAAAGGCAAATGAATACATGAAATGATTCAATTGAAAACCCAAGTTACAAAACTCCAGACCGTCTATAATCAAAGGGCTAGAACATGAGAAGCAGAAACACGTAAAGAGAAAATGATATGATGAGTTCCGTATATAATCTTTTGTATTTGGAATTTGAGAATAATTCAATCAAAATCAATCACGTTAGTCATCTCTTTTGTATTGTAATTGTAAACAACTTTGATCTTTCTAGGTGCCGACTTCTGGATTTTTCGTACAATTTATCACACCTATTTTTCTTTTTTTATTTCAGTGACAATTAATTGTGTTATCTCGAGTAATTATATTTATGATTACAACCATAACTTCCCTCTCAAATATAATCATTTAGACATGCCAATTCTAAAAAATCATTTAATCAATTTAAGTAAAAATATTGTCAGTTAAAATCCAGTTGACAAGCCTTTCTATCTCAATTAAAATCCTCTCTTATATAATTATCTTCCTTGACCCTTATTTGCAATGTAATCAAACTTATTAAATCAATAACTCTTTTGTTATTCTTTCGCAATATGATAAATTTTACTATTTTATCCCTTAAAATATATCCATTTGGTTCACTATTATTATCATATCCTATTCCACTATCATATCCTAAAAACCCCCAAAGACATTTATTTCAATATTCTCAACTTTTAATTATATTTTATTCAACTTTCAAAATATTAATAACTACCTTTCTCGTAAAAATAATTCAATTTTATTTTTTTAAATAGTATTTTTTAAAACATTATAAGAGTATCTCCAAAAGACTCTTTATATGACTCAAACTATTTATTATAAAAAGTTTATCCATAACAATAAGAGTCCCACATACTCTTTATTCTTTAAATATAAATTAAAGAGTGAGTTTGACTCTCCACATTCAGAGAGTCAAATTTCACTCTATATCCTAATTTTAAATAATAAATTATAAGTTTCTATATATTTTATTTATGATTTATCTCTATTATTAAGTTTCTTTTTTGGAAAAACATATTCTCTCTAATAAAATTTAAAGAGTATTGGGTTTGAATAAAAACTTTGTTCTTTATATTTAGAAATCAATGAAGATGCTCTTTAAAATAAAGAGCATCATTGGAGATGCTCTAAGAGTATCTCCAAATGACTCTTTATATAACTCAAACTCTTTATTATAAAGAGTTTATCCATAGAAACAAAAGTCCAACAGATTCTTTATTTTTAAATATAAATTAAAGAGTGTGTTTGACTCTTTACATAAAATCAAATTTCACTCTCTATCTTAATTTTAAATAATAAATTGTATGTTTTTATATATTTTATTTATAATTTATCTCTTTTATTAAATTTTTTTATTGAAAAAATAAATTTTTTTTTTAAAATTTAAAGAGTTTATTAGATTTGAATAAAAATTTATTCTTTATATTTAAAAATTAATAAAAATACGTTTTATTTATATAAAATATGCTTAAAATAAAGATGGTATGATAACAGAGAACGAAACAGTTTTAATAATTCTTTTACTGGTTGGGAGAGAGAGAGAGAGAGAAACGAAATTCGATTGTGTTTACAAGCTTGAGAGCACAACACCAATCCCGAACAACAATGACAGAATTTGCCGAAATACCCTTGAAATTGAGAAAAATTTCAGACCAGGCGGTTGTCTGGGTTTGCGGACGACAAAAATGCATTAAATAAGAGCGGCTACTGGGGCGATCGGGTGGTGTCTGAAAGTATATCCAAAATTTCTGTCCTGCAAGGAATTATCATCACACTGCCATTTTATTTCCTTGGAATACGCCCACCTGTACGTACTCTCACGCGCATTTATTATAATTCTCTTTTTCCTACAACTGCATTTACCATTCCTGCTCTTGTTTTCCCTACTCTCCCACCTAACGCGTTCAGATCTTCATTTTGTGATTTACCGAGATAATTTATTATTAATTTTTTTTTTTTTGTCTCTAATTTAAATTAGAAAAATGCTATCCTTACAAAGACAATACAAAGAGAGCTACAAAATGACATCATCAGGAAGGAAAAAATAAAAAAAAAACGGAAAAAGAGAGAGAGAGAGAGAGAAATCATGAAGATGAAGGGTGAAAATTATCTTTGTATGACCTCTTTATTTTTATCTTTGTAAGAGTAGTATTGCTCTTTAAATTAACCAGATTGTTATTCTACTTCAAATAAAAATAACGTTTTCTTGTATAAAAGTAATCAATAATAAATAGTTTTGTAAAATATTATTGTCTCACCAATAATACTTGCTAAAGGAATACCACTGTCATTAAAATTAGGCACGGTCAAAGCTGACCATATTCCATCGAGTCCTGTTGAAAAAACACTTGCGCATTTGTTAAAAAAGTTGTCGAAGAATAAGATTATACGATGCTATTGTTTAAATATGGTTACATATAGAACATATGATAAACATAAAATTGCCTACAACAGATACATAAATAACCAATTAACCTACTAACTTTATCTTCATCGATGACTCAAATATTCAATTCTTAGTTACTTAATCTTCTTTATACCCTTATTGACAACAAAACATAAACCTCCATTTTCTTAACTATAAATGGAAAACCTCAACTATAAAAACTCAACTCTCAATCTCTTTACTCCAATTCTCAAATTCTCTTCAATTTAATTTATATTTACATTTATTCATATTATTATTTATATTATTCAAATTTTTACATTTTTCAATTTAATCTATTATTCATATTATTATTCAATTTCTTTCATTTTAATTATTTATTATTTTATTATAAATTCATAATGGATTCCCTAAATTGTGCATTTGGAAGATAATCTCCAAATGAGTTTTATGTTCAATCCACCAAATAAATTGAAGGGTTTGATCAAATTTTCACCCTTTTAAGAAGCAGCAACTTCAATTCCACAACCACCAACGATTAGGACTGAGTCCAGCCAAACACAAGCAAGCTGCAACTCCACGGCCCGACCATCAAAGAGGACCGTGTCCAGGGTATAACAATTCTTCACCAAATCAAAATGGCCAAAGCTAAATTGGGTTGGGGGAAGAGACGAGTAGGGATTGTAATTTTTGTTCAACCATTGTTGACATTGAGAACGGGAATTCAACGATGCGACGACATTTGGGGAAAAAGCACCCTGAACATATGCAACAGTCCCACCAATTCAGTTCAAGTACAACCGCATCAGGTAGGCAAATTCAAACTGAATTTAATTTTAATTCACAATCCTCAACTCTCCCAAGATGGCAATACAATGCACTCACAGCATGAGAGTGCATAGCAAAATTCATATATGCTATGGACTTTCCTATTTCTTTATCTGAAAACTCTTATTTTGTTGAATTGATTAAAAATGCTTTTCATCCAACATTTACCCCTTTTGGTAGTACAATTAGAAAGGACATAATAAAACTTTATGATAAAATAAAAAATCAACTTGAAAAAGAATTTCAAATTTTTTGGAATATATTTATTGCACTTACCTCAGATATATGAGCTGCTAGATCAAAAACATATTTTTTGAGTGTCACAATACATTATCTAGATCATGGTTGACATTTATAACAAAAAATGATAGGTTTTAAAGCATTATATGAAAAACATAGTACTAAAACTATTTATTTTACAATTATTGAAGTTTTGTAAGAATATTTATTATCTGAGAGAGTTGTAGTAATAACGCTTGATAATGCAGCTGCTAATACCTCGACAATTTCTTTATTTGAAAAGAGATTGGATCCGTATGGTAAAGACAAATTTTTTCACTAGAAATGTGTTTGCCACATTATCAATTTGATTGTTAAAGTACGTTTAAAAAATATACATTCGAGGATTAAAGGGAGCACGCAACTATCGGATTCATCATCGGTAGCAATTCAAGATGGACTGAATTCCGTAAATATTGTTGCCAAGAGGATCCGCTGATTGAACTAAAGAAGTTATGTACAGACATGTCTGTCTGCTAGAACTCCATGTACCTGATGTTGGAAAAAGTTATACCAATCGCAAGACAAATTAGAGAGTTCGTCATCTGGAAGAACTATTCAGAGGAAATCGTCAACGAATCCGATTAGACAGTTTGCAAACTATTTTTTTTTTTTCCTTTTTTAAATTATTTTACGATTCTACTAATATATTAAGTGATATTTATTGTTCTACTACTAATGTAACGTTAGATATTTTACTTCGAATTTCTACAACTTTTTGTCTCATATAGATATAATGAAGATTTGCACGACATTGTTGTTCCAATAGAAAAAATATCAAGAATATTTGTTAGATATTCCATTCTTATATGAATTAGGTCTTATTGTAGATCCTAGATTTAAATTAAGCATATTTAATTGTACGGTTGTTGAGATAGGCCATACTTTACAATATGACTATAGTTCTTATTTGATAGACTTTAATAGAAAATTGGAAAACCTTTTTTCTTTGTATCAGACTAGGCACATTGGAGCGTCCAGCGCCAGCAAAGACGAGCAGCAAGACCTTGGTGAAGATCAAGGATGGCAAGGAACAAGCATATGGAGGTTTGTGGAACGCGACAGCGATGGTGGTGCAAGTAGTAGCTCATACAAACAACTTGAACTAAATGAGTTGCATCGATACCTACAAATAAACATGTCTTACATGATCACGAAGGAGAAATGTGAGATGAACGTGCTTCAATGGTGAAAGCACAATGCAAGTCAATTCCTATAATAGCTCAAATGACACGTGACATTTTATTTGTGCTAGTTTCCACAATTGCATCCGAATTAACATTCTTAATTAGTGGTCACATTGTTGAATAGAGAAGATGTTATTTAACCAATGAGATGGTTAAAGTCATAACATATTTTACGGGATTAGACTCATATGGACAGAAGAGATTAGCAGCATCTTGAAGATCTCGAACTACTCAACCTCTTCAGAAACACTGATTTTGAGGATATAAATATTGTTGATGATGTAAATTAATAATTTAATAAAATTAAATTTATTTAATTATTTATTTGTGAAGTATGATTGTGTGAATATTATATTTATGTTAAAATTAAATTATTATTATCTCCTTAAAGTTTAAATTAAAAACACTCTAAATTTATAACCAATTTAGGGATTATTCCAAAAAAAAAAAAAAAAACTCATATCCAGTACTTGAGTCAGTAAAGTAGAAATTCAAAAAAAAAAAAAAAAGAGGACCTTGTAAACTATCATTTATTAAAATAGAAATAAGACAATACAATCTTATGAATAATTATTCGAGTTGAAAAAATATTAAATAAATAAAAAAATAATCCCAAAAGCATTTGAAGACTTTGACAAATTTGTAATTCATTCCCAAGGGGACTACCGTCTTGTTTGCCTTTGTCAATGTACATGTGATGTAGTAGCTTAACAATGGTGAAGTTCACTGAGTCAGAGAGCGCGTCGTATCGCAACTGAGCACATCCATTCACATCAAATCAATTTAAATTCTGGGGAACCAGTATACGTGTCGAGAGTCTGTTGTCTTTCTAGGTTGGCCAACTTTAGATCCTACGCCGTTACGTGTCATTGAGAACGGAAAGATTTTTACAAGAAATTAAAATAATATTTTAACATATTTTAAAAACATTTCATACGGCCATATCAATTTATTACCGGTCACCAACTTTATTATTGAATGTTCTTGCTGAGAAAAGTTGCTTACCACCAATAATTTTTTCATAATTATTTCTTCAATTGTATTTTTAATGTACTAATATTATTTATTAAAATTATTAATTAAAACCAAAAAAAAAAAATTATACTTAGTTACCATTTAATTCGATAATATTTGTCTTCTTCATATTTTAATATACAATAATTTTTGTTTATGGTTTTTACAATTTTGTTACTTCATACTTTGAATATAAAGACTTGTTTATTTTTTAATTTTGCAAAATCTCTATTTAGTTTCATGTATGATGTAATATATAGAGTAAGATTAACTAATTATTATGCATAATTAGAAAGAGGAAACAATAAAAGTTGTTTTATTTGTTGATAATCTCAAAAAACAACTTTTGTGTGTGTGAAATTATTTCAAGAGTTAATGACTCTTTTCTAAGATGATTGAAATTGTGTTTCTGATCTAATTAATGATAAAATTTTAAATTTAACAGAAATAATATACTTACAAAGTTAAGATTCTAATGATGTGGTAATACAGCATTGAATATAATATAAGGAATGAATTACTTATAATTAATATGATGTTAACAAATAAAGAATAACATTATTAGGATTTCAACTTTCTATACATAGTTATTATAATAATTTGACTATCCAGGGTTAAAATATTGTATTTAAAATTTATAGATTAATCCAATGATTTTTAGAGCCTTGTTACGTGGATAATAATAACAAATAGAATAGTCACTCTGCATTTGAGTATGGTATATAATATATCATGTAAATGAACATGTATAATGATATTAAATTTATGTATAAATATCCTAATTCTTAAAATAGTACGAATTATATCTTTAAGAAAAAAATTTAGAAGTGGTTAAAATAGAATGATTAGAAAAAGAATTAAAGGTTATTATTAATTAAAAATCTAGTAAGGGCAGAATGAAAAACAGATTCCATAATGTCAAACATTAATGCAATGTAAATAGGCAGGTAAACCTAAAAGGAAGAGAAATGAATGATAGTACGGTCGAAAACCATTAATGAATTTTGTGGGAGCACTCATGCATGTACAAGAGATAAAACAAAATTGTGAATTTTCTTAATATGAAGGTGTGGCAGTTGGCATGACACTCAGTAAAGAGTTCTGATTCTTATAAATAAACTGGCGTTGTAAAATTTCCTCCTCAAGATTTGAGGAAGTACCAAATTCACCCAAGAGTCTCAAAAAATAATCTCAATACATCCAAAAAAATGGATTATTATCATAAGACCCTTTGTTTAATCATAAAATCCTAAATTTGATTAAATTACATACTAAAAAAATAAATAAGTTAAAATGAGAGAATGAGGTATAATAAGATAAAATATACTAAATTCTTTATGAAAAAAGTTTTAGTTTTTATATATTTAAAATAAAAACTGAAAATAATATATGATTAGATAAAGGGTATTATAATCTTTATAATATATAATTAGACAAGAGGTATTTTATCATAATAAATTCTTTGGGTGTATTTATTACTATCCAAAATCTTTGGGTATTGTTGTTAGTTTCCTTGAACTTTGAGGACCTTTTTTTCTGAGTGGGGATGCATGCACGGCATTATTATTAAGAGGAGGGTAAACAATGGCAGAGACTGAGGCGGCAAAGAGAATGATGGAAATTCCTGCACTGCACAATCACAAATGGGAATTATGAATCATTTCAAAAAGGCAAAGGGTTTCACAATAAGTCCAAAAAGAAACCAATGCCTAATTTATTACTCTCTGAATTCCCACAAGTTGAAAAATAGGTTAAAGTCTTGCGGCTTCGAGGACGCCGGGTACCTCTGCCTCTACCCCACTGTCTCAGCTAGCAAATTATAATACCCTTTTGGTGTCTCGATAAGTGTGTTGGAAAATCAGGTAAATCCGCTTTGAAATAAGGAAAAAGAGAAGTGGGTTTACTTTTGATAAGTATCGTCAAATCAAATCGCCGAGCTAAGCTACGGAGAAGAACAAAAGTGACGTAGACTACGTGTTTCTGTGTCTCTATTCTTTTTGCTTGGCTGCTGTATCAGTATTTTCTGCCTCCCCTATCATCATCACTTTCCCATTTTTATTTATTTCTTTTGATTCAATTTGTAAGAAATTAATTAAGAATAATTTAAGATTATAATAAATACGGTAGCGCCGATGGTCACCGAACGCCAGTTCATTATGTGATCTAACTGCTAGTATTACTAAAGAAAAATATTAATTGCTTTGTCAAACTACACGTAAATGCAAGGGTTATTCCTAGGATCTCCTATTAGGTCTCTTCTTTAAAACTTCAGCAATCGCCCCCTTCCTAACTAGGTTTAAGAAATTAAGCATTACAACCTCCCATCATGTTTTCCGAAAACATCACTAACCTCTTCTTCACCCAGCCAACTAACGGTCAACACTAACTCACAAAGGGCTAAGAGTGTAATTTACACAATCTAATATATTTTTAAAAGATAAAATTCAAAAAGATAATTGATCTTGACCTCATCAGTCATCACTACTATGCCATTGTAGTACGAGTGTGCATGATCCGAATTGGTTCGGGTTCATATTTATAGACCTAATAAACGTGCAAGACATTCGCACTTCAACCCATTGTTTTAAAACTCGGCCCAACCTGGTCGGTTGAATTGGTTCAATTGGGATCCAGAGCCTTCACCAGGCCGAGTTATAAATTTTTTAATTTATTGAAAACTCTATAAATTAGGACATCAATCTGTAAACAATTGAAAGCTGGAATGTTAGGACTTTTGAAGAGGAATGGGTCAGTGAGTTCAATGGTGGCAATGACGATGATTTCCGGTGAGTGAAATCGACCGAAAATCGCAAGACAATGTCATTAGAAAAGCCTGCTATTGTCGGCTATTGGGGAGGGGAACGAGGGAGGGGTGAGATGGGTTTTGGTCAGGAGGCTCAGGAGTGTGTTTTTGTGGTGATGGGAAGTGTTGTCATTACCAGAAACATGCCCTATTTGCTAACACAAACAGTGGTATTTGAGGTGTTTTTGAAAGATGACTTACATGTAATTTTTAGGGTATTTTTGTTAGATTTCAAACATTTGGACACTAGTTTGACCCGTCAGTCAAACCGGTTAAACTAGTCAACCTAAGACCCGACCGCTTTACTAGGTTTCACCTTGGGTTGGGTTTTAAAACATTGCTTGAACCAAACTGCTCGATTTAGTTTAGTTTGTAATTCTACTCTTTTACATTCTCAAACTAGTACATGCAAGGCATACTCTTTTATATAGAAGTCAAACCATAGCACTACTCAAACTAGTTATTCTAGTCCTAATCAAATAATTTTACAACAAAACTTATCAAACTCTAAAATTATGATCAAACCTAATTTAACTAGAACAATAAAACTAAACTCTTAATAAAACTAAATATGTTTAGTTTAATTCCTAATAATCTTCCTTAATCTAAGCCTATGAAATCCCTGTACACTATGTATGTATGGGTTCTTGTCCACCATAGCAACCATGGCCACCAAAGTCTCTTTTTCGATTGCAAAAATTATTTCTCGGACTCACTTGCACGATCCTCTCCTTGGAACCATGTGGAAACTTTGATCTCATCTTGTTGTACTTACCCATTGCTAAAAAATGTCCCAACTGTGTTTCTAGGCATACATCTCGATTTCAAGAGTCATGATTTGACTCTTAATGATCTCTAACTCCTCGATTGGATATGACTCGTTCAAAAAGATATGATGATTTCTTTATCATCTTCATTTTCTTTGTTTTGTTGGATCTTTACAGAACTTTATGGCTAGGATTTTAGTTTTAGTTGATTCTTCAACATCCACTCCTTTGTAGCTTTTCATTAGAATGTCCAATTCATTCTTTGATGTTTTGTATGGGCAGTCTTCTTAAAATTGACACGTCTATTTATTGTTAATGGTATAGAATGAGCCTTTGAAATTTTCGTTCCTGGCTTCTGCCAAATTCTTCTTTTTCTCTTGTTAATTCTACTTGATCTATTGGTACCATAAATCTCTGATCTATAACCTTGTATAAATCTTCATATTACAAAAGAGTTGCAACTGAGATTTTCAAAACCCACAATTATTTTTCCAACCAAATTGTGGAATTAAAAAAAACCTCATACCTAACTAGCTATGATACCCAATGGTAAAACTTAAAAATTACCACAGCACAAACAATACAAAATTAAAGAAAAGCACACCCACAGAAAATTGATAATTTATAATTGCTTTATTAACTAATCTATTAACCTCTCAAATCTAAATATTCAAAATAACACAGTAATAAACCTTATAAGTCAAGGAAACTCTAACAAATAATATATATAGTTTAAAGTCACATTGCGTCCCTTAAACTAAGCTTTGCAGCATTTATCATGTCTATATAACTTCCCCTTAAGTTTGGAGAATGCATCAATTTAAAATTGCTTTGTGAAAATATCAATACGGAGAAGGGCATTTTATGGCGGTGCAAGTTTGTCGTGAAACCGTCTTATAAGGTCTTTTATGACGGATATACAACAACATTGTAAAAGAGTGATCCTGTAAAAATGTATATACGGTGGAAAATTGCCGTTATATATACATACGACAGTAAAAAGACAATACTATACCATTGCAAAAAGCATTTACAATGAAAATTTAAGCACCGCATAAAATCTCCTACTTCATGTGTGAGCATTTATGGTGGCAAAATATCGCCGTATAAAATGTACTTTACTATTGTACAAGATCAATTATCTCAAAACGTATACGGCGGTAATTTTCTGATGTATAAAATCATTATATTGTTATCCTCATTCTAATTATTATTTTCAATTGTATTTTAACATGTATTTTTCATATTATGAGCTTTTTTTTTTTTTTTTTATATCAAAGTTACACAAATATCATTAATATGCCTAACGATACAAAAGTGAAAGTTCACATTCATAAAAATTCAATAACATCAACAAAATATCAAGTTTTTTATTCATGAAATACAAATTCATAATTCATTATCCATAAGAATTTGTTCACAATTCTCACATCAAGCTCAAAATAATAATCAAAATCACCAACAATCTACACAAAATAAAAAAGAAAAAATTACTATATGATAATTTAATAATAAAATAAATAATAAATTATAAATCATATTTTACCTAAGATTCTTCGGCGTTGTTGGTAGGAATACGATTATGATGTGCACTAGATGCATTTGGAACCTACTAATAAAAATATACATAGTTTTAAATTTGATCTAAAAACAGTTAATACTTGATCATTTCTAATTAATAACATATCTTGATCAAATGTGTCATCCATAAATAAAGTTTGTCTTGCAGATCATGGTGTACCTTTAAAGTAGCCAACTCATTTCGCACTTGCACAGAATTGCTATTGTGACATGGAGATTGACATAAAATGTTTGAAGGTGACGGACAATGACCAGAAGTTCGAAGGTTACCAACCATGACCATAACTCAATCAAAGATAATCATATGAAATAATAATTCAATCACCATCTGGTTTTTCAAAATTCAGACAAATGAAATATACAAGAAACTGGACTGGAAAGAATACAATACAAGACACAAATAAATATGATATATATTATTTAACTATTCCAACTTAATATAAGTTTTAGGCAGCCAGGAAGAATAAAATTAATTTTAATAATAAAAGTACCTTTAAAGCACCCGAGACCAAATTTCACACAATAAACAACTAAAATAACGTTCTTCCTACTCGGACATAACTAATCTAAAAAGTAAACCGAGTTTAGAGAAATAATGGGAAGTAAATATTAAATAGCGATGCACTACACAATATTAAATAAGATAGGTGAACAATTACTCTCACAAATCCTTATTAACTTCTCATTCTTTTTCTTGCCTCCTTATCACCCACATTATGTTTATGAATTTGTGTCAAATTATGAAATTCCCCTCATATAGTATTGATGCATTGTGGACATTACGAGGAGATTCGTCTATGTGGCATAGATGCTTAATCGCCCTATCCATTAATGTGCTTACATGTTTAAAACTTCTCATGTCCACCCATCCCTAAGTGTGGAACTCTAAATTGTCATTGATAGAATATGAAAATAAAGTTGCACCAAGACCCAACAATAAGCGTTTGATCCTAATAAGTGGTACCAAAAGATTTATGTCCCCTTTAGGTAATTGTTGGATGCCAACAAATTCCCTATCGGACAAGTTGCACTATAACTAATAGCTTAAGCTTTGAGCACAATGGTAAGCGCTTGATCTAGTAATCTCATCATCCAAACGGTCTTGTGGTTAGCCTAATGGTAAACGTTGGCCCTATGGTTAACCAAATGGTAAAATGCTTGATCCTAACAATTCTATCATGCAAATGACCCTATGGGAAATTGATTATAACGGTAACTCAGATGATCTCATATGACAAGACAAGATAATATTTTGTGTAACATGGATACGTAAGACACGTGACACTTGCTCCAAAATATAGGTATCATAATTCATAGTCATATTGAATAACTACTATGGATACGTTTAGGTATTTAAATTTTTATCTTCATCTCATGTTTTTAAATTATTAAAAACCCTTCCCTTTCTTCAAGTGATGTTTTCGATAATTTATAATAAAAAAAATTAAAAAAAATCAGGCGTTGATATAATGTAAGCATCTTTTAATATGCTCAGAATAGCTCTCGAACCCAAAGTCTAAGTTCAATTTATCATTTTCTTATTAATTTTATTTTTCTTTAGTCTAACTTAAGTCTAAATTGCTTTTTTGCGGCGGCCTGCGAGAACATGGTTATTATTGATTTGTTTGATAAAAAAAAAAAAAAAAATCAATTTAATAAATGAAAATAAATAATATATCATAAATTTGTCCCTGGATTCCCAAAATTGATGGAGCCAAGAGAGTTTCTCAGTATAACCTTGCCATGGCAAACTTTGTATTGAAAATTCTTGTTGATTCTTAATTTATCATTCAAGGAAGATACATTCATGATTGTATCAGTTAAGTAAATGATTGATCAAAAAAATTAATGGGATAGTTAATTATCTTATCAAATCAAAATCATTTCAAAAATCTTTCTCATTAGAGCAATCCAACATCAGCTCGTCTCATGCAAACGCAGCAGCTCGTGGTGAACTGGTTGCCACGAGCAGCTCATCTCATGTAAATGCAGCAGCTCGTGGCATCCTCAAAGACGTTGATGTGCAGCTACATTCTATATCAGATGGACACACCTCACATGATTATTGTTGAGGAAAATTACCAACTGGTCTTATTCATAGCTGAGTTGTCTTTGTACCATTATGTAAATTTACAGTTTGTTATGCTAGCTGTACAGAAGTTGTTATGCTATCTGTACAGGAATTTTCTAGTTTGTATAAAGCAGTGGCATCATGTATAAAGCAGTGGCATCATGTATAGTTTAATTCAATTCAATACAATCAATGCAATAGCATTTTCAACAACACTGCTCTGTCCTTTTGTTATTTTTCTTGTTACTTTGACATGGTATCAGAGCAAGGTTCAGAGTAAAACCTTCTTTTTCAATGCCTGATGCTGCTTCCAAAAACAATGATGCTGCTTCCAAAAACGATGCTGCTTCCACAAACCTTTTCTTGGACTTTTCCAATCCCATCAATCCTTACAGAATCGATCATGGAGATAATCCATCGGTTCCTTTAGTCCATGACCTACTTACTTCCGAAAACTATACTACTTGGTCAAGAGCCATGTGCAGGGCCCTTCGTGCCAAAAACAAACTCGGTTTTATTAATGGCAACTTGTTTAAACCGAAATCAACCTCTGATCCTCTTTTTGATGCCTGGGAGCGCTGTAACGATCTGGTAGTTTCCTGGTTACATAACTCCATTAATCCCTCTCTCAAATCCAACATCGTTTTGGTTGATGATGCTGCTCAAGCCTGGAAGGAACTTAAAGAATGATTCACTCAATCAAATGGTCACCGGATTTTTCAACTTAAAAAGGCATTAACAGGTTTGACTCAAGACAATGATTATGTTTCTGTTTATTTTGGTAAACTTAAGACTCTATGGGATGAGCTTCTTATGTATGATTCGTTACCTGACTGCTCTTGTGGCAAACTGGTTGTTCTTCTTGATCGATATCAAAGGGATTGTATAATCCAATTTCTTATGGGCCTTAATGATTCATTCAATGCCACTTGTGATCAGATTATGATCTTGGACCCCTTACCACACATAAACAAAATATTTTCCATGGTTCAACAGCAAGAACTGCAACATCTCATGGTTCCTAATCTCCCTTCTACTGAGTCTACGGCGCTTGCTGCTAACCGACCTTACTTACCATACAGATCCTCACTTTAATCTTCCCAATCATCTAAACGAGACAGACCATTTTGCACCCATTGCAAGATTCAAGGCCACACTCTTGATGCTTGTTTCAAAGCTGGCAATGCTCAACCACCAACCTGCACCCATTGTCATATGACAGGACATATAGTTGCAAAGTGCTATAAACTACATGGGTATCCACCAGGCCACAAGCTTCATGGCAAAACCAAGCAGTACAACCCATATGTTAACATGTCCTCTCTCGACCCTGGAGCAGAAATTTCTGATATCAAGATGACCTTTACTAAGGATCAATACCAAAAATTGTTGGCTCTAGTGCAACCAACGGAGGCCTCCACTGCTACGCATGCAGTCAATAATGTCCAGGCAGATTGTTCCTTCTCACCCACCATGAATGGTATTTCCTCATCCTTACACACACATACTCCTTGGTTAATTGACACGGGTGCTATAGATCATATGATCTGTAGTACCTCATTCTGTTCTTCAATAACCTCTTATGTTTCCTTTGTTGTTAAGCTACCCAATGGCCAAACAACACCTGTTTCCCATATCGGCACAGTCCATATCAACCCAAAATTAACTTTGCACAATGTTTTATGTGTGCCTTCTTTTCACTTTAATTTGATTTCTGTCAAACAACTAATCAACTCTTTCTCTTGTTGTGTTCTTTTTCTTTCACAATTTTGTTTTATTCAGGACCTTTTGACGTGGACCACGATTGGCATGGGTGAGATGAAAGTTGGACTTTACAATCTGATTCCTGCTCAAGTTCCTCATACAACACTTTTTTGACCACTTTTCCATTTCATTACACAAAAATATTTATGTTTCAGCCATTTTCAAGAATGTGAATCTGATTTCCGATCTCTGGCATTGTAAGTTGGGTCACACTCCCACTTCCAAAATTCATGTAATCAAAGATCCTTGTATTCAAAATTATATTTCTACTGTTTCTGATAAAAATCCCTGTCTTGTTTGTCCTCTTGCAAAGCATCATCGTCTACCTTTTCCTGATAGTACTCATCAAAGTAAAGCCATTTTTGAACTCATACACTGTGATATATGGGGACCCCGACCCCTCACAGCATATGATGGCACAAAATATTTTTTAACAATCATTGATGACTATTCTCTAAGTACTTGGATATATTTGATTAAAGCTAAATCAGATACCAGAAAATGTATCGAGGCTTTTTGTAATCTGGTCCACACTCAATTTCATACCAACGTTCAAATCCTTCGTAGTGATAATGGTCTTGAATTTCAAATGACTAAATTCTTCAACAACCGAGGCATTATTCATCAACGAACGTGTGTGGAAACTCCACAGCAAAATGGAAAAGTTGAGCGTAAACACCAACATTTATTAAATATTGCCCGAGCCTTACAAATTCAGTCCAACATCCCTCTACTGTATTGGACATATTGCATACTTACAGCTGCTTACATTATTAATCGCATTCCTAGTCCATTACTTTCAAATAAAACACTTTTTGAGCACTTGTTTAAAAGGCCTCTCACATACTCTCACATGAAAATATTGGGGTGTCTTTGCTTTGCTTCCACCCTCTCCTACAATCGCCAAAAATTTGATCCAAGAGGTCGTCATTGTGTTTTTCTTGGCCATCCTTTTGGTATAAAAGGTTACAAACTGCTTGATCTCAATACCAAGACTGTTTTCCTCTCTCGGGATGTAACATTCCATGAACACATTTTTCCATTTCATCAACAAACCACCACTACGTCTCCTTCCCTTCCCCTACCTTTACCATCTCCTTATCCCATGCAATCTGTCCCTTCACGAACTTCATCCTCTCCTTTTTGCCTATCCCCTTCATCCATATCCTCTCCTCTCTCTTCTCCCCATCCCAACCTCACTGCTACATCACCATTTCCTGCACATACATCTCTACCAGATTCCTCTTCCTTATCTTCTCTTGCCATACCAATTCAACCTTCCCTTCGCAGATCAACCCGTGCATGAACAGCTCCTTACTACTTGCAGGATTTTCATTGTCAACAAGTCAGCTCACTCTTATCCAACCAATCCGTGGACACAACATCAGCTCCTTCAGGTATTCCTTTTCCTTTGTCCTCTTCGATTTCCTATACACGTTTATCACCTTCATTTGCTTTATTTTCTTCTACCATTTCTTCACAACAAGACCCACAAACTTTTAACAAGCTACCAAGGACCTTGATTGGTGCCAAGCAATGGAAGCAGAACTTGCTGCTCTAGAACTAAACAAGACCTGGATCCTTATAGATTTACCTCCTGGAAAATCTCCAATTGATTACAAATTTGTGTATAAAACCAAATACCATTCTAATGGTACAGTTGAACAGAAGAAAGCACGTTTAGTTGCTCGTGGTTTTACTCAACAAGAGGGAGTCGATTATCATGAAACATTCTCCCTCGTTGCCAAGATTGTTACAGTCCGAACATTGCTTGCCTTAGCTGCCATTAAAGGATGGCATTTACAACAGTTTGACGTTAATAATGCATTTCTTTATGGAGATTTACATGCAGATATCTATATGAAGAAGCCCCCCAGATATACTAAAGGTCAACCTGGACAAGTCTGTAAATTGCTCAAAAGTCTTTATGGCCTCAAGCAGGCCTCACGCAGTGGTATGATAAGTTCTCTCAATCTTTGATCAGTTTTGGTTTCAAGCAATCCAAGGCTGATTACAGCCTTTTTACATATATCAATGCCACTGATTTTACAACACTACTAGTCTATGTCGATGACATAGTAATTGCTAGTAGCTCTCTTACCTCCATCTCTGTTCTTCGAAATTTTTTGAACACCCATTTTCGCATTAAAGATCTTGGTTCCCTGCGGTATTTCTTAGGCGTTGAAGTGGCTCGTTCTCTAACAAGAATTCATCTCTACCAGAGAAAATACACACTAGATATCTTGGCTGATACTGGTAATCTTGCTTCCAAACCACTCAAAATACCCATGGATTAGAACCACAAATTATCTAAAGCATCTGGCACCCCCTTGTCTGATCCCACCCCTTACCGCCAGCTAATTGGTAGACTTCTTTATCTTACTCTTACCAGACCTGACATAAGCTATCCCATTCAAGTCTTGAGTCAATACATAGATTGTCCTACCGCTACTCATCTTGCTGCAGCTCATAAAGTGCTATGTTATCTCAAGAATGCTCCTGGCCAAGGCATCCTCTTGTCTTCTTCTTCTTCATTACAGCTCATTGGATACTCTGATTCAGACTGGGCATTCTGTCCTGATACTCGCAGGTCTTTAACTGGTTTTTGTGTTTTCTTGGGCCACTCTCTCATTTCTTGGAGGTCAAAGAAACAGACTGTGGTATCTCGGTCCTCTGCTGAGGCCGAATACCGAGCCATGACTTCTACATCTACTGAACTCACTTGGCTGCGACAATTGTTGACTGATCTTGCCATTTCTCATCCTCAGTTAGCTGAGCTATTTTGTGACAATCAAGCCACCTTGCATATCGCATCTAATCCGGTGTTTCATGAACGGACAAAACACATTGAAGTGGATTGTCATCTTATAAGGGATAAAATACAAGAAGGCACACTTCGGACTGCTCATGTTACTACACAGTTGCAGCTTGCTGATATGTTTACCAAGTCCTTGCCCTCTCATTTACTCTTCTCACATTTTTCCAAGATGGGAATAGCTAATATCTACTCTCCATCTTGCGGGGGGGTATTAGAGCAGTCCAATCAGCTCGTCTCATGCAAACGCAGCAGCTCGTGGCGAACTGGTTGCCACGAGCAACTCGTCTCATGCAAATGCAGCAGCTTGTGGCGAACTGGTTGCCACGAGCAGCTCGTCTCATGCAAATGTAGAAGCTCGTGGTGAACTGGTTGCCACGAGCAGCTCGTCTCATGCAAATGCAGCAGCTCGTGACATTCTCAAAGATGTTGATATGCAGCCACATTCTATATCAGATGGACACACCTCACATGATTATTGTTGAGAAAAATTACCAACTGGTCTTATTCATAGCTGAGGTGTCTTTGTACCATTATGTAAATTTACAGTTTGTTATGCTAGCTGTACAGAAGTTGTTATGCTAGCTGTACATGAATTTTCTGATTTGTTTCATTTTGTATCGTGTATAAAGCAGTGGCATCATGTACAGTTTAATTCAATTCAATACAATCAATGCAATAGCATTTTCAACAACACTGCTCTGTCTTTTTGTTATTTTTCTTGTTACTCTGACAAATTGAATCTAAACTAACTTAACGTGAACTCAATTTATCTTTGAATCACACTCAATTTAAGTATTTAGACAAAGCTGTAACAACAAATGCATGAAGATGTTACATTTTATGTCAAATCAGGAGTTATTTACACCACATTATGACGCAACGAAATGTATAGGCTAAATAATGTTAGAAATGTGTTATAGCCATAGGAATTTCTATTCTTTCTAATATGAACTTGTTTGAATTTCAAAAGATGTTGCTTATGTTATGATACTAAAAATAAAAAATAAAAAATATTCCTTTTATTGACTAATAATAATCTGGAATTTGTGAAGCTAGCCCGTCATTTGAGGAAGTTAAGAGAAATCTGTTTCTTGACTTCATCAAACTTTTATTTTCAATTTGTCCTAATTAAGGACCCGACATCCCACCCACGTGACTTTATTAATAATATGACCTACTGCACTTTGACATCTTTGTAATTGCAAACCCATTTATATTGTTTGTCAAAAAGAAGGTCATCTAAAATCCATCTTTTTGTTATATTAATTAATTAAATTATTCTTCATTTTACCTCGACTCAAGTTCCCTAGCCTAGCCTAGGCATTGTCAAAATTGAAAGAGACATTAGGGCCAAGCATTGGGGTTGATAATTAATATAAACTTATTTTAGTCCGAATATTAGACTTTCGTCGTCCTATATTTAATTATAGCTTTAATTACCTGCTTTGCTTAACTAAGCCTATCAATTTGACCCAAATTTTACTCTTTTCTAAGCTTTCCATGTGTCTAATTTATAACAGCATCCAATGTCTTGCAAGAATCATATGATATAATTAGAGACGACTATAAAGAGCTCTCTAATATTATGTATTACCATAATATATAACACAAAGGTTGCGTTTGATTCGGGGTGATATAAGATTAATCCTATAATCTTTGTCTAATTTTTAAGATTCCCTCGTTTGGTTTTCAAGCAATAAAATATTACGTAATCTTTTATTGCAAATAGTATTTATTATTGATAATATTGGGGGTAATCATATTATTTTCCCAAGGGGTATTAATATAGGATTACCGAGGTAATCTTAATTTTGACTTTATTTTGCTTTCATTTTTTTATCATTTAGGACACATTTGCCCTCATATGTCTACTAATTAACAATTAACCCAAACCCTTTACATTTGAAAATATAGCTAAAACACCCCAGCTACAAAAAAGTTTAAAAGTTAATAAAACACCCCCAGTCACCCAAGACCACCTTCAGCCACTAGCCGCCACCGCTAGCGAAAGTCGATATATTGGGGCAAGACCGACGGGATCTTGTCGGTCCTGTGTTGGTAAGGACTTTTTTGGCCATGAATTTGTGATCCATGGCCGGAAACGACCAGATGTGGCCATTTCACGGCCAAAGATTTGGCCATGAAATGCCATAGATCTGGCCGTAAAATGGTCACCGTTTCATGGCCAAAGATCTGTCCTTTTCACAAATAGATTTGTGGCCGTTTCACAGCCACATCTTTGGCCGTGAAACAACCATATTCACGGCCAGATCTAGTCGTTTTTTGCCATAAATCAAAGATTAGGCCTTACTGGCACACGACCAGCCATATTCGGCCGGTCGTGCGCCATTACGGCAGCTACCGACAATGGTGGCTAGTAGGGGTGTTCGGTTCCAAGTACCTTGCATTTTTTGAAGGAACTGAACCTGACGGTTCCTTGAAATTTGGAACCGAAACCTGAACCAACGGTTCCAGTTCCTAGGTACCCAGAATCGAAACCTGTAACAACGTTCCGATTCTGGTTCTGGGTACCTTGTAAAATTACATGACCACCCAAAAGTTTTAAAAATAGCAAAAAACCCTTAAAACTTACAAATACCCCCCCATTTGGTACTTGTTAACAAAAATAAAATTACAAGTTATAAATTCAAAATTACAAACTCCATTACTTTGTAAAGATAGATTCTCAAAAGTCAAACCAACTTACTTTAAATGTTATGAAATATAAATATAAATGTATTCACATTACTTTTTTTACAAAAGTTTTTATTAATCCTCTACTCTTTCATTTTATTTTATATTAGTCTCGATTCTCGGTTCTGATTCCGATTCCTAACTATAAAAACCAGAACCAGAACCGCACGGTAACGGTTCCAAAAATTTGAAACCGGAACCTATCCGTTGATGACTGGTTCTGGGTAGGAACCGGAACCAAACCCTGGGTAGCCGCTGGTTTCGATTCCAATCGATTCTTTTGAACACCCTTAGTGGCTAGCTACTGGCAATGGCTTGGGGTGGGTGGGGTGATTTTGCTATAAATTAAAGTTTTATATGGCTAGAGTATTTTAACAAAATTTCAAATATAGGGGGTTAAAAGAAATATATTAAAAAATAATAGAATAATATAATAATAAAAATAATATTATATTATATTATTATTTAAAAATGAGGGCAATTTAGTAATCTACACAACATACCAATTTATTAATCCTCTCAATCAAACATATTATTATAACATACCTACCAATTTATTCTAACCAACCAAACACATTTTTCTAAAGATTTCTTGGTAATCTGTATTTCCAGTAATACAATATTCTCTTAACTAAATGTACCCAAAGAATTAATAACCTTTATTAGATATGATTAATTCATGATGTATAAGAATTAACTTTGAAGCTATTAGATGACCTCAACCTTAGTATATAGTTACGTGATGTCTATGGGTGTTTTATATAAATTAATTAATATTTGATGTGTAATGTGGATGATTAATTATAGAGATAGGAATGAAGAATGATTGAAAGATTAAAGAGTCGGGTGTCCCACGAAGACTTTTCAAAATCAAGGCATGGAATTAGGTAGAAAGTTTGAATAATTATGTTTACTTCTCTGTTGATTCAAACAACTTCTAGCTGTCCAAATTCATATCACGTATAATAATTATATAACAAAGACCTGTTGATAGATAATGTCTGCCTCATTGGATTATTATGATTTGTTTATTCCAATTATTATATGATTGGTATGCAGAATGCACTAGAATGTTATGCTCGAATCGGTGAAGGATGGAACTTGCAATCGTCTGCGCAACGTCATGTTTATCATAATATTAAGATATCATATTCATACTAAACTCTCTAATATTCATTTATATAAAGCATTATTAATATATTATAATAAGTAATGACCATTATTATTGTAACTATCAATAGCTTTTTTTTTTTTTTTTTTTTAATGTAAGCTGAAAATTCTATTTTGATATTCACTACTAGGGTAGAGAACATATATGTTTCACTATTTGTCTCCATTATAAAATAATATGAGCAGATGTGTAAGAGAAGGCCTTTTGAATGATTGACTTTATTAACATAAAGAAATAAAAGAAAATGCATGAGCATGGTTGGCAGGCACAAGGGGAGAATTACCCAGAGAATGAAAGGTGTTGAAAAGAAGAAATATTTTATTGGGGATTCACTTTATGCATGGAAAGCGTAGAAGGTTGGAATTAGAATTTAAGAGAGGCAATTCCAAATAAAATAATAGGCACGTACATTCTCAAAATGGTCTAGGGAATATATGACGATTGAAGAAATTGGCCCCATCTTCTTTGACTTTTCATTGTAATTAGGTGATTGAAAATTACAACATCCAATTTTGATCATGCTTTTGTCTTCTTCTTGGTTTTGCCCTAATTTCTGGTCATGGACTTCATGCATCCATCACACGTGACCTATTCTCCATCACTTTTATTATTCTTCCAGCGAAAAAGTGTTTAGGTAATTTTACTCTCTCCAAAATTGTGGGTTTTGTTAATTATTCATGTTGATTAAATAGAGGTTAACTTGTAAATTCTAGTCAGCAATTAATTCTTTATGGATTTATTAATTATAAATACGTGTCTCATACTCCCAAGCCATAACCCTTTTAAGAAATTGTCATCCTAAATTTTTAAAACTTCTACCTATCTTTGCATTATTTTGAGAGAAGCAGAAAAATACAAGGATATTGACAATCTTGAGAGTTGAATTTAAGCTTAATGTCTTAGTCATGTTTATTCTGATTCTCACATGGGTTTAGCAACATAATCTCTTTATAGTCAAACATTAAATCAAAATATGTCCTTTAATCAGAAGTTGAATTGTGCATGCGGTAAATCACACTAAAAACCAAAAAGTTTGATTGATTAGGTAAATTAAGCAAGTGTCAACCTTGTGTTGTTTAAACTGCAGAAATCATATTATTATTTCATATCATTTTCATGATTTCTTTATTTAGGGATAGCAAATGTCGAGCGAATAAATTTTAATACTGTAAATCCTACCCTTATTTATACTTGGAGTCTAAATTATATGTACGCCATATTAATATTATCTCTCCCTTAGAGACAGATATAAGGTAAAACTAAAACAAGGTTATTCTTCTTTAGTTTTTTAATAGATTGAAAGGTCTTAAACAGAGCTGGGCTTGGTTATGAGAATTAATAGCCAAACCCAAATATAGATTCAGGTTTTATCTGAATTTGATTTGGGCTTCGGCGATTGAGTGATTTTATTTAAGCCCTATCTAACATCATTTTCCTCATATGTATGTTTTGTTTGTTGTAGAATGGACTATTCATTCTGTCCCAAAAAAGAATAAAATTCATTTTAAGCCACAGTTATCAAATTTTTAAAACTATAAAATATATTATAAACCGAAATTACCAAAAATACATACAATTAAGCTTGAATATTACTATATTAGTAGATTACATTTTCAATTGAGTAGAATTTTAATTCTTAGACTACAAACTAGAGCAAAAAGTTTATTTAAATTCTTAAAATGTTCACTAGGATTTTCTGTATCTTATGGAAAAGGGTTTTAATAAGAGTTTTTTGTAAGGGAAATTATTTAATTTAGCCAAAATTGAGGGGCTACACAAAATTGAGCAACCCTCCTAACCCCTATACCCACATAACCAACAAATGCCACTTTCACAAAGTTGCCCTCATTTATAAGCAACTTTTTCTTCCATTAAAAAAAAAAAAAATAGGGGTTTTGAGAGTGAGTAATGCTAATCTTACTCACCCCCCCTACTCACTTTTCTTACTCACCTTTGTTGAACATAGTGGAAAAGTGAATAAGGTTAGCATTTTAACAAAAATGAGTAAGAGAAGTGAGTAGAGGGAGTGAGTAAGGCTAGCATTACTCTTTGAGAGCACAAAAACTAGTCTGGAGCTTAAAAGAGAAGTAGAGAACAAGTGCAGCAAAACAAGTCATACATCTTGCAACATCAAAATACTCCTTACAGCTAAAATTCTACATCCTTTCATCACTCACTCTCATAGAACTTCATCTCATATTTTTTAGAGAGTAAAATTGTGAGAAATTTGTATATCAGCCTAGAGTAAAGGCGAAAACCCACACAAACAATTTGTATTCATTACATCTTTGGCGAAATTGTAAAACTAGTGTGCTAGGTTCAATTCTGTAAATCTAGAGTTAGTTGACCAAATCTTGTAAAACTATAGGCAAATTCCTGTCAAACTATTGTAACTTAACGTAATTCAAGTCTAGTGGAGCCTTGAGGACATTGCCTTGAGGAAGTGGATGCAGGAGACTCTTGATCACAACTTCGAACCATTATAAATCCTCAGCTTTTCTATTCTCTACTCTTTTTACATTCTTGCACTTTATATTTTGCTATGTTGTGTTGTTAGGGGTGAGCATGAAATAGGTTCTACCCGGAACTAGCAGATACCCAAGGTCCCGGTTTCGGGTAGGAACCAGAACCAGCCCTCATAAGGTAGGTTCAGATTCTAAAAAATAGGAACCAAGACCCCCTGGTTTCGATTTTGGTTCCTTCATTCTAGGAACTGGGAACCAAAACAGGAACCTGGAATAGGACACCTTGCTAGGAACCGGTAATAGGGTACCCTACAAGGAACCGATAACAGGGTACCCTGCAAGGAACTGGGAAAAGAATAGGGGTTTATACATAACTAGTATACAACATTAGGGGGTTTTAAAAATTTTACCCCTAGATTATATACATAACTAGTTAACATTTTGGATTTTGGATATGAAGAAGCTATGAATAATTTTAATATATAGTCTTACACTATATATTAAAAGCGAGACTATATATTAAAATTATTTGAATTATTGAAATTAATTAATAAGGAAAAAGTTATATTGTTATAGAATATTTAAACAAGTGGAGGTGTATTTGAAAATTTTACAGGTTTTTTCTTGTCATTTTGTAAAGTTATAAGGACCAATGTAATTATCCAAGGTACTCGGAATCGGAACCGGAACCTGTTTCATAGGCTTCGATTCCAACAATTGAGGAACCAGAACCGAAACCGGTCGATTTCGATTCCGGTTTCTAATTTCAGGAACCGACCGGTTCCTCCAAAAATCCTAGGATACTCGGACCCGATCACCCATTGTTGTGATTTAGTTTGTGTGTTGTTCATATTTAATTTAGTGTGCTGAAATATAAATTCCGCAATTAAATTTGATTATCCTATTCACCCCTCATCTGAGGAGTACTTTTCCATATATATTAGGGTTTTACAAAAATAATATTATATCAAGGATAAATGCAAAAAATTAAATTAATTTAAATTTAAATTCAAGATTTTTATAATTTAACTGATAAGGTGAGAGATAAAATTGAAAAATAATTTATCGCTTGATAAAAAAATGGCAAGAGAAATTATTAAAGCATTTAATAAAATGATAAAGGAATTGACCAAAATGCTCTTAAGGGTGGTTTTCATGCAGAATTAAATGGATCAAAGTGATTTAATGCAAGAAAAACCTTTGAGAGGGCATTTTTTGGTAGTTTTAGAGACTGTTGTCATGCTTAAGAAAATCTAAAACCGGAATTTCCAATAATGTAAAAATGTTGTAAGAGCAGGGATTTTGTAAAATTTATAGAAAATAGAATATGCAAGATAAAAATATGAAGTTTGAAGTTGCGGCTATAAATATGTTTTAATACATGGGAAAAATAAGAAATCTAGAAAAACACGCTCTAAGTTGGCCTAATTCAAAGAAACGTCTCGGCCAATAGGCTTTTTGAAAGTATATTGTTTGGATCCTTGGATTTGAATGAACCCGAAATAGGAGATTGTCATCTTTTGACAGGCTTTGGTAACAAGGCCATCATGTGATGGGCTGTTATGGGACAATCTGTGCCATCTCTTTATGGGCTGGACTCGGATTGCTATATAAATGTCAACACGAAAAAACACACTACCATAGACACAAACACCAACTGTATTCAATCTATGAAGGTGATATTATGTACGAAGAAGAAGTGAATGGCTGTGCGATAAAGTTTTTGAATCGAGGGTGTGATTGTTGCTGTGAAGATTTGAGAATATGCTAAAAATCCAGAAAAGTTGTATTTCAAGTGTGCTTATGTAAAATGTGGTTTCTACACAATGACAATGGTCCATGAAATGCCATGCAGAGTTGATGAGATCAAACAGAAGGTTGTTATCAATAATTTATGTCCAGCTACTTTTCAATAAGTAAGAATCGTAATCCATGCCAGTCTTACAACTAAGACATTGATGATTGTTTCTAAATATCTTGCAATTACAACATAACTAACAAACATTATTATGTGTTCCACTACAAAAAAATTATAGCGATAATCTAATGTATTACAACAAAATAACATGGCTTTGCCAATGAACTGACAATTGTGGAATTACGGCTTTGATTGCACCAAAATACAAAGAAACAAAAATTATGCAGCAAATTTAATTACAACATTTGACAATTAAAAAACAAAAAGTCTAACTTGCTAAAATAATATTTTTGTTATGCCTGGAAAAGTAGGGCTGACGTAGAGCCCAGTCAGCGCAAGTGGTCAAGGTCTAGGCTGATCCAGCAGCTATTCAGGCGTGGCCACGTCGTATGCTAGCATAAGCAGCATGCTCCTGGCAGTGCAGTGGGTGCGCGCCAGACTGACGAAGGCTGGAGGTCATCCGTGTCCAATCCCTACATAAAGCGAGGAGATCACGCGAGTAGGTGAATAACGGGACACAAGGGAAGATTGCACGGTAATGACCCCTTTTTACGGATTCAGTAATGATTACTGGCGTGCTGTCGTAGGCACCCAGAATTAAAACCTTCCGAACTAACTACTGAACTGTAAGTAGGGTAAGCAAGGGTCGATCCCACGAAGAGTGTCTAGCCAAATTTTCTTTGATGTGAAAAAGGCTGGGGGGTTGTTGAAAAACAGAAAAAAACAAACACAAAACAAAAACAATTTCATTCGAATTCAATCAAAATGACGAACTTGGTCTCTGTCAACATCCACCATCGGAATCTTACAACAGATCATTGATGCAAAGATATCAATTACACATTGAATATTCACTGTTGGAACTAATTTCCTATCTCTCCTTAATTGTAATTAACAGGAAAACAGCGATCCTAATTAATCTTACCCTAAACAACCCTAGACAAGTGCCAAGATTTAATCTAGTGGCCGCTTTAAGAATTAGAGAGATCGATGAAGCTAAACAACCACAACACAAGCGGTTGTATTTAATTTAGTTGAATGTTCTTCGTAAGGTTACAATTCCTGACGCAGCAAATTATAATCTAATTGCTTCACAAGTTGGAGGGATCAAACAATTACGGATTTGATATCAAACTTAGAGTAGATTTCAACAAATAAACACTAGTAGGCCTCCTAGTAATTAAATGCATCAATCATGAAAATATGCATAGAATAACATTCAATACTCAAGCATGAATTTAACACTAAAAACAGAAAGATCTCACAGTTATTTGACCGAGGTTCCGTTTCCTTCGACCAAGTTAAAAGTTCAGCCGCTCATGGCCATAAAAAACTCAAGTGAAAGAAATCCGAGAAAAAAAAAAGAGAGAGAGGCGTGGTCCTTAAAACCTAATCTGATCCCCTTTTAAAATCCAATTTTAGAATTCGAATCCCACTCAATCTCCTAAAAGAAATATTCTCCTATCCTAAAATAACATTAATCCTAATTTAATTCTAATTGGAAATAAAAAAAATAGAGTCCTAATAAAATAGGAAAGTGGTGTTTCCAGCTAAATTTTCGTGCAGCATGATGTCTTCAAAACGTGCAATAATAGACTGACTTGACTAACAAGTCAGAACGCTCCATGACGTCGGCAATGCAGGTGCGTCAACTTCAAGCTCGATTACAACCTTTATTCAGCAAGTATCTCTAAAAACTCAAAACATAAAAGTTGTGATCTCTTTCTTAGGTTCCACAATTTCGAATCATCTCAATCGGAGCTCAGATGAGAGATAATGCCCAGAATACGAAACATGGCGAAACTGTCGAATTCCCCTAATAATTCCGTTTTAATTAACACTCCATTGCTTCCTAAACCAAATAAAGTAATTGGTACAATTAGGAACAAAATACATATAAAAGACTAAACATTAAGGGGGTTAAATATGACATTTTGCATTCCCATCAATACCTCAATGTATAGCACTATAAATATAGAGCTTCTCTCCCGTTTGTGGGATTCACTCATTTTTACTCTTGATTAGCTATTTTCTCTCTGTAATCTCTCCTCTCTCTCTCTCTCTCTTCTCCTCTCTCTCTCTCTCTCATGTTTACTCTCATCAGCTCGTAGTCTGTGACCTGATCCCTCAAGTATAAATACAATAACAGTGGACGTAGGATTCGCTTGGTTAAGCATCCGAACCACTTTAAACATTGTCTTGCCATTATTTACATTCTCATCCCCCAATCACGTGTGTTTTGGGCCAAATCGCATTTCACACGTACGTTTAGTTGGTGTCAAACACGCATCAACAGATTGGCGCTAGAAGGGGGCCTGATTTAGTATTGTCCCTCATCAGGAGAATCTCTGACTAACTGGTCACAATAGACAATGGCTCGTCGACTCGAACTTGAGCGAACCAATCATGGTACGAGGAGATCCCCAAGTGCAGGAGGACACTTCCCCCGAGGTGCCCCCAGTTCCACAAAATGTCGCGGGGGATATCCCTTCAAGTTCACAACTTAACCTACCATCAGAAGCTACCTGGGGTTCGAGAATACTCCCAAACGGTCAACCAAAGGTTGGACCGTTTGGACCGGGGTGTGCCACCTGAATCAGCTGGGGCAGGCAACCGCCAAAAACGCCAAAGGTCACGCGAAAGCGTGGAGAAGGGCAATAGCCCAAGCCCGCCCCACTGCAGCGCATCGAAGGAAGGGTAAGCAAGTGGGGAACAGCAGGCCTAAGGGCTAAAGGGCCGGCGAACCGACCAAGTCCAGGTAGATTACTGTGGCGTAAAGGCTCGGTGAAAGGTCGCAGCCTAAGCCGTCCCATGCCACGTCGCATGAACACCCCATAAAGTGTTGTGGCGGGGCGATTTCATCACCGCTAGAGAAACGATCTTGGTCGTCATCGTGCGGGAGGTTCCCAGACTTCACGGGTGGTTGTACCACGCCGGAGGTCGTGAAAATTCTCCGCACCATTCATCGCCATCACATGACTTTAGCCAGCGTGTGTCAAGGGAGGCCGGAATTGCCGACTGAGGCGAACAGGAATCCGACCTTCGGACTTTCCTTAACCGCAATTGTGAGGGTTGAAACTCGCATAGGGGAAAGAAATCCCTAGATGCTCCGTTGCCTCAGTGAGGAGCTACAGTGAGCTCTAGATCAGTTAAAAGCTCAGCAAAAGAGCAAGGACAGGAAGCAGCAAGTCTCTCTTTTCTCCGACGGTATTAGTCGCCCCCTCTCCCATCAAGATTTAGAATGCCCGATATGGGGCATTCGATGGAAATCTTATTCGCAGGATCACTTGTATGAAAACAAACCTGATGGAACTTTCAGGTTTGGATTTGGTGAAGTGCCGTGTTTGGCAGTAACTCTAACTCTCTCTGCCAAATGGTGGTTCAGGTCGCTCCCAGTGGGATCAATTAGCTCGTGGCCTTAGATGAGTGCGTCATTCCTGAGGCACTTCCAAGCGAACCGAAAGTTCTCGATGCCTTTAAGCTACCTTAGCAACATAAGGCAAGAAGGGGGAATCCCTCAGTCTTACATTAATCGATTCCACAGAAAACTTAATAAGGTAGCTCACACTCTTGAGAGTCTGTTCGGACTCTCATCATAGCGAGGTTCACCCACAGACCGACCTGTGGAAAGAGTACAGGCTGAGGATAATGTTTCCCTCACCCGCTTCTATAACCTTGCAGAGAAGTACCTCTATTGAAAACTTTGTAGCAACACTCACCGTCGCGACCTTGGTGTTCAAGTAGTGTGCCTGGTTGGGGGGAGAAGTAGGAGAGTTGATCGCAGATAGGCTAATGACGATCAACGAAAAGGAAAGAAACCGCGGTATGAGCCCAAAAAGTCTATGCTCCAGTTCCTCGTTGCAATCGCGACAGAAATCATATACGCATTTGAATGGTCTATATCGGCTATTCTTGATAAGTCAAAAGAGGCCAGCCTGCCGGAGAGCCTGAGCCCATGAAAAATCCCCCATCAGTCAAAATAGAAAATACTATCGCTTTCTTGGGATAGTGTTTGTGTATTAGTGTATGCCCTAGAAACCCATCATGTTGTCGGTTCAGAGCATTTTGTCTTGTATCTATATATATCATAAATAATAGAAGAAAGAGTTCTTCAATTCATATATGTAAATTGCTTCTTTATTCAGTCATGCATTTAAAATAAAGATGTATATGAATTGTCCAGATGATTCATTTAATAGGTAAATGAATTATCGAAAAGGGTTCCCTGCAGAAGCAATATAAATTGGGCAACATTATGTACAGTAGGCATACCGGAGCTTCCGAAAGATCATGAGTGATATAAGTACGGATGACAATGATAGTCATGTCACTAGGGCATTGGTATGGATTAACGGTTGGTGAACTGTTTTGAACATGACCGAATAACGACAAATCACTGGAAAAGCATGTAGTCAAAATTTATCGTTTGGTTATATCAGTGCACGAGTAGTCCTTTGACCTGAGACATGTAGTCGGATCCGATATGGATGCGTATGGTTCATACGGTGTATAAGTACGAGACTATCATGTTTCGTACAATAAAGCCTATTTGGTCATGCGTTGTTCATATGCGGAAACGAACGATGGTCAAGAGGGGATCCATTGACTCGGAAATATAGGATCGGGAGTACCGCTGACTCCATCCGGATTCGAGTTCCTAGATGAACATCGATAAATGTCTAAAAACTGAATCTCTGGCCAGAGTCTATTATTGTCATACAAAAGTAAGTTGTGATGACAAGTTCCGGACATATTGATCGACAATTCGGTAGAAGATCGAGTTTAGGATTTTGACGTTCATGAATCCATACTCGATTATGATATCTCAGGAGGGACTTTACCTGCATGGTACGTATGATCTGAAATGGGTTCGATGAAGTATTTCTTCATCGTGGTTTAGGGACTTGGCACATTGCTAGATGTTTACATAGTCGTTGGGCATTCGGACAGGTTTTCGGATTCATCCAGAACCGGCTACGGCTAATCCACGATGGACCTACATTGTCACACCAATAGCCTTGGGAAGTTAGAGAAGGATGAGAGAGAGAAATGATTATCGAAGAAGGCTAGCACCTTCCGGGTAATAACGGGATTTTGTTAGTTACATATTGTAGAGTAGATGCTAGAGCCAATCAATTATTGTAGAATTGACTCTTTGTAATAATGTTCATTAATCAATAATAAAAGGCATTTTATTCTATATCGCGTAAATCATATATATATAGATAGTATGTATGATAATGTCCTTAGAAGGTAGAAACGTGACGAGGGTATCAAGTGTTTCAATATTGATAGTGAGAACCCTATGAGCACATATGGTGGCCATTCTAGAACGTCCGTAGCCCTAGTTTATTCTGAAGTAAGGGCACAGATAATACGGTAAGGCTATCTAGTGTTGAACGACCCTGTCGAAAGGCAGTGACTGATCTACTTGTCAAGGTTGTTTGTGACAACCTGGTGCAACACACTGGGTGCTTGTTGTAGGCGGATATACCGCAGCAAGTTCATTGGACTGACCCACAGAGGATTCCTATGGATGGTAACCCAGTGTCTATGGAACAAATTCTAACGAATGGTGGTGCATGTGATCCTTAGACTTGAGATACCGGAGTGCCTTGTGCACCGATTGGTACAGTTTGACACTAGCCTAACGCAGTTCTATTCAGAGCTGTCAATACGGTGGTGATGGCTATATCAAGGAGTGTATCAAGACTATGGTGATTGATAAAGGTTCATCACTCCGGGTACGGGAGAAGTTATCTCACGGCGCAATTCAGATATGCAATGACACTAAAACTGTGGCCACAGTGGGATGAGTTGTTGCTCTATCCAGATAAATACGGGTCATTGGTCCAGAGACGAATATATAAATCGAGGTAACCGAAGGTTGACACTATTTCTATGCCTTCGTCTCGCGAGATAAGTATGATGAAAGGATCGTATTGTACAGTAACCATATCGTTGACAGGTAGCACTTTGCTGAATCCGAATCTATCGGGTGGCCATGATGCCTTGCTAGGGGCCATCTTGGTCTGTGTATTAGTGAGACGATAATTGGTGTTAATCGCGATACTATACACTACCGGTATGATGAGGAGCCTATGGGTCACACATAGAAGATAATTAGAGCCAAGAAGAAAAGAGGGCGTTTTCTTCTTTTTAGGCGAAAGGGTATTTTGGTAATTTCACAGTGCAATAAATTTGCTGAGGTCGTAGCCTTTATTTAATTTGTTAAAAAATTAAATAAGTGAAATTACGGTTAAATGTGTGATCGCACATATTTAATTAAATCATCATTATGATTAAATGTTAATAAATTAATTGTTTAATTAGATATGATGAATTAAATTAAAATACTAAATTGGGAGTGGTTGGCAACATGGGGTGTTTGGGTTGGAGCCCAAGCCCATTTCATGTGGGAATAGGGCAACTTGGTTTGCATAAAAAGAATAGTGTGTGTGTGTGTTATTTTCATTTTCTTTAATTTTGAAAAGAAAAAACACACAGCCCCCTTTTACACTGATTCCCACGCCCCTTTCACTGTTCCATTGAAAAACAAACATTGTTTTCTTCTTGATTTCTTAAGGCCAAGGAGGATCTAGAAATCCTCCTTGGTTCTGTTGATTGTCTTCGTGTGGACTCTACGGTTCGATCCTAATTGGATCGGTAGCAAACACATTCAGAGACAACATTGGTGGAGCCTCCAAACGTGGGTATGAATCTAAACCTTTGGATTTATTTTTCTGCAGATTCTTATTATGCATAAACTGTAAAATCTGTGCTTGATTTTGGTTCTAAGGAACGATCCGTGGTTGTAAAATTTCGTTTTCCGCTGCACAACGGGTCGTTTCCTAACAGTGGTACAGAGCCTAGGGTACTAGATTTACAGTTATTGAATGGTGATACATGTATTTGTTGATAACTGCTGCCTGATGAATCTGCCAGAAAAACCCATTTTGAAAAATCTGAAAAATCTGTAAATCCACTGTTGAATGATGATTCAAATGATAAACTGGTTTAAATGTGTTGTGAATGTTATATTGGTTGGTTAATATCCTGGTTGAACGTATGTGCGGTTGATTTGATTTGGATTAGTGATACACAAACAGCAAAAAACGCGAACTGTACGAATTGGGATTTCCAGGTTTCGCCGCGGCGAGGAGCCTCTGGACAGTTTCGCCGCGACGAAGATAAAACCTTCGCCGCGGCGAAGTCTGTGGCGGCTAGACCTAATTTAAATCCTGCCGCGGCGAAGATAAAAAACTTCGCCGCGGCGAAGGCTGTAGTTTTCCAATTCTGTATTTTTTGCAAAGGGACTAATCTGCAGTTTTAAATAACCTATAAAGCCAATGTACATTCTGCACATTTAAGAGGGTAATTAATTAATTAACCCACCCAATTCAAAAATGATTGTTTTTGAAATGTATGCTTTGTACTTGTTTGTATATTGCATGGTGCGCGGTACATGAGCCTTAGACCTAAGGGTGAATGTTTTAAATATTTTGGGTATGTATGGCTGTAATATTTTAAATAGGGCCTGCGTGTCCTGCCTTCTCTCTTCTTGTAATGTAATCTTTTCTCATCTCACTCCCTCGAATGTAAATCGAGGTTTCTAAATTTGTTGATGTAAATAGTTAATATTAATTTTATTGTAAATTTAGAATGATGTTTTGTAATGTACCTGGAGAAGGAGCGAAGGACGAGGCAACCATACTTGAAGACTCAAGATATTTGTTACAGGATCCTAGGTGACCCACCGATCCCTCTAGGCTCGAGGAGATCGGTTAGTTAGGCCATGTACGGCACGTTTAATATTTTGTTTAGAATGCATGCTAGGTGAATGTTGATAAACATGCACAACAAGTCATCTCAAAGATAATAACGATGAGACTAAATAACAAACCCCTCAACTAAGTATATTAAGTCACTGTGCTCCATCACCATGGTTTAATCAAACCATGTTCGTCGAAACCTTGTTCGCCAAAGCCAGGGTACACTTCTACCAGGGGAGGTTAAAATTCATTGGAGTTTTCCTTAATGGTGAGGGTCGACTTAAAATGACGGTTTTGCTTGTTCGCCAAAGCGAAGGTTGTAAAACGCGTCATAGGCATAGTAGAGCAGTCACATATTATGTGTACATGGTGACATGTAGTGTCCACTCTACTGATATGAGAATCACACTTGAGGACAATGGTTGGAGCCATTGAATTGTGTGATTGGCTTGTTGGCTTTTTTTTCCACATTTGAGGTGATAGTGGGAGCTATCAATTGGTGTGAATAAGTTTGTTGGCCTACCTAATCAACCCATTTTGGCTTGTTCGCCAAAGCGAAGTTTGAAATGGGCAGGATGGGATCTCGGTCCACTAGGAAAGCCAACGGGCTTTCCCAAGTTAATAGTGAGGGCTATGGCTTGAGTAAAATAGTGGGAGCATCGTTTAATAAAGACCTTATTAAATAACAATGAACTTATATATAACTTTATCTTCTGCAATTGTAGATTCACCGAAAATGAGCATTATGAACCTGCGACCGATAATCGAAAAAGAAAACAGGTTGGAGGTCCAATTTCTCAGACTGTATCGTAATCTTGGATTATACTTAAGTCAGAAAGAAAAATGATTATCCTTGAAAAGCCATACAGGCTGAGCCTGATCCTGATGCCACTCAGGAAGTTAAGGAAACTTATCAAAAGTTCCTGATGATGCGATAGCATACAATGCTTGATGTTAGCATCGATGACACCTATGCTGCAAAAGCAGCATGAGAATATGGATGCTTCTTCCATAATTCTACACCTCAAGGAGCTTTGAAACAAATGCTCGACATGAGAGGATAAGGTGTCGAAAGCACTGTTTGGGAGTCATCTGACTGAGGGTACCCAGTTGGTCCTCATGTGCTCAAGATGATCGGAACATTGAGAGGCTTGAGACTTTGGGATGTGCTTGGATGCAGAATTACAAATGGATTTAATTCTGCAATCCTTGCCTGACTCATATGCTCCATTCTATATGAATTTCAATATGAACACGATGGAGAAAACCTGTCAGAAATTCTGAACATGCTGAGGACTGCAGAGCAGGACTTGAAAAAGTCCAAGCCTGTTTTACTGGTTGCTGCCAGTAAAGCAAAGGGTAACGGCAAGGGTAAGGCCAAGGCTAAACCCAAGCCCAAGCCCAAAGGACAGGTTGCTCTGGGCCTAAGAGTGGCATAGGAAAGGGCAAGGTAGTCTGCTTCTTTTGTGGCAGCCTGGCCACTGGAGGAAACACTGCAAGGCTTTCCTCGCAAGCAAGAAGAAGTCAGGGCTACGACTTCAGGTACTTTCATGATTGAGATTAACTTCTCTCCCTCAACATCTTGGGTCTGGACACAGGTGTGGTACTCACATTTGTACTGATGTGCAGGGACTAAGGCAGAGTAGAGTGCCGCCAAGGGAGAGGTGGACCTACGAGTTGGAAATGGAGCACAGTGGCTGCATTAGCCGTAGGGACTTATTGTTATCTTTGCCCAAGGGCTTATTGTGGAACTACATAACTGTTTCACGTACCTTCTATTTCTAGAAATATTATTTCAGTATCCGTTTTGGATAATATGGGTATCATTTTGAGATATCTAATGGAGTTGTCCTTTAGTGAATGGTATTCTATTTGGAATTGCAAGGTTATAATGGATTATATGTTCTTGATTTAAACAATAAAAATATTCTCAATATAGAAAACCAAGAAAGCTAAGATAGCGATCAAAACCAAACATATCTCTGGCATTGGAGATTGTGTCATGTTAATAAGACTCGCATTGCAAAACTTCAAAGGGATGGAGTTTTGGCCCCTTTGACTTCTAGTCATTTGAGGTATGCGAGTCATGCCTTTTAGGCAAGATGACAAGTCTCCTTTCACAGGACAAAGTGAAAGGGCTAGAATTGTTAGGCATCATCCATAGTGATGTATGTGGTCCACTAACAGTTGAAGCCAGAGGTGGATATTCATACTTCATCACATTTACTGATGATTCAGTAGATGGTTATGTCTACCTTATGAGACATAAATCTGAAGCCTTTGATAAATTCAAGGATTCAGGAATGAAGTACAGAATATGTTGGGCAAAAGTATTAAGTTCGGTCGGATCGAGAAGGTGAATACTTAAGCTCGGGGTTTTCTGAGTACCTGAAGGAATGTGGGAAGTATCACAACTCACCCTCCTTATACACCCCAACACAATGGAGTGTCAGAAAGGAGGAATAGGACCTTACTTGACATGGTTAGGTCCATGATGAGTTTTAGTGATTTACCTGCATCGTTCTGGGGTTATGCCTAGAGACTACGACTCACGTTTAAACCGTGTGCCGTCAAAGTCTGTAGATAAGACTCCATATGAGCTATGGAGTGGGCGAAAGCCCAACTTGTCTTATCTAAGGATTTGGGGTTGCGAAGCTATGTTAAGAAATTGACTTCGAACAGATGGGCCCAAATCCTGTAAATGTATATTGTGGGGTATCCAAAGGAGACCAAAGGATGCTATTTCTGCCACCCAGAAGAGCGCAAAATTTTGTTGCTCGATCTGGTGTCTTCCAGAAAAGGAACATTTTCTAAGGAGTACTAGTGGGAGAAAAGTAGAACTCGATGAATTCTAGAACCACAAGTATACTAGACGAAGGCAGGATGATGTGCCACAAGGAGTGGTTGAGCATAATGAGGAGGTTACTCCACAAATTGTGGATCAAAGTGAACCACCTCAGGTAGCACAGGAGCTACGTAGATCTGGGAGAGTACGCCATGAGCCCGAGAGATACGGTTATCTCGTGATAACATGGTGACGTACTAGTCTATCAAGACGATGAACCCAGAACCTACGAATATGCTATATCAGATCCAGATTCCATTAAATGGCTTGAAGCCATGAAATCTGAGATGGACTCCATGTACCAGAACCAAGTGTGATCTTTGGTGGAACACACCTGAAGGGGTAAAACCTATAGGGTGAAAGGGTCTTCAAGAAGACTGACATGGATGGCAACGTGCATACTTATAAGCACGGCTGGTTCCCAAAGGTTTCAAACAAATTCATGGCATTGACTATGAAGAAACCTTTTCGCCGGTTGCCATGATTAAATCCATCCGGATTATGCTTGCAATTGCTGCATATCATGACTATGAGATTTGGCAAATGGATGTCAAAAACTGCTTTCCTGAACGGAAACCTTGAGGAGGATGTGTATATGACACAACCTGATGGTTTCGTTATTGATGTCAAGCTAATAAGGTATGCAAGTTGCAGAGATATTTATGGACTCAAGCAAGCTTCAAGGAGTTGAACATTCGTTTTGATGAGGCCGTAAAAGAATTCGGTTTTATCAAAAACGAAGATGAGCCTGTGGTTTACAAGAAAGTGATGGGAGGCGCAGTAGCATTTCTAGTGTTGTAGTCGATGACATACTTCTGATCGGGAATGATATACCGAACTTGCAGTCGATAAAGACTTGGTTATCCAAGTGCTTCTCCATGAAAGACTTAGGGGAAGCAGCCTACATCCTTGGTATAAAGATCTTCGTGATAGATCGCGTAGGTTGCTTGGCCTAAGCAGAGTGCATATATTGACAAAGTACTGAAACGATTCAGATGGAAGAATCCAAGAAAGGATTTCTTCCGATGTCACTGGTGTTTATCTCTCTAAGGATTGTGTCCTAAAACACAAGATGAGAGAGATAAGATGAAGAGATCCCAGGCATCAGCAATGGATCCATCATGTATGCCATGCTATGTACTCAGATGATGTCATGTGTTTGAGCAATTGTAGTAGATATCAATCGGATCCAGGTGAGCGTCACTGGATGGCTGTCAAGAATATTTAAGTACCTGAAGAGGACTAAGGTATTGTTCTGGTTTATGGAGGGGAAGATGAGCTCACGTAAGAGGATACAGTGATGCTAGTTCCACAATGGCAAAGACGATTATCGATCGCAATCAGGGTTTGTATTTTGTCTCAATGGCGGTGCAGTGAGCTGAAGAGCTCCAAGCAAAGCACTGTAGCGGACTCTACAATGGAGGTGAGTATATTGCATTGTCAGATGCGGCCAAGGGGCAGGTCTGGATTAGAAGTTCGTCATTGAACTTGGTGTGGTTCACTTGTTGATCCATAGACATCTATTGTGACAACAATGGAGCAATGCTCAAGCTAGGGAACCACGGTCTCATCAGAAGTCCAGACACATACTCAGACGATTCCACCTCATCAGAGAGATAGTTGAGAGGAAGCGTGTAGATTAGTAAAGTGCATACTGACGACAACTCGCAGATCCACTGACACAAGCCTCTGTCGCAGCAGAAGCATGAAAGGCACTTGAAATCATTTGGTATTAAATACATGAATGATTGGCTATAGTGCAAGTGGGAGATTGTTAGAGTAGATGCCTAGAGCCAATCAATTATTGTAGAATTGACTCTTTGTAATAATGTTCATTAATCAATAATAAAAGGCATTTATTCTATATCGCGTAATCATTATTATTGCAAATGTAGAATATGTCCTGAGGTAGAACCGTGACGAGGGTATCAAGTGTTTCAAATCTTGATAGTGAGAACCCTATGAGCACATATGGTGGCCATTCTAGAAACGTCCGTAGCCCTAGTATTATTCTGAAGTAAGGGCACAGATAATACGGTAAGGCTATCATAGTGTTGAACGACCTGTCGAAAGGCAGTGACTGATCTCACATTGTCAAGGTGTTTTGTGACAACCTGGTGCCAACACAGGGTGCTTGTTGTAGGCGGATATACCGGCAAGGTCACTGGACTGACCCACCAGAGGATTCCATATGGATGGTAACCCAGGTCTATGGAACAAATCCTCTAACGAATGGTGGTGCATGTGATCCTTAGATTGAGATCACCGGAGGAGTGCCTTGTGCTGATTGACAGTTTGACACTAGCCTAACGCAGTTCTATTCAGAGCTGTCAATACGGTGGTGATTGGCTATATCAAGAGTGTATAAAGACTATGGTGGATTGATAAAGGATTCATCACTCCGGTACGGAGAAGTTATCTCACGGCGCAATTCAGTATATGGCAATGACACTAAAACTGTGGCCCCAGTGGGATTGAGTTGTTGCTCTATCCAGATTATAATACGGGTCATTGGTCCAAGAGACTGAATAAATAATATCGAGAGTAAACGAAGGTTGACACTATTTCTATGCCTTCGTTCGTCGAGATAAGCTGATGAAAGGATCGTATTGTACGAACCATATCGTTGACAGGTAGCTACTTTGCTGAATCCGATCTATCGTGGTGGCCATGATGCCTTGCTAGGGGCCAATCTTGGTCTGGTATTAGTGAGACGATTAATTGGTGTTAATCGCGTACTCTACACTACCGGTATGATGAGGAGCCTATGGGTCACACACATAGAAGTAATTTAAGGGCAAGAAGAAAAGGGCGTTTCTTCTTTTTTAGGAAAGGTGTTTGGTATTTCACAGTGCAATTAAATTTGCTGAGGTCGTAGCCTTTTATTTAATTTGTTAAAAAATTAAATAAGTGAAATTACGGTTAAATGTGTGCTCGCGACATATTAATTAAATCATCATATTGTATTAAATGTTATAATAATATAATGATTTTAATTAAGAAATGAGAAAATTAAAAATCAAATTGGGAGTGTTTGGCAACATGGGTGTTTGGGTTGGAGCCCAAGCCCATTCATGTGGGAATAGGGCAAACTTGGTTTGCCTATAAAAGAATAGTGTGTGTGTGTGTTATTTAATTCATTTTTTAATTTTGAAAAGAAAAACACACAGCCCTTTTACACTGATTCCCACGCCCTTTCACTGTTCCATTGAAAACAAACATTTGTTTTTCTTCTTGATTCTTAAGGCCAAGGAGGATCTAGCAAATCCCTCCTTGGTTCTTGTTGATTGTCTTCGTGTGGACCTCTACGGTTCGATCTACACTTGGATTGGTAGCAAACACATTCAGAGACAACATTGGGGGAGCCTCACACGTGGGTATGAATCTAAACTTTGGATTTATTTTTCTGCAGATTCTTATTATGCATAAACTGTAAAATCTGTGCCTTGTATTTGGGTTCTAAGGAACGATCTGTGGTTGTAAAATTTGTTTTCCGCGCGCAACCGGGGTCGTTTCCTAACAACATAGAAATCATTTGTGACATTTTAAGGGTTAAAATGGTCAAGCAATAATATATATTTAATTATTATATCTTAAAGTGTTAAGATTAATGAGATGAACAAAAAATAACCTTTTAAGTAGTAAAGGGTAAAAAGGGGCAATTTTGGGTGTGTAATGTAAACTAGTTTAGTTTACATGGCCCTTGAATAATTTGATTATTCAAAGGGTCGCATATTAAATTCGTGGGGTCCTTTATAAAATAAGATTTTATGGGCTTGGAAGTGAAAAAAATAATTGCAAATTCCCAAGTACATAAATGCAAAAGGTTTGATTTTTGTTCATAACCACCATTGTTCACTCAAAGCAAAACCAAAACTCTCTTAAAAGCCACACGACCACACTCTAAAATCTAAAGTGGTGTTAAAGTGTGGAGGTCTCATACTATTTGAGGCTGATCCATCAATCAAAGCAAAGGAGAGGGATAATCTCTTCCAAGCTTTGTTTGAAAACTGTGTTTTTGAATCCAATTTTTTTATGCTTTCTCTCCATTTCCACCATCTCATGCATGCATGCTGATCTTCAAATGGTATCAGAGCTAAAAGCTCCTGCATGTCGAATTTATAAGCTAAAATGGCATTTTCCAGTGTGCATATGTTCATCAACTTGGTTGAGTTTGCATGTTAGTGATATGGTTCAAAAATGTTTTTTTCATGGAGATCTTTACAGCATGTCTCGGCCATACAAGATCAGAGGTATATGTTCATTCTTCTTCTCATTCTTATATGTTTGAATGATGATAAGGTTAATGAGCATGCCTTAGTATTGGATGAGTGTTTGATGTAATTAGCATGTTTGATGCTGTGTATGTCTCGGCCATCTCTGATCTTTGGAAAAACTGTTTTTCTTCTTGCTCTATATGTTGGGTAGTTAGAAATGATTTAAGCATGTTTGGATGATGATTATTGCCTGAAATGTGTTGAAAACTACATGCATGCATATATGTCCGGCCCTGACTAGTTTTGCCATAAAAATGTCATTTCATTCATGTATTGATGAATGATGTTTTAGGAAAGTTTGCATGATGATTCATTTAGAAAAATGTTATGCATGTTCATTTCCATTACTTTGATTAAATGGTTTATGCTGACATGCTAAATGTGTTATCTTAATTGATTAAAGTAATTTTTGCATGAAGTGTATGCAAATGTTGCAAGTGTTTAGTGGTGGAATTTGTTGTTAGCATAAAGTTATGGATTATTTAATTCATATATGATGATTTGATATTGTATGTAGGATGGTGGTAATTTTAAGTAGTGATTTTTATTTAAATTAATTATCTTATATTGCATCATTGCACGGATAAATTATTATATTTTTGAAATGTAATAATTTGGTTGTTTGAAGGTTAAAAATTGATGATACAAGATGACATGATTATCTTTGAGAGATAAATGTGTCATAAAAGTATTACTTTTGTTAAAAGTAACTTGTGTCATAGAATGATTACTCTTGGAGTAATATATCCCATTTATGTATGCATGCATGACTTTTGTGAAAAGTATTGAATGATGATAATAGAAATAATATATGCTTGGGTGGAATATGACAAAAGGTGTTGTGTAATGATTCCTATGAAATGTAATTGTTGCATGGCCCAAAGTTATAATTAAATTACCGCATGCATATAATATAATATCTATAATTATGAGATATATTTTAATCTTTAAATAATTGTATATTCATGCCTTTAAATAATGTTTATTATATTTGGTATGAATGTTTAATATTTATTTATGGATGAATGAATATTAGATTAGAGGGGTGATCATGGGTGCCATTTGGTTTTCAAAATATTCAAAAGTGTTTGTAATATTCTTTTATTAAATGGCTTGTAATAATAAATTTTATTATTTATTTTAATCGGGCCTGCATGCCTAGATCCAATTTGTAATTGAATCGGCTAGACGGGAACGAAGAGCATCCGAATGACGATCCGATCGAAGATATAGTATTAGGGTAAAATAGTTTGCCTTTAGGATGTTTTGACAAAGCCCCATGATCAACCCACATGCTTTAATTATGCATATATGTGATATGTATGAATTGTTAAATAACATGGCAGCTAAAATAAATTAACTAAAAGTTAAACCTAAATCTCCCAATTAAAATTATTAAATCCAAGTCTCCCATTGTGGGATAACTAAATTCTTTGATATAAATTTTAATATCCCAAGATTTCTATTATGTGAGGGATAATCATTATATCATAGAATAAGTTGATCTGTTCTTGGATGGATATTTTCACCTTGACCAAGAATTCTATTTGTGAGGACATGATGAAAATGCCATCCAAGAAAGCCACATGGTTCGGATTTAACTGCCTAGGTCCAAGAATTCTATATGTGAGGTATCCGAAGCTAGGACAAGGAAATGAATCAAACCTTATATAGTGATATAAAAGGAAAAGAGTTTCTACTTATTAGACTTAATTAACCAAGAATACTATTATGTGAGGGTTAATGAATTTGATAAGAAATTGATCCCCACTAAGAAATTTATCCAACGAAAATTCTGGATCCTATTTAAGGGAGTATAGGACTCGATAAAAGTGGGAGCTAATTTGATTATGCATTAAAAGGTTTAAAAGATTACAAGACACTATAAAAATACTTTTCTTTGCAGTTTCATCTTTGTGATAAATAATCGAAAAAATGGGCAACAATGTTCTCCTAAGGATAATGGACAAATAAAGTTAACCGGACCCAACCTAAAGATTGGCTAGAAATCTTAGAATTGTTCTAGATTTTGAAAGAATTGCTTATTCTGGAAGCACCTCTTCCACTTGATATTGGACCGGATGCTCCACAAGCTGAGCTTGAGCTCTTGAAAAGTGGAGAGAGGATAGTAGGAGGGCTAAAAATTACATGTTAGCCTCCATGAATAGAGAACTTCAAACTAAGCATGAAGAGGTTTCAAATGCTTATGATATCTCATAGCTCTATAAGAGTTGTATAGCGAAAATCCAAGAGTGGTTGAGTATGAATTGTGTGCATCCTCTTTAGCATGAAGTTGAGGGAAGGGAACCTCCAACTGATCATACTCTAAAATGCAATGGATTAGATCGACTGGATGGATATGGGGTGGTCATGCCAGACCGCCTCAAAGTGAATTTGATTTTACAATCCCTTCCTCCAAGTTATAAACCGTTTTAACTAATCAATCTCAATAGGATTGAGAGAAACCTCTCTGAATGCTAGATGAGCTTAAAAAATTTACGGACAGAAGTTGAAAGGGAAGGGACATGAGGATCTCTTGCCGCCGCTGCAGGGCCATAAAAAGCCCAAAGTGCTACCAAAGAGAGGTCCAAAAGTTGGACCACAAGAATAAGAGCTTCAAGAAGCCAGCGGCAAAGGCAGAGAAGGCCGATGCAAAAGGGAAATGTTTCCACTGTGGAAAAGATGGACACTGGAGAGGAACTGTCCTCAATACCTGAACAGTCTGAAGAAAGGCAAAGGAAACAGGTACGAAACCAATGTCTTATGATTGAATATGAATTAAGTGTTAATCAGATAGTCATTCCTGGATATTAGATTCAGCAGCAACATCTCATGTTTGTAGTCTTTGCAGGTACTTCAGAATAGTTTTGAGGTGACAAAGGGCGAGATCATTTTGAGGGATGGCAAATGGGGCACAAGTTGCGCCGAGGCCATGGGACTTGCTCACTAAGACTACCTTCAGGAATGTTTTTGAATTTGTTTAAAGTATTGTACTTTGAAAAGGCCACAAGAACATCATCTATTTTGCTTGGTTAAGGCGAGGTTATGTATGTTTTATGGAAAGAATGTTCAATACATTTTGGAAATGTTAGTTGGTAAAGCTGTGAATACAAATGGTTTGTATGTCTTAGAATTGAAGACTATGCTTCAATCAATACCATTTCTAATAAAAGAACTCGATCTGAATCAATCCTAAATTCTATGGCATCATAGATTGGGTCATATAGGAGAGAGAAGATTAATAGCTTGGAGAAAGTGGGATCCTAAACTCATTGGGTTCTGACCTATCCAACCTGTGAATCATGTCTCCAAGGAAGATGACCAAGTCTCCTTTTAGAGTAAAGAAGAGCGAGCTAAAGAACTTTTAGAACTCATACATACAGTATGTGTGGGACCATTTAGGACTTTAGCTAGGGAGGATTGAATATTTCATTACCTTACAGATGATATGTCACGATATGGGTATTGTATTAATGAAATACAAATCTGAATCCTTTGAAATTCAGAGAATTCAAGAATGAGTAAAAATCAAACTGGAAAGAGTATTAAAATACTACGATCAGATCGTGGGGGTGAAACTTGAGTACAGAGTTTCAAGAGTTCTTAAAAGAAAATGGGATCATCTCACAATTGACTCCTCCTTACACCCCAGCTTAATGGTAGTGTCAGAAAGGAGAAATCGTACCTTATGGATATGGTACGATCGATGGGAGTTTACAGACTTACCAATGTCTCTGTGGGTACGCTTCCAGACTGCTGTGCACATCTTAATAGGGTCCCGTCAAAACTGTCCAGAAAACACCGTATGAGATATGGTAGGAAAACGTCCAAGTCTATTTATGAAGATTTGGGGCTGCCCAGCTTATGTTAATTGGTTAAATCTGATAAGCTGGATGTAAATACCGAGAAGGGTCGGTTCATTGGATATCCTAAAGATAGTTTAGGATATTGCTTTTACTTCCAAGTGATCAAAGAGTTTGGATCAGTAGAAATGCGCGCTTCCTCGAGAACGAGTTCTTGGAGGAAGGCGGCGTTGGAAGAAATATTGAACTCAAGGAAGAGTTCGAAGAGCCAAGAACGAGATTGCTGAAGAGGAACGTCCACTTAGGAACCTAGTATCAGATACTATGGTTCCAGTACGAAAGTTTCTAGAATGTTGAAACCTCCAGAGAGATAGGGTTCCTACATGAGCAAGATTTGAATCTTACTTAGTGGGAGTAGATGATCATGGTGTGATCCTAAGAGCTACGAAGAAGCAATAGGATAGAGATTCAGGAAAATGGCTGGAAGCGAGGATTCTGAGATAGAATCAATGCATGCCAATCAAGTATGGGTGCTGTGGATCCACCTGAGGGAATAGTTCCTATAGGTTGTAAATGGGTCTACAAGAGAAAAGTTGGCAAGATGGGGAGGTGAGACCTTCAAAGCTCGACTGGTGGCGAAAGGTTATATCAGAAACAAGGATTAGATTATGAGGAAAACCTTCTCGCCTGTAGCTATGATTAAATCATCCGTATAATGCTAGCCATCGCAGCATACCATGATTATGAAATTGTAGATGGATGTCAAAACAGCTTTCCTCAATGGGTTTATTGAAGAACATCTATATGGAATAACCGATAGGTTTTGTATCCTCTGCTGAAAGACGTAAGGTATGCAAATTGATCCATCCATTAGGATTGAAGCAAGCTTCAGAAGCAGGAAACATCGATTTGACGACATAATCAAATCGTTTGGTTTTGTCAGAATCGGTGAGCCCTGTGTATACAAATGGTAAGATCATGCCATCCAGTTTCATTATTATGTAGATGACATACTTTTGTGGGGTGATATAGGCATGATGATAGAGGTAAGGTTTGGTGTCCAAAACACTTCTCGATAAAAGACTTAGGAGAAGCGACATAGTCCTTGGCATTCGTGTCTATAGAGATAGAACGAAAGGGTATTGGATTATCCCAAAAATTGTACATAGAGAAAATGCTAAAAAGATTTAGCATGGAGAACTCTAAGTGAGGTCTTTTGCCCCCACTCATGGTCTTCCTCTTCATAGGAGATGGGCCAAAGACCGATAAAGACGCCGGCAGCGGTGGTAATGGCCTTATGCGTCTGTTGTAGGTAGCAATGTACGCAATGCTATGTACAAGACCTGAATAGCTTATGCTGTAAGTGTTACGAGCAGATATCAGTCAAACCTAGGGAGAAACATTGGTCGGTTGTAAAATCGATCCTAAGTACTTGAGAAGAACCAAGGATCTAGTTCTGAGTTATGGATGTTCGAGTTAAACATTCAAGGATACCAGATTCTGATTTCCAATCAGAGATTGATGATAGAAAGTCTACGTCAGGGTAATTTTTTATATGTAATGGAGGTGTGTTAGTTGGAAAAGTTCCAAACAAACAACCACAGCTGACTCCACTACAGAAGCTGAATACATTGCTGCTTCGGAAGCAGCGAAGGAGGCTTTTGGATGCGAAAGTTCGTATTGAACTTGGTGTGGTTCCGAACATGGCTTACCCGATAAGCATGTTCTGTGACATACTGGAGCTATTGCACAAGCAAAGGAACCAAGGGCAACACCAAAAATCCAAACACATTCAGCGTAAGTATCACATTTTGGAGAATTCGTTGGAGCTGGAGAGATTGATTTTGAAGACTCCTTCAGGAGAAAAGTAGCTGATCCACTGACTAAGGTGATGACACTGAAGCAATTGGCCCATCATCTTGAAAGATGGGTATGAGATACAACATCGATGGCTTTAGTGCAAGGGGGAGTTTGTTAGTGTATATTAGTGATTGCCCTAGAAACCATTCGTGTTGTGGTTTCAGAGCATTTGTCTTGTATCTATATATATCTATAAAATAAGAGAAAGAGTTCTTCATTCATATATGTAAATTGCTTCCTTATTTAGTCATGCATTTAAAATAAAGTATGTATAGAATTGTCCAGATGATTCATTTAATAGGTAAATGAATTATCGAAAAGGGTTTCCCTGCAGAAACAATATAATTTGGGAACTATATTGTACAGTAGCATACCGGATGCTTCCGAAAGATTCATGAGTTGATATAAGTACGGATGATGATGATAGTCATGTACTAGTGGCTATTTGGTATTGTTTAACATGTGTAATCAATGACCGAATAACGACAAAACTCACTGGAAAAGCATGTAGTCAATGATTTATCGTTTGGTTATATCATGTGCACGATGTAGTCCTTTGACCTGAGACATGTAGTCAGATCCGATATGGAGCGTATGGTTCATACGGTGTATAAGTATGAGACTAATCATGTTTCGTACATAAAGCCTATTTGGTCATGCGGTTCATATGCGGAAACGAACGATGGTCAGAGGGATCCATTGACTCGGAAATATAGGATCGGGAGTACCGCTGACTCCATCCGGATTCGAGTTCCTAGACGAACATCGATAAATGTCGGAAAACTGAATCTCTGGCCGAGTCTATTATTAGTCATACAAAAGTAAGTTTGTGATGACAAAGTCCGGACATATTGATCGACAATTCGGTAGAAGATCGAGTTTAGGATTTTGACGTTCCATGAATCATACTCGATTAGGATATCTCAAGAGGCGACTTTACCTGCATGGTACGTATGATCTGAAATGGATTCGATGAAGTATTTCTTCATCGTGGTTAGGGACTATGGCACATTGCAGATGTTTACATAGTCGTTGGGCCTCCGGATAGTTTCTAGGATCATCCAGAACGGCTCACGGCTAATCCACGGTGGCCCATGGTCACACCAATAGCCTTGGGAAGTTAGAGAGAGATGAGAGAGAGAAATGATTATCCGAAGAAGGCTAGCATCTTCCGAGGGTAATAACGGGATTTCTATAGTAATAATTACATAGAAATCATTTGTGTGACATTTAAGAGTTAAAATGGTCAAGCAATAATTAATTATATTAATTATTTTCTTAAAGTGTAAGAGTTAATGAGATGAACAACAAATAACCTTTTATAGTTAAAGGGTAAAAAGGGGCAAATTTTGGGTTGTTAATGTAAACTAGTTTAGTTACATGGGCCCGTGAATAATATTGATTATTCAAAGGGTAGCATATTCATTCGTGGGGTCCCTTTATAAAATAAGATTTTATTGGGCTTGGAAGTGAAAAATAAATAATTGCAAAATTGCCCAAGTAAATAAAATGCAAAAGGTTGCATTTTTGTTCATAACACACATGTTCACTCAAAGCAAAACCAAAACTCCTCTAAAAGCCCGACCACTCTCTAAACCTCCAAGGTGGTGTTAAAGTGTGGAGGTCTAATATACTTTGAGGCTGATTTTCATCAATTCAAAGCTCAAGGGTAGTAGGTTAATCTCTTTCCAAGCTGTTTGAAAACCGGTTTTTTGAATCCAATTTTTTTTATGCTTCTTCTCCATTTCCACCACTCTTCATGCATGCATGCTGATCTTTCAAATGGGCATCACATCGATGAGTGCCGAGCTCTCAAGCTGGCGATTGAAGACCTTATCAAGCAAGGCATTTCAAGGAATATATTGATGGACTCTAGCATAGGAGAAAAGTCAAGGGGAACCCAAGAAAGAAGCGTCGTGATCGCAAAGGATTTGTAGCGTGGAATGATCTTCGGGGACCGTACCTCGAGGGGAACTTGGGGTGCCTAGGAAAGATATGCTTGTGTAGCCAACACGAACCCATCAGTGTGATGAGCACGTCGCGGCGACACCAAAGGTCCACAAGGAGGAGGAAATTACCTTCTCCGAAAAGGATGCAGTTCGATGCATCATCCCATGATGAGCGCTCTCCCGTGAACACGCCACCTGATAGGGCGACTAACAACGTCCACAGAATTTGGTGGACAACGGAAGTGCTGGACATCTTGTTGACAGCTTTCGAAAGAAATGAACTTAGACGGACTAACCTGAAGCCCGCCTCGATCCCCTATATGGCGTTACAGGGGACCACCTGATCCCCAAAGGAACGATTGTTTCTAGTCATGCTGGGTGACTTGACGAGGTGACCAAGGTAATTGAGTTCTTGATAGTGCATTGCCAATCCGCTTGGAAGTATCCTCAGGCGACCTCTGTTGAGGAATTTCAAGCGGTCACTTCGATATACCACTCTAAGATGAAGTTCCCCACCTGAGCGGGAGGAGAGGAAGTAGCGGATCTCAGCGCGTATCTCGCGACTGTATGTAAAAGCAATGCAAATGGTGTGCACAAGGGGAAGGCATCTCGTGCGGCATTCACCCGACAGGGCAATGGCGATCAGTGCGGATGAGGCCATAGCCTGGCCCACCGAGGTTATATGGATCGTCGTATTCAGGAATTCCTTACTATGGGCCAGTTGGGATCTGTCTGAAGTATCGGTCGAATAGAGCGAGCCAAGCAGAGTGTTATAGGATTGGGAGCAATCTCAACCCCCAGCTTGCCACTGAACTGATAGCTTCCTTAAAGGAATATCGATGTGTTCGTAGGGTCGCCACCGATATGGTTGGGATCAACCAGAATATTATTTGCCATGCCCTAAACATCGAAGTTGAAGCCAAGTCGGTTTGCCAGAAGAGAAAGACGATGGATCTGGAGCGATATGTTGTCCTTGAAACTTGAGGTAGATAATTTTCCTTCGAAATGGATCCACTCCGAGAAGCACTCTATCCGAGCTGGGTTTGCCACCCATTTAGTAAAGAAAGCCCAACGATAATGGCGGATCTCTGCGTCGACTTCACCGACCTTAACAAGGCATGCCAAAAAGATAGTTTCTCCTTCTTGACCCGAGACTCTCACAGCACTGTGGACGCCACCCCGGGCATGAACTGCTGAGTTTTATGGACGTGTACTCGGGATACCATCAAATTCGATTAACATGTCAAACAAGAGCATACATCATATTGTTACAGATCGGGGGTTGTACTGCTACAAAGTATGCCTTGCGGCCTCAAGAACGCTGCACACTTACCAGCGGTATTTAACCGACATGTTCTCTGAACAGATCGAAAAATCGAGGAGGTTCTATGTAGATGACATGCTGGTCAAGTCGCATGTCACCTTCAAATCACATAGCGCATCTCGTTGAGATGTTTGACATCTTCCGGCAATACAAGAATGAAGCAAACCCCCTCAAGTGCTCATTCGAAGTATCCTTGGGAAAATTCCTAGGATACATGGTTAACCAAAGAGGAATAGAGATCACCCCGAGAAAATGCAAGCTCTCCTCGACATGAAATCCCGACCAACAAAAAGCAGGTCATGAGCCTCAATGGGCGAATAGGGCACCTCAGCGCTTCATATCAAGGGAACAGATGCTGCTGCTTGCCATTCTTCAATGTCTATAGGGCCATAAAAAGTTTGAATGGATCTAGTAGTACAAACAGGCATTCCAGAGTATTAAAGAGCACCCGGGAAGCCACCTCTTCTATCCAAGCCTCTGCGCAAGAGATCCTCCCCTCTGTATCTATCTCGCTCAGTTCGCGGTCAGTGTAGCCCTAGTTAGGAAGAGGACAGGGTCCAATGGCCAGTGTTTACCGCGAGCAAGAGTTTGTTGGATGGCGGATGCGGTTTCGAGAAAATGGACGATTAGATGCCTGCTGATCGCTTCCAAAAGTTACGACCTGACTTTCATGCCCATACGATCCATGTAATGATCAATTACCGCTCTAGCAGGTCCTCCAGAAATCGAAGGCGTCAGGTAAGGTTAAATGGGCAAGGAATTAAGTCAGTTTGATCTGAAGTACAAACCAAAAGCACTATCAAGGGGCCAGGCCGTTCCCGACTTCATATCAGAATTCTCTATAATCGACGAATGAGTCGGAGCATATGCCCAGCAAAGTCATTCAGGAAATGCTCAGAATCTATCGACCTGGAGCCTCTACGTCGATGGATTATCGAACAGAAAGAGGGTCGGGGCAGGTCTTTCCTCTTTGAGTCCCAAAGGGGCTCGCATATGGAGTTCTCCGATTTGGTTTTAAGGCAACCAATAATGAGGCCAGAGTATGAAGCTTTGCTCGCTGGATGCGGTTGGCCAGAGAGATGGGTGCACAGTGATTAGTATCCACGTGAATCCATGCTAGTCGTTAACCAAATTTTGAGGGAGTACCAAGCAAGAAGAAAACATGATCAACTATCTGAAGAGAGCTAAGGCCACACTCGAGCCGTTCAAGCATTTCACGATCACATAAATTCCTAGAGATAGCAACTCTAGTAGTAGCCTTAGCAAGGATAGCCTTGTCATTGGATTCAGATGCACCAGCAAAGCATTCCTGTTCAGTTCATTGAGACCTTCAGTATCAGCTCACTCGAACAAGCCGTGAATGTACAAAATCAGTTTCTTGGATGACCCACATCATTCAATAATCTTAGCGTGGGACCTTGCGCTGAGGACAAGGTCGAGGCAAGGGCCCTGGACACAAGATCTGTCGGTACACCCTCATCGGAGACCAGCTATACAGGCGAGGGTTTAGCGGCCTATCTCCTCTGATGTGTACCAGTGAAGAGGCTATTACATCATGAGGGAGATACATGAAGAGATCTGTGGTAATCACACTGCCCACGATCTCTCGCAAACAAAGTTGTTGGTCAAGGATCTACTAGCCCCAAATCCACAAGAAGACACCTACAACTTTGTTAAAAGGTGTGACAGGTGCCAATGGTTTGCGAACATACGTGAGCTCCTTCCCACTAGCTGATAACCATGACTAGCCCTTGGCCATTCTCCCATATGGGGAAGATATCTATCGGTTCCATGCCAGTTGGTAAAGGGGGAATCAAGTATGGCATGGTCGCAGTGGATTACTTCACCAAGTGGGTTGAAGTAGAACGGTTAGCCGTGATCATGACAGAAAGCTCAAGGACTTTGTCTTCAAGAACATTGTGTACCGCTGGGCAGTCCTCATACTCTCATCTAGACAATGGGAAACAATTGACAACAAGGAGGTTCAAGCAATGTTTGCGACGATCTGGTATTCATAAAAAAATTGCCTCAGTCGCGAAGGCCGTAAGCAAGCAAGTTGAAGCTGTCAACAAAAACCATCAAGCACACTTTGAAAGCAAAACTTGCGCAGCTAAGGGGAATTTGGGCCGACGACCTCCTCGAGGTCCTATGGGCATGCAAGACAGCTCCGGAGAGAACCTCTACCTCAGAAAACCCTTTTTTCGTAGTATATAGCTGCGAAGCAATGATCCCTGTGTGAGGTAGGAACCGGTTCATTCAGAGGGACCTGACAATAGAGCCGAATAATGAAGGCTTCTCGCAAGCGAACTTGACCTAGTTGAAGAACATCAGCGAAGGCTCAGCTAAGGATAGCAGCCTAGCAACACTTTAAGGTCAGAAGAAGAGACTTCCAGGCCGGCGACCTTGTCTTGAAGGAAGTTCTTCTTGGTACTAGAGAACAAAGTGCGGGAGTTTTGGGACCAAACTGGGAGGTCTATACCGCATCGCTAAGTGCTAAGAACTGGGGACTTATCATCTTAAAGGCTAAATGGTTTCTAATACCCCGAGCTTGGAAGCTGAGAGTTCGACCTTATCTAGGTAATTCTGAGATCAATGTTATTCTCCTTGTAAAGGTCGGTGTTTTAATTTTTGCAATCTTTGTAATGGCAAGTGTACAATTACTGATCATTTTAACCTCATTTCCCATATATATACAATTGTTCGTATCAACTTGTACATATTATTGTAAACAGTTTGAATGCGATTCATATGTAAAAGAAGCGGAAATTGTAAGTACCTCATGAAAGAATGTGAAAAAAAATATGTTATTAATGGAAAAAAGGAAAGCAACATAAAGCATAAAGGGAGAAAAAAGAGAAGGCGGATTACTGCCTCTCCCCAGGCGTGCGTTGCGGTCCTGATCAGGCACGGGTTCTTCTGGGAGCGAGCTCAGCTGTTCATCTTCCGGGTCGGGCTCCGAGTCTCCTCCTCAGCTTTAGCCTTCACATGGAGCGAGTTCACTCTTGTAATACCCACTTGAGGTACGTATTTAAGATTTGTCGTATAGCTAAAAGTTTTGGTTTTAACTTAAATTGAGTTGTATGTTGAGTTGGTTTGAATTGTTGCCTGAAAGGGTTGAGTTTTGGTGAAGCTTGAAAATTCAAACTTCGCCGGGGCGAAGAAGAAAACTTCGCCGCGGCGGGAGGAGAAGTGGCATTCGGGTAGGTTCTGCCCAATTCGCCGAGGTGACGAAAAATCTTCGCCGCGGCGAAGAGCAAAATAAAGATTCTTGAGTTTTCTAGAAAAATTCCTCCTTGGGGCACAATGACATTCTACCCCTAATTAGTAGGAAAAATGGGGGTAAATGAAAGGAATTTTAATAGAGATTGTGTTTGAATGGGGGTGTAGTTGTAAAGAAACAAAGGATATAGATGGAATTTCCAAGAAAGGACAGGGCAAAATGGGAAATGAAGCTTTTAATATGAACTAAAAAGAGTAAAGTGTAGAGAAAGCCCTCATCCAGCATATTCTCCAGCCGCTTCCATGCCCTTATTCTCTCAATTTCTTCCCCCAAATTTTCCAAGAGTTCTAAGGGTTTAAGAGCTTTGAGTAGAAATTACTAAAGCTTTCTAAGTAAGAATTCATGCTTTAGATGTAAGTTTCTTGTATTTATGTGAAGTCTTATTTGGGTCTTTGCTGCCTTTGGGGTTGTTTGAGTTGTAAGAGGGAACAAGCCAACAAAGGGAAGGAGAGGTGCTAAGGAACCATCTTTTGCGCAAAATAAGTAACAAAGGTAGGCCAAATCCACCAGTTGAGTTATGACTAGCTTTGAGTAGAGACTTTTTTAATTAGTATGTACATGGTGTACCCCTAAAAATGAGTGAGATGTTGTGGTATAGTCTAATAGTTGGATTGATTAAATATGAGAAGTGTTTGATGTGTATGAGAAGGAGTTTGAGAGGAAGTTTGAGAGATGTTGTAATCCTTTTGGGAGTGTTTTCTTGACAGGGATTATGAGAATTGGGGGAGTTTTTCCCAATTTGGATGGCTAGAAAAATGAAGTTTAGTAGTAATTTTCGTAGGATGTTTATATGCAATGAGAGTGTTGAGGAATGCAAGTGAAATCTGCCTGTCACTGCCGTAACCTTTTCATAATTTTGAGTATCTTACGGCTCGAACTGGGCTGAGACCAAAACAGAGAAGTTGTAGCCCTGTTTCCAAGTTTGAAACGAGACCAGGACGTAGTAATCCGGTGTATAGAATAAGTTATGGCTGTTTAGTGTGACCTGTGCGCGAAGACGGTTTGAGGAAATCTTGTAGTTGGCATTTCATTAGTGCATTAGGGAGCATGAGCTAGCTCTACACCTTTGTTTATGCACTAAGCAGTAAGATGTAGCTGGAGTATAGTATAGAATATGAGTATATGCTACTCTCTTAAGAGAAGAGAATAGAGTAGGTTGTGCGATGGGGAACCCGTGAGTAATGGGTAGAGTATTCCCGCATGTAAGCGCATTGAGAGAGCGGCAATGAGTATAGATAGAGAAGTGGTGTAGCCCGTGAGAGTGCAGCGCGGATGAGGCTATACCCGAGAAGACGACGAGAGAGAGATTATAGACTACATGGCCAAGGGTTCCGAATCCATGCATAACCGAGTCCGATCGGCTAGAGTGAATAGAGGTCAGTAGAGCGGGAGTGAGTCCGGCCGTGCCCTGGTGAGATGGGGTCGTGACATATAGAAAGAGTATTAAAAAGAGTATCTAAGAGAGAGGAATGAGGAAAAGAAAGATGTACCCAAAGAGTATTGAACGAGGATGTAAGGAAAGAATGAAAAGAGAGTTACGGGGATAGCCTGAGTAAAGGATTACTTAATGAGCATTATTTTAGTGCTCACCCCGTTGTTTTTCATGTTTTGCAGGATCTAGGTGAGGACATGTCGGATGGATGTCGGCGTGCGAGGAGGAGTGGCTACACGTCCCTGTGTTTGATAACTTTTGTATATGTTAGTGCTTTTGTGTAAAAATGTACAAATTTGTAAAGAGTATGTAATAATGTAATAAAAGAAAACTTGGGCCACATTTCTTTATGCTATTTTATATGGTATTTCATTATATCTATTGAGTAGTAGTGGCTATTACATTTTTGGTATCACGAGCCGAGATTTTGGGATTTGACAGTGTGCCATTCTTTCTCGCTACGACGTCCGATAGCCGACGGTTGTAAGTAATTCTTTCCTTACGTAAGTGTTCTTTTGGAATTGATCAAGTATGGTGTTTTTGTAGATGAGGCGTAGTAACAGGAGAAGGGTAAGGGTGTAAGTGCAGAGGGAATCCTCCAACCCACCAGAACGACTCCTCCTACCCTTGATGAGACAAGGATTCGTGCCATAGCAGCAGGTTTTAGCGGAGAGTCAGGGGAGAGTAGTTCAGGAGAGCACGAGACTCCCAATAGAGTACGCCTCCAAGACAAGAGCAAGAGGGGCCGGTACCTAACCAGTACAGACTCGAGTGGTGATCGATTCAGGGGCTTGTAAATCAAAACCAGCCGCCCGCATTTAAGGGTACAGGGACCCACTAGAGGCAGAGGATGGTTTAAGCCGTAGAGCGGACGACGGCATTGTTTTCCCTGAATGATCGGAGAGAAGATCAGATATGCTAGTTTCTTGTTCAAGGGAGATGCCCGATATGGTGGGAATTAATGGAGGAGACCCATGACATAGCCTCGATGACTTGGGAGGAATTCAGAAGGTTGTTTGAGGCCGGAGTACCGAACAGAAGATCGAGTACATGGAAAGTCCAAGAGTTTATTTACTTGAAGCAGGGGACTAGTACGGGTGAAGGAATATTCCGTAAGATTCACTCCCTTGCTCGTTTGCACCCGAATAGTGTACACCCGAGTTGAGGAGAGACAAGTTGTTGCAAGGGTTGAGATCGGATATTGCTCGAGATGTATGACAGGAGTCGAGCCCCTCATACCTACAGTGAAGCTTTAGCACGGGCTTTAAGGGCAGAGATCTATGTGAACAAGTATATTGCAGAGGGATTGGCTTTGACAGTACTAGTGAGCCATCCACCATCTTACAGAGGGAGAGAGTAGATGTCACAAGAACAGAGAAGTAAGGGCCAAGAAGAAGTTTAACCAAGGAAAGAATAGGAGAGATCGGCAGTTGTTTAAGGCGCCCAGAACAGAAAGTGTTCCTGTGCTAAGTGTGGGAGGAAAACCATCCAGGAGAGTGTTTGAGAGATCAGAATGTGTGTTACAAGTGCCGACAGCCAGGGCATATGTGGAAAGATGTAAAGCTCCCCTTCCACCGCGGTTCTATCCCTAGAGGTACGAATGCCAGCGGTGTTTACCGTGGCACAGGTGAAGCCGAGGCCAGTCCATCAGCTGTAACTGGTCAGTTATTATTTCATACTGTTTCTATATGCTTTGATTGATTCGGAGCCACGCATTCTTTATTCTCATGGAATGATAGAGAGATAAACTTGAAAACCTGTTAGAGTGAGTAGCCCATAAGATAGAGTTGCCTGATGGAGTTAGTGTGTTGACTCAAGAGAGTTGATAGGAGAGTCTGTAGTGATTCATGGTCGGGAGTTGGTAGTTGACTTATAGTCTTCGATATGCCCGAATTTTGATATAATGTTGGGTATGGATTTCCTAGGGAGGAAGGATGTAGAAATTGATTGTCGGAGGAAAAGGAAAGCGAGTTAATCTCGATAATGGAGATAAGTTTAGTTTCGGAGAGGGCCATCGATGAGTATGTTGATTAGTAGTATAAAAGCGAGAAAGATGTTGAGAAAGGGGTGTTCTGGATATATTGCTCATGTAGCAGATGGTGATGTTCCACAGTCAGAAATTCAGAGGTGCCGATAGTTCGAGAATTTCGATGTGTTTCCAGGAAGACTTACGGGTTTGCCGCCAGAAGAGAGGTTGAGTTTAGTATCCGAACTTGCACCAGGCACAGCACCTATATCTAAAGCCCCTTTCGAATGGCTCCCGCAGAGCTCCAAGAGTTGAAGAAGCAACTCCAGGAAATTTTTAGATAAGGTTTTATCCGACCGAGTCATTTCTCCCTGGGAGAGCCCAATTTGTTGTAGAAGAAGGACGGATCATACGAAAAATGTGTATGATTAAAGAGAATTGAATAGGTTGACAGTGAAGAATAAGTACCCGCTACCTCGAATAGATGACGTTTGATCAGTTGAAGGGAGCAGCAGTGTTCTCCAAGATGATTTGAGGTGCAGGGTACCAAGTAGAGGTGGCTGAGCAAGATGTGGCTAAGACTGCTTTAAATACACGGTTGGGCAACTATGAGTTGTGGTGATGCCGTTTGGTTGTGACTAATGCCCCAGCCGTTTTTATGGACTGATGAACGGGTATTTCATGATGGTTGGATCAATTTATAGGGTTTTCATAGATGATATCCGGTTTATTCTAAGTCGAGAGAAGGCATGAGAACATTGAGAATAGTGTTGCAAAGTTTGAGAAGAAAGACAGTTATGCTAAATTTTCGAAGTGTGTGAGTTTTGGCTCGATCAAGTGATTTCTGGGCCATACATGTGTCGAAGGAAGGAATTTCAGTAGATCCGAGTAAGATAAGGCCAATCCTGAATGGCAGAGGCCGAAGACAGTAAAGAGGTCCGAAGTTTCTTAGGCCGGCAGGTTACTACAGACGATTTGTGAAGGGTTCGCCAGTTGGCTAAACCATGACAGCTCTTACAACAGAGACTCCTTTATGGACAAGCTTGTGAGGACTGTTTTCAAGAGCTAAAGAAGAGGTACAACAGCTCCAGTGTTAGTATGCCTCCGGAGGGTGTAGATTACGATATTATACAAGATGTCTCTTGCAAAGGACTTGGTGCTGTGTTGATGCAGTTAGGTAGGGTAATAGCGTATGCCTCTCGGCAATTGAAAAGAGTCTGAGACGAGATACCCTACGCTGACCTAGAGTGGCAGCGTGGTCTCGTTTAATAGATTGGAGGCATTATCTTTATGGTGCCAAGGTAACATCTACACCGATCACAAGAGTTAAAGTACTTCTTTACTCAAAGGAGTTGAATAATGAGACAGGAAGGTGGTTAGAGTGGTTAAGGATTATGAGTGTGAGGATTAGTACCAACGGGGAAAGCCAACGTAGTAGCCGATGCCTTGAGCAGGAAAGTTATTTGTCCCGGCTCACTAAACAGAGAGAGTTGATAGAAGAGTTGTGTAAGGAACAGATTGAAGTAAACCGGGAAGGATTGCTAGATTGGAGGTTCAGTCTACTTTACTGGAGGAAGTCAAGTTAAGGCAAGGGCCGATGAGTGGTGTCAAAAAGCAAATAGTGCAATCAAGGCAAGAGGGCAAGAAACGGACGTTCCACTACAGGAGTGGGTGTTTTTTATTTCAGGAATCGGTTCGTTGTATTCCTCAAGATGAGAGTTGAAAAAGAGAATCTTCAGAGGCTCATGACACACCATATGCATCTCCTGGAGCAACCAAGGATGTATCAAGATGGGAAGAGGGTTACTGGTGGCCAGGTATGAAGAAGAGATATTGCCAGAGTTTGTAGCCAATTGTTTGACTTGTCAACAGGTTAAAGCAGAACACCAAAGGCCATCAGGGTTGCTTCATCCCACTTAGTATTCCAGAGTGGGAAATGTGGGAGAGTATTTCGATGGATTTATCACAGGTCTCCCTAGAGTACAGAAAGGTTATAAATGCCATTTGGGTGATTGTGGACAGGTTAACGAAGGCCGCCCATTTCCTCCAGTAAGGAAAGTACACCATCAGATCAGTTTGGCTCAGATCTACGTGAAGAGATAGTAGATTGCACGGGGTGCCCAAGACAATAGTCAGACAAGATTCAAGATTTGTTTAGCTTTCTGGACTAGTTTGCAGAGAAATTTGGGTACCCGTTGGCATTTAGTACAGACTATCATCCTCAGACAGATGGTCAAACAGAGAGAACGAATCAAGTGCTTGAGGATATGTTGCAAGCTGCCGTGTGGATTACAGAAATATCATGGCATGAAATGTACCTTTAGTGGAGTTGCCTACAACAACAGTTATCAGTCTACAATAAGATGGCGCCTTACGAGGCCTTGTAGTGTAGAACGATGTCAGGCTTCCACTACATTGGGACGAGATTGCGAGAGAAGTGAGTGTGAGTACAAGCTCTTGGGCCAGAAATGACACGAAATTGATAGAAGATGTAAGATAATCAGGAACAGAATGAAACAAGCTCAAGACAGACAGAAGAGGTTATGCTGACTTAAAAAGAAAAAGAAGTGGAGTTCCAAGTGGGTGGATAAGGGATTTTTGAAAGTTTCCCCTTATAAACGGGAAATGCGCTTCGGGAACAAAGGGACGTTAGCACCAAGGTATATTGGTCCATTTGAAGTATTGCAACGAATTGGGAAAGTTGCCTACAGGTAGCCTACACCTCATATGGACAAGGTGCATGATGTCTTTCATGTCTCACTGCGACAAAGTTAGTAAGTGATCCCTCCACATCTTGAGTATAAGAAGAGTCGAATTGTAGAGAACCTTGTGTATGAGGAGCGCGCCTGTACGATTTTAGATCGGAAGATTAAAGAGCTCCGGAACAAGAGTATTCCGTAGTGAAGGTTCTTGGAGGAATCACAAGGTAGAGGAAGCCACATGGGAGACAGAACAAGACATGCGGGAGAGGTACCCGGAACTATCTGTGTGAATTTCGGGGACGAAATTCTTTATAAAGGGGGGGGGGGGGGGGAATTGTAATATCCCACTTGAGGTACGTATTAAGATTGTCGTATTAGCTAAAAGTTTATTGTTTTAACTTAAATTGAGTTGTATGTTGGTTGGTGAATTGTTGCCTGAAAGGGTTGAGTTGGTGAGCTGAAAATTCAAACTTCGCCGGGCGAAGAAGAAACTTCGCCGCGGCGAGGGGAGAAGTGGCATTGGGTAGGTTTTCGCCCAATTCGCGAGGCGACGAAAAATTCTTCGCCGCGGCGAAGAGCCTAAATAAAGATTTTGAGTTTTCTAGAAAATTCTTCCTTTGGGACACAATGACCATTCTACCCCTAATTAGTAGGAAAAGTGGGGAGTAAAATGAAAGGAATTTTAATAGAGATTGTGTTTGATGGGGTGTAGTTGTAAAGAATCAAAGGATAGATGAATTTCCAAGAAAGGACCAAGGGCAAATGGGAAATGAGCTTTAATATGAACTAAAAAGAGTAAAGTGTGAGAAAGCCCTCATTCATCTTATTCCACCGCCTCTTCCATTGCCTTATTCTCTCAATTTCTTACCCAATTTTCCAAGAGTTCTAAGGGTTTTAAGAAGCTTTTGAGTAGAAATTTCATCAAAGCTTTCTAAGGTAAGAATTCATGCTTTAGAGTTAGTTTTCTTGTATTTATAGTGAAGTTTATTTGGTTCTGCTGGCTTTGGGTTGTTTTGAGTGTAGAGAAGAGACAAGCCAACAAAGGGAAGGAGAAGGTGCTAAGGAACCCATTTTGCACAAGGGAAGTAAATCCAACCAAGTGAGTTATGACTAAGCTTTGAGTAAGAATTATTTAATTTGTATTTACATGGTGTACCTACTAAAAATTGAGATGAGATGTGTGTATAGTCTATAGTTGGGATTGATTAAATAGGAAGTGTTGTTGATATGGTATTGAGAAGAGTTTGAGAGGAGTGTTGAGAATGTTGTAATCCTTTTGGGAGTGTTTTCTTGACAGGGATTATGAGTAATGGGGGAGTTTTTCCCAATTGGATGGCTAGAAAAATGAAGTTAGTAGTAATTTTCGTAGGATGTTTATATGCACATGAGATGTTTGAGGAAATGCCTAAGTGAAATCTGCCCTGTCATGCCGTAACCTTTTCATAATTTTTGAGTATCTTACGGTTCGAACTGGCTGAGACCAAAACAGAGAAGTTGTAGCCTGTGTTCCAAGATTTGAAACGAGACCAGGACCGTAGTAATCCGAGGTGTAAGAATAAGTTATGGCTGTTTTAGTGTGACGTGCAGAATGACGTTTTGAGGAAATCTTGTAGTTGGCATTTCATTAGTGCATTGGGAGCATGAGCTAGCTCTACACCTTTGTTTATGCACTTAAGCAGTAAGATGTAGCTTGAGATATAGTATAGAAAGAGTAATGCTACTCGCTCTTAAAGAAAGAGACATAGAGTAGGTTTGGCGATGGGGAACCCGTGAGTAATGGGTAGAGTATTCCCGCATGTACGCCGCATTGAGAGAGCGGCATGAGTATCAGATAGAGAAGTGGTGTAGCCCGTGAGAGTGCATGCGAGAGGGCTATACCCGAGTACCCGAGAGAGAGAGATTATAGACTCACATGGCCAAGGTGTTCCGAATCCATGCATAACCGAGTCCGATCGGCTAGAGTGACATAGAGTCACGTAGAGCGGAGTGAGTCCAGGCTGTGCCCCCGGTGAGATGGGGTCTGACATATGAAAGAGTTATTAGAAAGGGAGTATCTAGAAGTACAAAGAGATGGAGGAAAGAAAGACTTTCCCCAAAGAGAAGTTGACCGGCGAGGAGTAAGAAAGAAGAAAGAAAAGAGAGTTAGGGGATAGCCTGAGTAAAGGATTTACTTACTGAGCATTATTTTAGTGCTCACCCCGTTGTTTTTCCCATGTTTTGCAGGATCTAGGTGAGGACACTGTCGGATGGATGTCGGCGTGCGAGGAGGAGTGGCTACACTGTCCCTGATGTTTTGATAACTTTTGTATATGTTATGCATTTTGTGTAAAAATGTACAAATTTGTAAAGAGTATGTATATATGTTTAATAAAAGAAAAACTTGGGCCCAATTTCTTTATGCTATTTTATATGTATTTCATTATAATCTATTGAGTAGTAGTGGCTATTACAACTCTGGTAGTCGTTAGGGAGGTTAGATAGATACATCTCGAGATTCCTCAAAAGAAGGGCAAAAATAGACTGAATTGTCTATTCCGCAGCCCTATTCTCGATCTATGCCTCTTGCTACTACATATATGCAGTTAGCGAAGTGCCGCGGTCCCGAGTAAAGTGGAGCTCAGCCTCCAGCTTTGCTTGTTGCTTCTCGATATTCTCCCACACCTCGCCCCTATCCAGTTCTGCTAGCGAGGCCCGCTCAATGGCCGCTTTCAGCTCCTGGTCTTTCTCACCGGCCTCCCTGGTGAGTCTGGCCACCGTCCTTCGGAGCTCGTTTATCTCTTCTTCTTGCCTCTTTAGCTCGGCCTTGTAAAAGTCCACCGTGCGAAGAGCATCATTTCTCTCATTCAGATACTGGTTCATCGAGGTGATGGACAAATCTCTCTCTGCGTCGGTGGCCATCAAGTCTCTCTTAAGCTGTGCATTCTCTTCCCTCACCTCCACCAATCCCTTAGTAGTCCCAAGCTGGACCTTTTGCAGGGATAGGTGCATGGAGAGCAGGGCCTGCACAGCGAAGAGAATAAAGTTAGTTATTTTGCAAAAGCAAATGTCTTCACCAAAGGCAGTTCATTTACCTGGCTCAGGTGGTGGAAGGACATGGTCATCAGGTCCATGGTCCAGGAAGCCACGAACTACTCGAAGACCTCCGCGAGCCCACACTTGAGCAATGCGAAGACTACCAGCTGCAGATGGTCTGGTAGGTGTCCCATCGACTATAGGACGGGGATACCAATGCCTGCCGCAGGCAGAGTCCCCCCGATCGGCTTCTTTCCCGACCTCCTCCTGAGGACAAAGGTCATATGTTGCCTCACCTGCTGACCCCCGGGAGCGATGGAGACACCGGTTGCGCCACCATCTGGCGCTCCCAAGCAGTAGGCTTGGTAAGGCTGCGATCTCTCAAGTTGGACGCCCAAGCCCTTCGGCTCGGATTCTGACTCTTCAGTCCAAATCAGCCTCCTCTTTTTGGGCTTCTAGGCCATAGTTTTCTGCTTAGGGTGAACAATGCCCTTAGGTCGAGCCAGAGCTGCCACCGGAGGGACACTGGGGGCTGCTCCAGCTTGTTCGGTGGTGCCCTTTCGGGGGAAAGAAAATTGCCTTGGTCGGGGTGACCTGGGCATTCTGGGAGGCATGGTCGCTGCATGCGAACACCATTAGGAAGACAATTCGCTACGCAAAAAGTAAAAAAAGAAGTCAAGAAACTTATTCAGCGGGGTCTCTAAGGCCGCGTCTTTGTTGAAAAAAACTGTATTTCAGCAAGTTCGTGGTTGTCATGAGCAGCCTCATGTCGCGACTTGCTTCAGGCAAGAAATCAAAGGTTGTAATCCTGTCAAGGTCCGCGAGCAGATCTTAGTTGGTCGTTTTGTTAACTGCTAGAAAAATAAACAGCACATTAGCCAAGGGCAAATAAATTCAATGAATTCGGACGGAAAAAGGACCTACTTGGCTCTTGGAAGCCGTACAGGCCGTCGTGACAAAAGAAAAAGAACTTTGTCTCGTACGGTCCTACATTGCTTGGGTAGCTGTGTATCCCCGCTTCTATGGTAGGTCACCTAGACAAGTAGTAGGAGTCCTTATCCTTGCTTTTCTTTAGGATACATGAGCAGCCGAGCTCTACTGTAGTTAGCTCGCCCAACCTGTTCTCACGACAAGCGATGTATATGGCCACGGTGATCGTGTACGCATTCGGTGTGAGTTGCATGGGCGCGATCCCGAAATGATCCAGGATCGACCTGACAAAAGGGTGGAAAGGGATCAACCCCCCACCCTTGAAGATGTCCTCGGAGATCACGACCAACCCTAGTGGCAGATACCTAGTTGTTCGTGTCCTATCTCGGAAAACCTCCACGCTAATAGCGTATTGGTCTATCACCCTTTCAAGCTCTTCCTTGGTAAGTACCGAGAAGATCTCTTGAATGGGGCCTACAGGAGCATCCTGCATGGGCGAATTGGTCCCTTCCTCGGCTTTGGTCGTTAGGGGGTCCATTCTACTGCGGTCTGCAAAAGTGACAAGCAGGGAACCATTCAGTCCTCGTACATTATCTCGTACGATGACATGGAGGAGAAAATAAATATTTCTTCCCTTAAACCCTAGAAAAACCCTAACAGAATACTTAAAGGGCCACCATCAATGGACCTGACTCAACGGAGGATATTTCATCTCTGACGAGATACCAACAGATGGTCGTCGCATGGCGACTATGGAAAGCAAAATTAAATCAAAATAGGAGAAGGGATTAGTCTTTACCTCTTGGGATGAGAAAGATTGGCTCTTCTGCCCTGGATATTAGTCAAACACCATTCTGGAAGGCAAAGAACCAGGATTTGCAAAAGTCTCTTACTCTCTCTGAGAATGAAAATACTGTGACTTTGCCTGAAAAGAGCTTGGGGTTTATATAGCTGAGGAAGTGGAGCTTTGGTTTCCCAAAGTCAAACGACGTTTGGGCAGAAAACACATCTGACCGTTGATCGCAACCACGTGTCATGAATCAACGAAGAAGAGTGACCATCACGCCTTGAAAAATCAGATCGTTATCCCCTTCCGTTGAAATACTCAAGCGACAACACGTTTTCTGTCCTCCACAGTTAATGCGCCCACGTCTGTATTTAATGCTCTGATAGGGAATGTCGTTTCAGCATGGCTCGCATTTAATGCACATGGATGACACTTATTACACTTAAGACACGTCTGTCAGAGCAAAAGGTGCTTCATTTAATGTATCTGCTGCAAAAGTGCAATGGATGACATCTAAAAAGGTTGTTATAAAAAACACTCTTCGTTTTGTAAGTCGCGAGGCGACGTGACTCCCCAATCTCACCTCGCCTCGGTTGCAGAGTGATACGATTCTTCGACCTCGACAGAAATCAGCTACGAAGTAGCAACCATTTATCCTCTTGAAAACTGCCAAGTGTAAACAGGTCGAGGATTCCACCCAGGTCAGAATCATTATAATAGCACTGGATCCCTAAATCTAGGTCGCTTAATGTAAAGGCAACGATCACCCCAGGTCATATGCGAGGTGAAGTTCTCTCGACCTCCTTCTCAATTAAGTTGCTTCAAACAGTATCAAGCACGTCAGATCAAGGTATTTGTAATTTCCAAGGTTTGATTCTCAAACCTTAAAAATTAGGGGACTTCTGTTATGCCTGAAAAAGTAGGGCTGATGTAGAACCCAGTCAGCGCAAGTGGTCAAGGTCTAGGCAGATCCAGTAGCCATTCAGGTGCGGCCACGTCACATGTTGGCATAAGCAGCATGCTCCTACCAGTGTAGTGGGTGCGCACTAGACTGACGAAAGGCTGGAGGTTGTCCACGTGTCCAATCCCTGGATAAAGCAAGGAGATCATACGAATAAGTGAATAACGGGACGCAAGAGAAGATTTGCACAGTACCTGACCCCTTTTTACGAATTCAATAATGATTACCTCAATGTATCCCACTATAAATAGAGAGCTTCTTTCCCGTTTGTGGGATTCTCTCATTTTTACTCTTGATTAGCTATTTTCTCTCTGTAATCTCTCTCTCTCTCTCTCTCTCAGTTGTACTCGCTAGTCTGCGACCTGATCCCTCAAGTATAAATACAATATCAGTGGATGTAGGATTCGCTTGGTTAAACATCTGAACCACTTTAAACATTGTCTTGCCATTATTTACATTCTCAATCCCCCAATCACGTGTGTCTTCTAGGCCAACTCAGCATTTCACATGTGCGTTTAGTTGGTGTCAAAATCAGGCATCAACAATTTTACCCACATTATTAAAGTATATCAATTTTCAACAAATTTTCTTAATTTCAAAATTGCAATTATGAAATGAAAAAAATGATTTTGAATTTTTTTGGAACAATGTATATAAAAACGGGGTTTGAAAGTGGTATTTTAGGCACCTGCCCTATTTAGAAATACTCTCTTTTGTTATCAGTAGTGTAAAGAATGCTACATGCATTTCCCCAACAATAATCTCATACCAAAAACCTCTTATTATGCATAAAAGAAACAAAAAATTAATTAACATCCACATTCTGATATTCACTCATTGTATGCATATTAAATAGAGACATTATAATCTTTCACATTTAGTTTATCAAAATGGAAATAACATTTAGATTTTTTTTTTTTTTTTTTTTTTTTTTTTTTTTTTTTTTTTTTAAACCTAACTACTGACTAGGGGTATCAGCTCGGCTTGGATTGAAATTCTAAACTTACCACCTTCCTTGCTCATATTTGGTTTGAAATATTCAGGGAAAATATCAGACCTCTTTGAGACAAGAACACTTGTCCAAGCTCTTTTTTCCTCCCCTTTCACCTGTTTTTGATCACCACAACCATTTGGCTTCTCAATTCTATGCACTCCGTCCACCACTTTTCTTGGGAGAGGGGGGTAATCCTTAGAAATCTCACCTTTCACATTTTCATAAAATCTCCCCTTTCCGTCAGAGCAGCTCCCTAGCTTTGGATTGAACTCGCCCTTAGCCAATGGCACATCATTCCGGCCTGATTTTTCTATAGCAATATGTGGCCCTACAACCACACGGCCCTTATCCACACCATGGCAGATTGTGTCTTGCCCATTTTCACCTACCCTAGAAGAAACACGGGTACCCTTCAAAGCATTCTTGGATTCAACACAAACAGCTCCTCTATCCACCCAAATAATTTCTCCTTCTTCAAATTCAGAATTCCCTCATTGATAGGTTTCACCAACCGGACTTGGACAAACTCTCTATTAGAAATGGCGGCCCCTTTCAAGACTCCACTAGGTACCAAAGCACCATTCTTAACACTTTCAATTCTCTTTTCCTCAATGTTTGGATGCTGCTCATTCAAACCAAAGCTTCTCCCACGTTCAACAGCCCCCATGGGAGGCAAGGAAGAGAGGTAGCAGGAAAAAAATGAATTTTTTTTTTCTCACCTGATGACATGGCACCTCGGGTGGTGTGGCACCTAGGGTGACATGGCACACATGGAGGGATGAGGGATGACAAGGTAGTGAGGTGGCATGACAAGTGTAAGGAGGACGATATGGGGAATTGTTAGATGAGGGATAAAGGCAATCACAATAACCAATAGGAAGAGGTGAGGTGGAAAGGAAAATCACTTATAGAACTTGCTATTAGCCAGTCCAAAGGAAATGGATAAAGCAAAATCCGCCAAGCCAATAGGAGAAAAGGAGAATCTTAGCCAAAGATAAAAGCAGAAAGAATTCAAACAAACAACCACACTCACATTCTTGAAATGGAAACCAAGACCAGCCACACCAGGAAAGCTCCAGCCAACAAGATGAACCAAACTCCGGCAGCACAGCTACAAGCTCTGAACAACAAGAAAAACCAAACTCCGGTAGCACAACTACAAGCTCCGGTGACAAGCACAACCAGCCCCAAAGCAACACCCTAGCAACAACAACAAGCAAGGACGTCCAACTCTCCCCAAAAAAACCAAAAGGCTTCAGCTCAACAGGATGAAACTCAGGCCAAGCAAGCCTAACTCCGGCCAATAACACTCCCAACACCAACCTACACCGCAAAATCGCACCCAAACCAACCAAACTTTCACCACTCCAAAACACACCCACTCCCAACAACAACCTCTCACCACTCAATCAGCAACAAAACCAACTAGAAAAGTTCAGAAGAAAAACGAAAAAAAAAAAATATGAAAAAGATGGAGGATGGCTAGTTAGATGAGAGGGAGGTGTTTACTTGTAAAAGTGGAGGATGGGTGATGAAGGTGGAGTGAGGAGTGGTGGGTTGGGGGGGGGGGGGGGGGTTGGGGAGGGGGAAGGATAGAAGGTGGGCTAACCTTGTTTTCATAAAGTGTGATGTTTTACTAGTGTAAGGTGACAACATTTTTGCCGTAGGCCGTCTGAGATATTGAAGGGTTCTTTAATTCTCTCTCTCTCTCTCTTTTTTTTTCCCCTCAAAAGCACAAACAGAAAGACCAAACTAAAAGGAACAGAAACTTAGAAAGAATGAAGAGTAATTGAAAACTAAAAGAGGCCTGTGATAGATGGCAAAACCTGGGGTGCACACTAGAATTGTCCAGTGGCATGCAAGTTGCGTGTGGCTGCATAAATTTTTGGATTTTTTTTGGGTAAAGAGAGGTGGATGAAGTTAGTGGAGTATGTTTGAGGTATGTGTTTGGGTAGGAGTATAGGGAAGTGTTCAAGATAGGAAGGTTACAAACAAGAATCGGATGAAGACTCCCATATCACTTGATGCAGCGGAATTTGGATAAGCACCAGATACGTTCTAGTTTAGTAGTTTGAATCTACGAACATGTCTGAATCCACGAACAATGAATCTCAAATCTACGAGAAGAAGTCAAATTTGAGACAAAACAATTTGCAAAACAATCATCAAGAAATTTTATTAAAAAAAATCATTCATCATTGTTTGTAGAATAACAAGCCTATTTATACTAAACTAATCCCAATGCTACTAAAACAAGAAATAAGAAAATCTTAATATTATTATAACAATGAATTATGAAATAAGAAAGTAAAGTTTAACTAAATTAAAACTTCCTAAATAAACTAAACTCCAAATTAAAATAGAAAACTATTTAAATTCCTAAAATGAAACCTTAAATAAATAAGAAAATCAAATAAAGAAGGGAAATAAAATCAAATCATAATTTAACAATATTTTCCTACATATTTTTTAGTATTTTCCTATGGGAAGCTGTCATTAGGCATTTTTCTTCTTAATTAATAATCAGAAACCAAAATAAATATCATAGATTGAAAAGTTCTAGAGGTAATGTATATAGAATAGGATAATAAACTATATTTTATTTGTTTATTCTTATTTCAGCCGAAGTTCAGGTAATTTAATGTTTTGAAACCAGATGGAAGGTGTCACCTAGCCAAGGGGTCGGGTCTCGGGTTGACTGGTTAAACTGATTAAGCCTGTGGTCTAACCGGTGATCCAGCAAGTTTAAAATCTAGCAAACACACCCCTAAAAATTATCTATCCCTACAGGTTTGTACTATAGCAAAAACACCCCTGTGACATTAGGTTTTTGCTTTTTCAGCCAAATTTCAATTGATTTTGGCTACCAAAATTCAATTTGACACCACCACCTTAACCACCGGTGTCCACTCTGTAAAACCCCTCTAACATTGGCACTTGGTAGCCTTTTGTTCGCCAATTGTGACTCGTGTATACCTTGATTTTTCTGGCCAAATTCTGATGGCCAAAATTCGATCCGAAACCACCACCTAAATGACTAAACTCTACTCTACAAAACCCTCTAAGCTTGACACTTGGTAGCCCCCCATTTGCTCGTCGTGACTCACATATATCTTATTTTTTCAGCCAAATTTCGGATGATTCTAGCGTCCAAAATTCAATCCGACACCATTCCTTGAACCACCAGCTTCCGTTCTACAAAACCTCTCAAACCTCTAGCACTTAGTAGGCCCTCATTCGTTAGTGGCCAGATTACAGATTTTGGGAATAGTTGAAAGGTAGTAACCTCACCTAGAGAAGGCCCTGGGTCTCGGTTAGACTGATTAAATCGGTCGGGCCGGGTTGGGTTTTAAGAACAAAGGGTAATATCAAGTGGGTTTTGCAAATATCAACATTTCGGATATTAGAACAACTAACTAAGAATTAAAAACAACAAATAAAACATCAAAGGTTTCATGAATCAGTCTTCTTTTAGAATAGACAATCTTGCCTCATGTTCAATAGTTCAGTCAGCATGCTTTAAGATCGTAAGTATAGAAAATCTGATAAATAATTTCTATGCTCTAGAGTTCATGCTCGTAACAATTAATTATCTTATAACTTTTAGGCAAAGTCAGATCGAGATACTATAAAAGTAAACTACTTTTCTTTTTGTTTGTTTGTTTTTTTCTTTTTTAATTCGTAGTGACTATTCATGGTCACTTTTTCGTTTGGTTATCTGTGGTGACATTCCGTGGTCACCTTTCCATGATATTCTTTGTCACTTCACTTTTTTTATATTTGTGGCAAATATGTATTTGTAATAGCAATCTCTCCATTAGATAGCATTCAATAAATTGAGAAATATATTTGAATAAAGAATTCATTCTTTGATAAAGAAATTAATAGAAATTGACTTTTCTCTTCCGATCAATGTCATTGTATTCCTTTTGACCACTGTTTCATCATTCACTTATATTCACATCTTTTCAGTTTTTCATCGGAGGAAAATTTGATTCATTCTATGAATTTTTAGATGACATTAAAAGACTCATAATTCATTCTATTGCAATTAAATTGAATTGGAAGATAAATATTTGCAATTGTCATTGAATATTGATAGGTACCCACTCCCAAAGTTATAGGAATTAGGTCGGGCTGTGGTATTTTTGTGAGCTTAGGTAGAACTCTCCTTGGAAAACTGGCTTGCCAAGGGAAGGTCCTCAAGCCCTTATAAACCACATACCTACCCCCAGTTATTAGGAACTTGGCCTAGACAGACCGATTTAATCGGTTCGATTAGGACCCGGGGCCTTCTCCGGGCCATGTTACCACTTTAAACTATTCTCAAAATCCCTAATTTGACTGCCTGTGGATGAGAGGCTATCAAGTGTCAGGGTTAGAGGGGTTTTGTAGAGTGGAGGCTAGTGGTTCAAGGGGTAGTGTCTGATTGTATTTTTTTTTTTTGTCAAAATGAGCTAGAATTTGGCTGAAAAATCAACCTAATCGCGACAGTATAAGCAAGTCATGACCGGCGAACTGGGGGCTACTAAGTGCTGGGGTTAAAGGGGTTTCGTAGAGTGGACACCGGTGGTTCAGGTGGTGGTGTTAGATTGAACTGTTGACACTGGAATCATCCAAAATTTGGCCGAAAAAATAACACCCTAACTGTTGTAGGGGTGTGTTTGATAGAATTCAAATCTGCAAGGCTGATGCGTATTTATTAGGGGGTGTTTGCTAGATTCTAAACTTATTTACATGGGTTAGACTGCCGGTTTAACCGGTCAACCCAAGACCTGACCCCTTGGCCGAGTGACACCCTAGGTTGGGTTCCTAATCACTATCCACCTCTTTTCCCTCTTAATGTGGGATCCTAACACTCCCCCATGCTTCGAGACCCAATACCCTAGTTGGTTTTCTTTCTAAAGAGCACTTGCCCTCATCGACTACCTCGCCCTCATTGGCCTTACTACCCTCCCTTTGGGTCTTACTTCGCCTAGAAGCTTATTTGGCCTTAGAAGCCTATCGAAACTCTTCTTCTTGGCCCCATAGGTGGCCAACTAGGCCCTACTGTGTGGGCTCGGAAGGTAGGGCCGTGCTAAATGTTAGGATCCCTCATTGAGAGGGAAAAGAGGCAAGCATGTGGTTTATAAAGGCTTGTGCACCTTCCCTTGGCAAGCTAGTTTTCGAAGGAGGGTTGTACGTAAGCCCACAAAGGATCACAGCCCAGCCCAATTCTTATCAATTTGGGAGTGGGTTCCTCTCAAATAGTATCAAAGCAGACCCTACCTTTCGAGCCCATGCAACAAGGCCCAGTGGGCCCCCCCAAGGGGCTAAGTAGGAGAGTTGCTGACAGACTTCTAGGACAAGTAAGACTTGAAGTGAGGGTAATATGTTTGGTGATAAGATTTATGGGGTGGATCTATGTTGTTGTGTTGGTATCTAATAGTAAGAATGATAAGGTAAATAGTAAGAATGATAAGGTAAAATAGGGGTTGATTAGTGTTAGAGTTTTAGACTTAGGTAGATGTTAATTTTGTTAAAATAATAAAAAAGTTAAAGTTTTTATAAATATACAAATTTCTATAAATTATTGTTTTATTTTTAAATGATACATTATTTTATTATTTTTATATTATATATTGATAGATCGATATAATTATCATTTAATAGTTTGATTCAATCATGCATATATTAACTTTAGCGATAGTTTTACTATTTTGTAAAAAAAAAAAAAAAATTGTCTTTGACAGTTAGTGGATTAAAATCATATAGATAAAAATGTAAATTACTCTCATTTGACAAAAACAATGTGTGATTATATTAAATTCAATTGTATACATAAACATGAACACACATTAAAATACTTGCTAATATGTTTATACAATATTAGATACGGGTGGGACACCCATGATGGGAGCCACTTGAAAACATTATATGTTGTGGTAAATGCCAAAGACAGTTACCACTAAATTGTAGTAGTTGCCTTGAAGGCAACTGCCGCATGCATATAAGAGAGTTTTATTCAAGAAAACTCTCTCACTCTTATTTCTCTCTTCATTCACATTAGTTATTGCAATTTAAGAAGACGATAGCCTTTACTTGTGCTTCAACTTACGTTGAAAAAAAGAGGTATTTATGTTGCGATCTTTTTATTGCAATTCGTTAATGAAATGTGATTGTAATGATGATTATGTTAATATGATCTTGGGAGGAATAATATTTGGGAATCTATGTGATTTTTCTTAATTTCGTAACAATGGTAGAGCTTTGGAATAATCTTGGTTCATTACATTTTTTTGTCATAATTAATTGTGTATTATGCCTTGATGATCTGTGATATAAACTGGTATTTTTTATATATAATTTTGGAGTATATTGCATGATTGATAGACATACAAAGTTCAATCATTTGCAAATGCACGAGTCGCAATCGCAACATAGTGCATGAGTAAAGGCTGATCCAACAAGATTGGAGATGCTGTTGTGATCCTGGAAACGATGCCTTGATGAAAGTAACAAGAATTGAAATAAAGAAAAAGATATAAATAACATTATTGTAAATCTAAATCTATCTATCTACAAAGAATCCTAGGGCTTTAACTCCATCATAATTATTAGGCTACGTGTTCGTCATCAAACTATTGTTCTTCCCACTCCATTCTAAGGTTCATGCATCATCGGGTTAAACCTGGTACTTTCATCAATTAAACAAGCTAGTGGTGTATAGCCTAGTCTAACTAACGAAAGAACCAATTCTCATAGACACAAATCATCCATTCACAGAGCTAATCAAGATAGGCACGATGTCTCTCATTTCTAAGGTATTACCGCAGCCATTCGGAATAACCTAGTGTTTCCATCAACTAAACTAGCTAGTGGTGTATAGCCTAGTCTAGTAACGAAAACCCATTAAGCGCAAGACGATCTTAGAGATAATAACCAATCTATACCCGGTAGGGCTAAAAATCAATCATTCCATACCCAATCTTGTCTCATACAATCAATCAACTAACATCAAGGTTGATCAAGCCCTAACATCAACTAAAGATTGAATTAAATGCAATGAATGAATCTAGAACATAGTAGAATGGATCAAACAAATAGATTAACAATAAAACACAAGCCTTCAATTAGATTGCATCAAATCCCTAGAAAACAAAATACAACATAAAGGAAAAGAAACAACAACACCTAGAACCATAATTGAGAAGAACAAATGAGAAGGAGAGGAAGAGAACCTCCTCTCCTCTCATCTCCTCTCCAATCTCCACCTTTCCAAGAAGCCCCAAATGTATTCTCTCCAAAATGTGTATCTCAAACCTAAAATTCTCTAAAAAGGGACTAAAGCTGCCTTTACATAGTTTTTAGACAAATGGCAAACTTGTAAATACTGGTCGCCGAAATTAGGGTTAGAAATGCGACATTTTTACATTTTGCGTGATTTGCGCCCCAAAGTAGTTTAGTTGCATCGCGACACGTTTTAATTGTGCCCTAGCACATTTCTAGGCTATTTCTTCTTTGACAAAAATCGTACCACGCTGCGGCTTAGAAAAGTGTGCTGTGGCGCAAATTCGGAATTTCACTTTTTTTTCCTCTTGCCTTAATTTATCCGCACTCGAACGGGTCCAAGATGCCTGAACACTAGGACAAGCACGAATAATCCATTCTTTTGCACCTAAATACTTGAAAACATAACAAAACTCCTGATTCTGGAATATAACAAAACAAGTAAGGAAACTCATCCTAAATAATGCGTTAAAACTTGAATTCCTTACAATTTCATCCCCAAATCACAAAATAAATTTTCATTTTCACCACTCAACAATGACTTTATATTTTTTTTAAACAAAATCCTTAATAGTAAATGGGGAATAAGTTTTGCTGTAAAACATATCTATTTTCACTTTTGGTGTCATTAGAACCCTTGTCGAAAGAGCTTGCTATTGATATTGTTAGAGTAGATGCCCTAGAGCCAATCAGTTATTGTAGAATTGACTCTTTGTAATAATGTTCATTAATCAATAATAAAAGGCATTTTATTCTATATCGCGTAAATCATTATTATTGCAATATTTATTGATATATGTCCTTAGAATGGTAGAACCGTGACGAGGGTATCAAGTGTTTCAAATCTTGATAGTGAGAACTATATGAGCACATATGGTGGCCATTCTAGAAATGTCTGTAGCCCCAATATTATTCTGAAGTAAGGCCACAGATAATACAGTAAGGCTATTGTAGGGTTGAACGACCCTGTTGAAAGACAGTGATTGATCTCACTTGTCAAGGTTGTTTGGTGACAACCTGGTGCAACACATGGGTGCTTGCTGTAGGCGAATACACTACAACATGTTCACTAGACTGACACACCGGAGGATTCCATATGGATGGTAACCCTAGTGTCTATGGAATAAATCCTCTAACGAATGGTAGTGCATGTGATCCTTAGACTTGAGATCACCGGAGCCCCTTGTGCACCGATTGGTGTAGTTTGACACTAGCCTAAAGTAGTTCTTTTCAGAGCTGTCAATAAGGTGGTGATTGGCTGCATCAAGGAGTGTATCAAGACTATGGTGGATAGACAGAGGATTCATCACTCCCAGGTACGGAAGAAGTTATCTTATGGCGCAATTCAGTAAATGACAATGACACCAAAACTGTGGCCACAATGGGATTGAGTTGTTGCTCTATCCAATTTATAATACAGGTCATTAGTCCAGAAACTGAATACATAATATCGAGAGTAACCGAAGGTTGACACTATTTCTATGCCTTCGTCTCATTGAGATAACATATGATGAAAGGATCAAATTGTACGGTAACCATATCGTTGACAGGTAGCTACTTTGCTGAATCCAAATCTATTGGGTGGCCATGATGCCTTGCTAGGGGCCAATCTTGGTTTGTGTATTAGTGAGACGATTAATTGGTGTTAATCGCGATACTATACACTAACGGTATGATGTGGAGCCTATGGGTCACACACATAGAAGATAATTTAAGGCTCAGGAAGTAAGAAGGGTGTTTTTGTCTTTTTAGGTGAAAGGGTATTTTGGTAATTTCATAGTCCAATTAAATTTGCTGAGGTCGTAACCTTTTATTTAATTTTTTAGAAAAATTAAATAAGTGAAATTACATTTAAATATGTGTTAGCATATATTTAAATAAATTATCATTATTGTTAAATGTTGATATATATTAATTGATTTTAATTGAGATAATGATGAATTAAAATAAATATCTAAGTGGGAGTGTTTGAAACATGGGGTGTTTGGGTTAGAGCCCAAGCCTATTCCGTATGGGAATAGGGCAATTAAATTTTACTATAAAAGAAAAAAGGTTATTTGTAAAAAGGTAAGAGTGAATTCATTCAACTCATTTTCATTGTAAAAGAGAAAACACACAGCCCCTTTTCCTCTCTCCCACGCCAGACTTGGTTTTGATTGAAAATCAAAATGCTCTTCATTTCTTCTTGTTTCTTAAGGCTAAAGAGGGATCTAGCAAATCCCTCCTTAGTTCCTTGCGATTATCTTCGTGTGGACTGCGTCGGTTCGATCCTACACTTGGGGTTAGTAGCAAAATACATTTAGAAACAACTTGGAGGAGCCTCCAAACATGCGTATGATTTCTTAAACTCTAGATTAATTTTCTACAGATTCTTGTTTGGTATAAACTGTAAAATTATACCCTGATCTTGGTTCTATGGAACAATCCTTGTTATTATTGTTTTTGTTTTCCGCTGCCTCAATGGATCATTTCCTAACAGTGGTATCAAGGCTTAGGGTACCAGATTTTACAGTTTTATGTGGATGGTTGATTACATGTATTTGATTGATAATATGTTGCCTTAAAGAATCTGTGTAAAATCTGCCTTAAAAGCATGTTTTAAGAAATTTATTAATCAATTAATTTTAATTTGTTGATGATCTGCAAGTTTGGTATATTGGGTGGTGGATTTTTATTGAAATCAGTGTGTATGATTGATTGCAAAATCCGCTTCGTGTGTATTTGGTTACTGTTTGAACTGATCTAGAGCTATAGATTAGTGCACACTTACCGAGACATGCGTGTTTGGCGTTCATGCTGATTATGAAATCAGCGCTCGCCGCGGCGATATAAACCATCACCGTGATGATCGTCCTTAGGACGAGCACTGTATGAAATCAGCGCTCGCCAAGATGATATAACCCATCGCCGCGGAGATCACACATTGAGCGTGAACGTCAAGTTAACTAGTTAGATCACTGCAACGTGCGCAGTTCCGAGTGTGTAGGGGCCAGATTGTAATGTTTTAAAACTTTTGGACCAAATAAGATTTTCAAATTGTCAAGGGGTAATAATTATTAACCCACCAATTTCAAAAATTGATTCTTTTCGAAATGTATGCAATATACTTGTTTGTATATTGCATGGTGCCCGGTACACGAGCCTTAGACCTATGGTGAATGTTTTAAAATTTTTTTGGTATGTATGGTTGTAAATTTATTAAATAGAGCCTGCGTGTCCTGCCTTTCTCCTCTTCTCAATGTACATTCTCTTCTCACCTCATTCCCCTCGAATGTAAATTGAGGTTTCTAAATTTATTGATGTAAAGAATTTTGTATAATTATTCTTATTGTAAATTTAGTATGATGTATTTGTAATGTACTTAAAGACGGAGCAAAGGACGAGGCAACCATACTTGAAGACTAAAGATATTTATTACAGGACCCCTAGGTGACCCATCGATTCCTCTAGGCTCGAGGAAATCGATTTTAGTTGGTCCATGTACTGGCACGTTTTAATATTGTGTTTAGAATGCATGCTAAGGTTGAATGTTGAACAACATGCCAAACAATGTCATTCTAACAAATGTGTTCAAAAGCAAGGTTAGTGAGAGAAAATATCTCTCTTTTCTCTAGGATTAGTGAAACAGCCCACCTTCTATCCTTCCCCCCCCCCCCCCCCTCCTCACTCCACCTTCATCACCCATCCTCCACCTTTACTAGTAAACACCTCCTTCTCATCTAACCAACCATCCTCCATCTTTTTCGTTTTTCTTCTGAACTTTTCTAGTCAGTTTTGTTGCTGATTGAGTGGTGAGAGGTTGTTGTTTGGAGTGGTGAAAGTCTGGTCGGTTTGGGCGCGATTTTGTGGTGTAGGTTGGTGTTGGGAGTGTTGTTGGCCGGAGTTGGGCTTGCTTGGCCTGAGTTTCATCCTGCTGAGCTGAAGCCTTTTGGTTTTGTTTGGGAGAGTTGGACGCCCTTGCTTGCTGTTGTTGCTAGGGTGTTGCTTTGGGGCTGGCTGTGCTTGTCACTGGAGCTTGTAGTTGTGCTGCCGGAGTTTTGTTTTTCTTGTTGTTCGGTGGTTGTAGCTGTGCTGCTAGAGTTTGGTTCATCTTATTGGCTGGAGCTTTTCTGGTGTGGCTGGTATTGGTTTCCTTTTCAAGAATGTGAGTGTGGTTGTTTTTTTGAATTCTTTCCCCTTTTATCTTTGGCTAAGATTCTCCTTTTCTCCTATTGGCTTGGTGGATTTTGCTTTATTCATTTCCTTTGGACTGGTTAATAGCAAGTTCCATAAGTGATTTTCCTTTCCACCTCACCTCTTCCTATTGGTTATTGTGATTGCCTTTATCCCTCATCTAACAAATCCCCACATCTTCCTCCTTACACTTGTCATGCCACCTCACTGCCTTGTCATCCCTCATCCCTCCACTTGTGCCACGTCACCCTAGGTGCCACGCCACCCGAGGTGCCATGTCATCAAGTGAGAAAAACAAAATTTCATTTTTTTCTTGCTACCTGTCTTCCTTGCCTCCCATGGGGGCTGTTGAACGTGGGAGAAGCTTTGGTTTGAGTGAGCAGCATCCAAACATTGAGGAAAAGAAAATTGAAAGTGTTAGGAATGGTGCTTTGGTACCTACTGGAGTCTTGAAAGGGGCCACCATTTCTAATAGAGAGTTTGTCCAAGTCCAGTTGGTGAAACCTATTAATGGAGGGAATTCTGAATTTGAAGAAGGAGAAATTATTTGGGTGGATAGAGGCGCTGTTTGTGCTGAATCCAAGAGTGCTTTGGAGGGTACCCGTGTTTCTTCTAGGGTAGGTGAAAATGGGCAGGACACAATCTGCCATGGTGTGGATAAGGGCCGTGTGGTTGTAGGGCCACATATTGCTATAGAAAAATCAGGCCGGAATGATGTGCCATTGGCTAAAGGTGAGTTCAATCTGAAGCTAGGGAGTTGCTTTGACGGAAAGGGGAGATTTTATGAAAATGTGGCAGCGAAGGTTGATGAGATTTCTAAGGATTACCCCCCTCTCCCAAGCAAAGAGGTGGATGGAGTGAATATAATTGAGAAGCCAAATGGTTGTGGTGATAAAAAAGCAGGTGAGAAGGGAGGAAAAAAGAGCTTGGACAAGTGTTCTTGTGTAAAACCCCTCCCTAGCCGGGTATTTCTTAAGTATCCCTTAGCCATTGAGAACCTAGAAAACGCACGCCTAGGAAAGAAGTTTATTTTAAAATCCTATTTAAAGAATAAACTTGTAGTTTAAAACATATATATAGATATATGTATTTAATTTTTTTTTCTTAACTATAATAAGTTCATTGTATAATCAAAAAATATAATTTCCTTTCTTGGAGTAAATTATGAAATCCATAGTAATACTTACTAGAACATACACACTTTTATAAAATTTACTAGCAATTTGATTTCCTTTATTAATACAACATATTTACTCCATGGTATCAAGGCTTAGGGTACCAGATTTTAGTTTTATGTGGATGGTGATTACATGTATTTGATTGATAATATGTTGCCTTAAAGAATCTGTTGTAAAATCTGCCTTAAAGCATGTTTAAGAAATTTATTAACAATTAATTTTAATTTGTTGATGATCTGCAAGTTGGTATATTGGGTGGTGGATTTTTATTGAAATCAGTGTGTATGATTGATTGCAAAATCCGCTTCGTGTGTATTTGGTTATGTTTGAACTGATTAGAGCTATAGATTAGTGCACACTTACCGAGACATGCGTGTTTGGCGTCATGTGATTATAAATCAGCGCTCGCCGCGGCGATATAAACCATCACCGTGATGATCGTCCTTAGGACGAGCACTGTATGAAATCAGCGCTCGCCAGATAGATATAACCCCCTCGCCGCGGAGATCACACATGAGCGTGAAGGCAACGGTTCGATCCTACACTTGGGTCGATAGCAAAACACGTTCAGAGATAAAATTGGAGGAGCCTCCAATGTGGGTATGGTTCTTAAACCTTGAACTGATTTTTCTGCAGATTTGATTATTTTTGTATAAACTATGATTTTTGTACCTGGATCTTGGTTCTAAGGAATGATCCATGTAGTTTATGTTTTTCGTTTTCCGCTGCATAACTGGGTCATTCACTAACAGAATGTTAGGGGGCTTAATTCCCCCATTAAACAAAAAGAGGTAAGGAATCTTATTATTAGCAATCATTTAAGTTTATGTACTGTTTTGGAGACTAGGGTTAGGGGGAATAATATGGATGTTGTTAGGAAAATGGTGTTCCGCAATTGGGCTACGGTTGAGAACTATTGTTTTTGTGAAAGGGGGAGAATTTGGGTGGGTTGGGATGGAGATATTTTGCATGTGCAGGTTATCCAAACTTCGGCTCATGCAATTCTTTGTAAGGTTGGAATTTTGGAAGATAATTCCATGCTCTTTTGTTATATTGTCTATGGGATCAATATGGGGGAAAGGAAGGAACTTATTCACCATGGGTTATTATGGGTGACTTTAATGCGGTTAGATTTTCGGGGGAAAAGAAGGGAGGTTCTAATCAATGGAATTCGGAATGTGAAGAGTTTAATGACATGTGTAAGGAAGCTGATATTGATGACCTTAATGCCATTGGGTCATTCTTTGCTTGGAATAACAGAGGAGAGCTCAATAGGAGGATTTGGTGCAAACTTGATCGGGTGATGTGTAATGAGCATTGGAGCAGCAGGTTTCCCAACTCTTTTGCATCCTTCCTTACTCCGGGCATATCGGACCATTGCCCAATGGTGGTTGATAGTGGGCTGAACTTTCAAGGTAAGAAATCCCCTTTCAAGTTTTTTTTCAACTTCTGGGCAGAGCATGAGGACTTTTTACCTATGGTGGAGAGAGTGTGGAGTTTGGAGGTGGAGGGTAACCCCATGTACAGGCTAGTCTCTAAGCTAAAAGCGTTGAAGGTTGAGCTTAAGAGACTCAATAGAAAGAAGTTTTGGAACATTTCGGAAAGAGTGAAATCTGCTAGAGATGATCTAGCCCAAGTCCAAGAAAGGCTTGTTGTGGATCCGATTGATGGTGCTCTTTTGCAAGAGGAGAAAGTTAAGGTGGAAAAGATGGTCAATCTTTCAAAAGCCGAAGAATCATTAGCCAAGCAAAAGTCTAGGGTTAAATGGTTATGGGAAGGGGATGCCAACACTTGTTACTTCTTTAAATCGATTGCTGGACGGAGGAATAGAAATAAGATTGTGTCGTTGGAAATTGGGGAAGATTTGGTTACTAGTGATCAAGATAGAATCAAAGAGGAGTTTGTGTCTTTCTACTCAAATCTTTTTGAAGATAAGTGTGCGAGTGTTTCCTATGAGGGCATAGAGGAACTTATCACCCCTGCTATTTTAGAGGAGGAGGCCAACTCCATGATTAGTGAGGTTTCCAAAGAAGAGATTCAAGAGACCATGTTTGGAATGAGTAAAGACAAAGCACTAGGGTCAGATGGTTATGGATATTTTTTCTTTAAAAAAGCTTGGGATATTGTAGGTCATGATGTTGTTAAAGCAATCAAAAATTTCTTCAAGTCTGGGAAGATGCTTAAAGAGGTGAATTGTGCCATTATTGCTTTAGTCCCAAAGAATGAAAACCCCTCATCTTGTAGTGAGTTTCGGCCGATCTCATGTTGTAACACTATTTACAAATGCATCTCCAAGATTATGGCCAATAGAGTTAAAAACATTTTGCCTCAGTTTGTCAACAAAGCCCAAGGTGCCGTCTTCGTGGGGGGGGGGGGGGGGGGGGGGGGGGGGGGGGGGGGGGGGGGGGGGGGGGGGGGGGGGGGGTAAGAGGAAAATTGTGGACAATATCCTTTTGAGCCACGAACTTCTCCACCACTATGATAGGAAGTCGGCCAAAGAGGCTAGATGTGCAATGAAGGTAGACCTTATGAAAGCTTATGATTCTGTATGATGGGATTTTGTCATTAAAGCTCTAGAGCTTTTCGGGTTTCCCTTGAAGTTTATTGGGTGGGTAGAGGAGTGCATCAAAACTCCTAAATACTCTATAGCTGTTAATAGGGAATTAACCAGATTCTTTAGCGATTCTAGAGGGCTTAGGCAGAGAGTCCCTATCTCTTTGTGATTGCATGGAGATGCTATCAAGACTTCTAAATAAAGCAACGGCTGAACCTTTTTTTAGGCACCATTGGAGGTGCAAAGAGTTAAACCTAACCCATCTTTGTTTTGCAGATGATTTAATGTTCTTTTGCCATGCAGATGAAAACTCTCTTGGCATTGTCAAGAGAGCATTGGATTGTTTCACTTTTTGGGCGGGGTTAGAAGTAAACCCCTCAACAAGCAACATTTTCTTTTCCGGGGTGAGTGAGAAGAGCAAACAAGCTCTCTTGCCGATCTTTGGGTATCAAGAAGGAAAGCTACCAATGAAGTATTTAGGTGTCCCTCTCATAACCAAAAAGCTTTCCCTTGCTAATTGCAAACCTTTGGTGGACAAAATCCTGGCTCGCATTCAATCTTGGCGGAGCAAATTCCTCTCCTATGCTGGTTGGGTAATTCTCATTAAAGCCGTTCTTTTTAGCATTCAAGTTTATTGGTCATCTACTTTCGTGCTCCCTTCAAAGATCCTCAATGAAGTTGATGCTAAGTTAAGGGCTTTCCTATGGTCTGGGAGTGACATGAAAACCTCAAAGGCCAAAGTTACATGGGAAGAGGTTTGTGTCCCTATTAAAGAAGGTGGGTTGGGGATTGTGAGAGCTAAGGATTGGAATAAGGCAGCCATGATGAGACATGTTTGGAATATTAATCAATTACGTAGTGGCTTCGGATGGGTTGAGTGGATCAAAGCAACCTACTTGTTAAGGAAGAGCTTTTGGGAGATTCTTATACCTTTGGATGCTTCTTAGGCTTGGAGGAGCATTTTTAAGCTTAGAAGGGAAGCCAGAGAGCACATCAAAGCCATCATTGGAAATGGTCAAGCAACTTATGTTTGGCATGATAATTGGCACCCAAGAGGCCCCCTCAAGGATCGATATGGTAGCCGCATTATGTATGATTCAGGGCTACATCAGCATGAGTGGTTGGATGCTTCTGGTTTGTTTGGTGCTGTGATCTTGAGTTTGGTGGTTGAAGGTTGCTTTGTAAGAGGCTGTTGCAACTGTTAGGAATGGGTGTGTTTTAGGGAGGAAAGTCTGGTAGGTTTGGGTGTGATTTTGTGGTGTAGGTTGGTGTTGGGAATGTTGTTGGCCGGAGTTGGGTTTGCTTGACTGGAGTTTCTTGTTTTCTTGCTTGAGTTTCTTGAATTAGTTTCCTTTTTTCTGTTCTAGTTTCCTTTTTATTTTGTTCTAGTTTCCCTTTAATTTTTTTTTTTTTTTTTTTTGTTCTAGTGATTGTTTCAACTATATACAAGATTCTTTTGTGTCTTTTGCCTTCTTAATCAATTAGTGTCAATTCTAGTGATTTCTTTCACATGTCTTTTGCTTCCTTTTAGAGTTTTCTTATTTTTTCTTCGTTCTTTAGAGTCGTCTTGGGTCTTTTTTTTATTTCTGTTCACCATTTGCCTCAACTAAGTTTTAAAGTTCTGATTTTTGAGATTGTCACCATCTAACCGGTTGCTTCTTGTGATTTGTGAATTCTTTGATTCTGTTAAGAACATAAAGGGGGTTGGCTTGGCTTTGAGTGGTAAAAGGCAAGAGAGNAAAAAAAAAAAAAAAAAAAAATTTATTGGTGCAAAAACCAAGTTGTTGGCAAAGTCTAGTTGGACTAGATCTAGCCAAGCCTAGCTAGATCGTGCTAGGAATGGCACAATCTTGTCATGCATGGCCAGATCGGTGTTGAGCAAGGCTCAATTTGGCCACATCATGCCATATTGGTGCTCACCAGGCACCGCTAAGGATGGGCACCAGGCGAGGCGAGGTCGGGGAATGGGGTCCCTGAGACGGGGATGACGAGGAATCCTCGTCCTCGCCCCGCAAGGATGATTGACCTTCATCCTCGTCCTGCTTCGTATGCGGAGATTTTTTTCCCACTCATTTCCCATATGATTTATTTATGTGTTTCCTTGCTATTTGCAAATGCTTAAAACAAATTAAATTAATTGACTAAATTGACTAAATTTTTTTTTTTTTCAAATGGTTACAAAAACTTTATTATGTCAATTACTATTTACCAAAATTAAAATACACGCAACATTGATAACACTCTTTTGTCATAATCAAAGATGGTAAGCATAGATCAATTATTTTATTTAATTACCTGTTAATTTGAAGGTTTAAATAATATGAAATTATTAATATAATTAGAGACACATCATATATCAAGCCTTTGTAATTTGTAATTTTGTAAACCATTGAATAAAAATAAAATATTAAATTTTTAATTAAATACTATATAGAATTTAGAAAAACATTTTATATTTTCATAAAATTAATAAAATTATATTTAGTCTTAACATAATTTACTTATTAATTAATTGATTCATAAATCATTATCACTACTACAAGTAATAAAATCAATCCACTTGTGAACAAGACAAATCAAGTTTAACATCTTAATTAATTGATCAATTAATTAATTAAAATGATAATTGAATTTGTGTAATTTGGTATTTTTATTTGTGTAATTTGTAGGTTGTGACGCAATTGTGTATATTCTTGTATCAGTTTTATAATAATTTAATCAAATTTATTTTTGGGGGCAACTGGCCCTTGAATAATAACTAATAAGTTGGGACATCAATTTATTAGAGAATTTTGTAAAACTAACAAAATAATATTAGAAAGTATTATAAAAATAAATATCTATTATTTATAAAATTAAACAATCTTTAAGTGTACATGTCTAATTGTCCATGACTCAATGTCACCATGTGGCAGACAAGATGTTTAGAATATTATAGTATAAATTAAATTAAATATTTGAACACTTATTAAAAAAATTAGTGATTAATCTCAGGTAATATTATCAAAGAAAAACATGCATGCAAGAATTAATTGTCACTAATAATAAGAGAATTCAATCACATAACTTATACAAACATAAACACATCTTCTACCAAGTAGCAATTAAAGAAACCAATAATATGTATAACAAATTAGCAAAAAGAATAAAAAAATATAACAAAAAGAATAAAACAATAGTAAATTAATTAAGTTATCACCTATAAGAGTATAAATTAATATTAATAATATCATTTCATCTCAAGCAGCACCATGACTGCTTCTAGAGATGGCAATTGTACCCAGATTTTTGGGTACCCTACCCGGCCCGGGGCATTACCCATTGTTTGCGGGGATGGACATGGGCTTGGGTATGGTTTGAGGGCCCGCCCTCGGGTACAAACCGAGCCCAAGGCAGCAATCGATAGGCTCGACCCCACCTGAGTTTTTATTATGTGAAAAAAATTAAAATTTTATTTTATTTGATTATGATTTTGAAATGAATTTATTATAACAATCAATTGTAATTTTAGTCAAACCGAAGATCTCTTGTCCACCATATTAATCTATACACACAAAAAATATTGTGCTTAAAGCAAGAGATACTATCAATTAAGTTCATATGAAAAAGAAAAATATACCAAAGATTGCCCATGAGAAAATAAATTATAAAAATTAACATGGGCCAAGATTCGGAGTCACAAAAAGCATGTCAGGTCGAGCCTGGGCATTATCCCCACAATAGGCCTAGGCCGGGCTCATGGAGTCGAGCCTGGGCCCGGGCCAAGGGGTGCCCAGTCCCAGCCTGGCCCATTGCTATCTCTAATTGCTTCATTTGGTCTCCCTTTAATATGACGGGGATTAGCCTCGATGTGATTGCTCACCAACTCCGTGTCGCCCAGACTACGCAAGTTACTTTTTTATTTCATAATTAAAATAATAATAAATTTAAGATAACAATAAGAAATTTTGATACATAACCTTAAATCTTAATTCTTAGATCATGAGATATTAACTTTAAACAAAATCTAATCAAGGAAAAAAATATTTTTTTTTTAATAAATGTACAATCTACGGAGTAAGGCGGGGAATTTTCTTCTACCTATCCCCATCCCCGCCCTTGTCCCCAAAATTTTTAAGGAATCCTCGCCTTGTTCGGGGTGGGGCGGAACGGGACATGTTAAATGTCCATCCCTAGTGTCATGGATCCCATATCGGAAGGGAAGGGTCCTGGGTTTATAAAGAGGGGTGTTCCTCTACCTACTAGGTTAGCCTTTTGGGTGTGAAACTCTCAGCCCGTGACAAGTGGTATCAGAGCCGACCCCAATCCGTCTTTCAGTGTCCCACCAAGCGCCCACGTAGAAGGGCGTCCACGTGTGATTGTGGGTCCACTCGAGGGTAAGGTGGACGGGTTGGTAGGGGGCCCCACCTATGACAGGGGCATCACAGGATTGGGTGGGGTATAAACTCTCAACCTGTGACACTAGGCATCCTCGTGGTCACCTTTTATGGATTTGGCCTTGCCAAGCCAGATCCGACCATCCCTGATCGATATTTGGCATCAACGACTTCAAAATTTTTTTTTTTAACTTTTTTGTTCCAACTTTTTATGATTTTATTAAATTTTTTACTGTAAATTCTTTCAATTGAATAAAGACCAATTTACTCCATACATTTGAGTGTATTTTTGTTAGAAAACGGCATGTAGGGGTTATTTGAGGATTATGTAAACCATAAGGGAGGTTTTCGATGAAATCTGAAACGTTTGTTGTTAATTTAAGGATGGCTTAAACCTTACATGTGGTTTTTGATAATAAGCCTTTATCCTATAATAATGCTTACATGTAAGGATGTGTTTAGTTCGGAGAATGTTTTATTACTGAAAGGGCTCGTTTGGATCGGGATGAAATTTTTTAACAAGGGTGACATTTGTTTAATTGAGTAGATTACCATGTTTGGCATTTTTGTACAAAAACATTAATGGAAAATAAGCTGAAAAACAGTGCCAAAAAGGGGGTAAATTGTCAGGAATAATATTACTTGATGGGGGGCTGGTATTAAGACATTACCCCGATAATCATAATTTCTGTCCAATCTTGCCCCTAAACAGTGGTTTATGCGAATGAAAATATCCTTTGGCTTATTAATAATTGCAAAATAGCCAATTTGCGCAAACAGACGTATTTGTCCTCAGTTTTTTTATTTTCCGGACGAAACTGCCCTGATTTTTATCATTTATTTCAAAAATGCCACGAAGATTGGTGTACCCATATTATCCTTAGATTTTTTCATATTGTGACCAATATGCCCTTGAACTTCAATGAAACTACAGGATAAAAGAAAAAAAAAAATTCCCAAATCGCACAACAGGCATGATTTCGTTCTTAGTTCTCTGTGCTAAAACTCGTTCCCCGCCGGTGGAGAAAAATATCTTGATAATCTCGTTCGTCAGCTGATCGCTATTTCCGGTAAGTGGTTTGCCCTCTTTTCTTTGAATGTTGCGTTATTTGTTTCCATTGCAACCCTAAACCCTAATTTGTCCATTTTTCGTCTGTCGTTGGTCCACCATCTTCGCCATTTGCTTCTTTGTTTTGGCACCGTCTAGTAATAGGAACCCATTGGAATTGATCAGTTATTTTTAAGAATTAATCGGTTAATATCTCAATGGTGAGGCAAAGTTCAGTATGACTTAATCATTTGCTGAGCTCCTTACTGTCTTATCATCAGTTGATTGATTTATTTTTTTTTCTTGAATCTGTACTTGGTTCGATAACATAAGTGCCTCGCTACCTTGCTGATTTTCTTTTGAATTTTTTAACAACAAGTTGGCTGCTCTCTGCCTGTTATCTAGGTGTTTAAAGTTACTCTATCACCATGCCATTAAATTAGAGTCGTCAACTTCCAATTTATTCTCCAATTATTTATTGATTGATGCACTTGCACATTTAAATTTTTAAAATGCTCAACTTTTATAGAGTCAAGGAAATTTAAAGTACAAGCAGAAAAATTGATGATGAAAAGCATAGTGCTGCTGTCTTGTTGTTGTCTTATGAAAACAGATGGGAATGTTGTGTCACTTTTTGTTTTACATTTTGAAGGAATTTGAGTGGATGGCAGTTTGATTTGATTATTGCTTGTCATAAGAAAAATTATGAATTAATCTTTGGTATAGCATTACTTGCTCATTTTGGCATATGACTCCAAATATGTTTTCATTTAAGAAGACACATAATTACCTATATTTCTGGTAAAGATTCTTGGCGGGGGCAGTTTTGAATTACTCTATCACCTTGCCATTAAATTACAACCCTCAACTTCCAATTTATTCTCCAATTATTTATTGATTTATGCACTTGCACATTAAATGTTTAAAATGCTCAACTTCTATAGAGTCAAGGAAATTTAGAGTAAAAGCAAAAAAATTGATGATGAAAAGTATATTGCTGTAGTGTTGTTGTTGTCTTATGAAAACAGATGGGAATGTTGTGTCACTTTTTGTTTTACATTTTGAGGGAATCCAATAGACCTCCAGTCAATATAGTCTATAAGTCAAGGGGGCATAAAAGGGAGCACTAAGAGGAAATGGGTATGAGTGAAGGTTGTTACAGTAAGGGGAAATGAGTGTGTGTGAGGGTTGTTACGGGATTCTGCATGCATGTGGCTGGATAGAATAAAGTTGTTAGGGTAAGGGTAGTATAGGAAGTAATTGGGTGTAAATAGCTAGGGTGTGGTAAAAGAGTTATCAAGTTGATTTAGATAAGTGTTGTGGGAGGTCTCCAACTCCTTGAACTGCTGGGAATTGTTCTGGGGTCTCTTTTTCCTTGCTACTATTTTATCAATCAGTTTCAATATTAACTTTTAGTTATCCAGTTGAGTGTTATTTCAATTCTGTTCTTATGTGTGTGTGTTGGGATTGAGTTATTGAACAGGTGGTTCCATCAGAATATGAGTGGATGGCAGTTTGATTTGATTATTCCTTGTCATAAGAAAAATTATGAATTAAGCTCCTCTACCCTTTTGGTATAGCATTACTTGCTCATTTTGGCATATGACTCCAAATATGTTTTCATTTAGCAAGGCACATAATTACCTATATTTGTGGTAAAGATTCTTGGCAGGGGCAGTTTTGAAAAAGAAAGGTAAGATTATACTTGTGATTGGTTTTGGCAGTCAGGTGGATGCAGAGAGATCTTGGTCTTCTTTTTATTTGATAGGTCTAGAAATGTCATTTAGTTATAATCCTCTGATATCATAATGACAAGTAATACACAAACTGTAGATTTGCTTAAGTTAATAAAATTGCAATTGCTAAAATCGGCCAAAGCAGTAAAAAATTTAGGCTTTTCAACATCGAATTATAGGTCAGTTAAATTAAATATGTACAGTAAAAATTAACCCTACAGATTATTTTACCAATTGAATTTCTAAAGAAGACAATTTTGAGGGATTGATATGAAATCTTTGTGATGTTTATGTTGGTTTGTGTGATGGATGAGAAATTTTTATGCATGGGACATTGAGAATTGTATGAGTGTTTGAGGTGAATTTTTTTCGCTAGTGATATTATTAAATTTTGGTGTTTATGTTGTTTAGGGTTTCATATTTAGTTTGATTTCTTCCATATATAATTGCCCGTGTTGGGTTTAAGGACTTGTACATGCTTGATTGACTTCATTATGTTTTGATCCATGAATTATGTGAAACAGTTATGGCCCGTTTAACAGTCAGGTAGAAGATGCACTTGGTTGCCCTTCTAGTCTTCCATTTGGACATGTTGGAAACCATGTACACCATGCTCGTCCTTCTTAGGTTGGCTAATGCACTTAATATACGGGGTAGACGTAGGGCTGCTATATCATATGTCAGCGAGTCTGCGTCTTGGTTTAAGGTTAGGTCGTTCAATTTATACACCATGCTTTTCCAAAGTGATGAGTTATGTTTTGAGAGCTATAGGATGAATAGGGATGTATTTCACAAATTATGTAATTTACTTACTACATATGACAACTTAAAATCAACCTGTCATTCATCCGTAGAAGAATTAGTTGAGACCTTTCTTCACATCCTTACCCATAACCAAAAGACCAGAGTAATGAAATGTCAAATGCATGGATCCATTGAGACGGTAAGCCGTAATTTTCAGTTAGTCTTGAACACCATGTTAAGGTTGCATACCCTACTGTTTAAAAAACCAGAGGCCATTCCCGAGAACTCAACCAATGAGCGGTGGAAATGGTTCAAGGTACAGTCTAATCACTAGGTTTACGATGCATATGTAGTGAAGTAGCTTATTAAAATCAGACTTAGTGTTTTCTCTAAAATATTTTTGTTGTTGTTCTCTGTTAGAACTGTTTGGGAGCCTTAGATGGAACATACATAAAGGTTCACGTGCTGGTTGACGATATACCTAGGTATCGATCAAGGAAAAGTGAAACCGCAACTAATGTCCTTGGTGTATGCAAACCTGACATGCAGTTTATATATGTCCTCCCTGGGTGGGAAGGCTCCGCTGCAGATGGTAGAGTTCTTAGGGATGCCATTACTAGGAGAAATGGATTAAAGGTCCCCTAAGGTAATATAACAAAAAAATTTGTATTTTTAATGTTAGGGTCTGCCATAATAGTGCACTTAGTAATTGTTATTACCTAGAAATTGTTTATTTTAGGGCAATACTATTTGTGCGATGCTGGATACACTAACGGGGAAGGGTTTTTGGCCCCTTATCGAGGATAACGATATCATTTGAGTGAATGGCGACAAGGTCATCAACCGGCATCACCACAAGAATTTTTCAACATGAAACACTCTCAAGCAAGAAATTGTATCGAGTGATGTTTCAACATCCTAAAAGCTCGATGGGAAATATTGAAGGACACATTTTACTACCCTGTCAGAACTCAATGTAGAATCATTACTGCATGTTGTCTTTTGCATAATTTCATAAGGTCTGAGTTGCCCATTGACCCAGTTGAAGCAGAGCTTCAGGAAGAGGTGAACGATGAAGGGCAAGAGGATGACGAAGGAGAATTGATTAGGCATGTTGAGCCTAGTGTCGCATGGACTACATTTAGAGACAATTTGGCGGCTGAAATGTTCAATACTTGGATGGCTGCACGGAATGAATGATTGTGCTTGTGTTTAGTTTATGTGTAGTGTTGTGACTTTTTAAATTTCTGTCTTTTCTGATTTGCCATGTATGAATGAACAAGGTACACTAATCTGCCTTTGTTAGTGGACTTGTACATCGACTTACATTTGTCGTAATGTGGATGGTTGAATGTTAACTGATCCCATTCATGTATTATTCTTGCTGATTGACTTAAAATTATTAATATCGAGCATATTAGTAGCTCGGACACTGTGTATAAACGAAGTTCTAACTTGATTTTTTTTTCCCAATATCACTAATCTGCCTTTTTTTGTTTTGTTTTGTTTCAACAATATGGACAGGTCAGCATCGCGGTCCCATGAGTCTGATAGGAGCATTAGCATGCATGACGACCCTGTGCCTATGAAAAAGGGTAGAAAGGGCAAGACAAAGGCTAAGGGAAGTAAGCGGCAGTGGACAAAAAAAGAGGACGCTATGTTGGTGGAGTGTTTGTTGGAGCTGAAAGAGCAGCTACTTTGGAGAATTGAGCAGGGGTTCAAGTGCGGTTACCTAGCTGAGGTCGAAAAGATGATGTGGGAAAAGCTTCCTCATTGCGGTTTGAAAGCACAACCACATATCAACTCGAGGGTAAAGATGTTGAGGAGGCAATATAATGCAATCAACGAGATGCTTGAGAAAGGTAGCGGTTTCAGGTGGAATGATAAGGAGAAATGCGTTACATGTACCAAGGATATCTTTGATGAATGGGTCCGGGTAAGTATGCTTCTGTTGGTTTATTTGTGTGCATTTTAAATTCTGAACTTCACGTTTATATGTACTCATACAAATGCCGCATATCTTATGATGATTAACGTTTTTGTAGAGTCATCCTTTTGCAAGAGCACTACGACAGAAACCATGGGTGCACTATGATTACTTTGTCGCCATCTACAACAAAGACAAGGCCAATGGAGCTAGTGCGGAGACAGTAGCTGATGCTGTTGAGGATTTGGATAATGACAATGCTAACAACAATGATGAACAGATGGACATCGATGTCAATGTAGATCTCGATGTTGAGGGGCACACCAGTGCCCCGCCAAAGGATGATGTGGTTGATTCTACTTGTCAGGCGGCCACTGCTAGTCAAAGCAGAGTTACGGTCAATAGTAAGAGGAGGAAAAAAGATGCTGGCAAAGCAACAGAGTGGCACGCCACATTGGGCAGGTTTGAGATTGCCTTGGCTGGGACCGGAACAGAGTTGAAGGGTATTGCTAATTACTTTAAGAAAAAAACCCAAGAGAAAGACCGTAAAGGGCCGGTGTATTCCATCATTTCTCAATTGGATGGATTCATAGTCACTGAGATGCAAACAACGACCATAGAGATTTGCAAGGAACCTCATAAGATAGATATCTTATTTGGGTTACCAATGCACGTGCAGAGAGAATTTGTGAAGATGCAGCTTAGAGCAAGTAATGAGTACTCACCAACATTTGATTTCTAGTGAAGTCTTGTAATGAGTTTTATTTTTGTGCACAGGGTTATTAGAGATCTGACACAGTGGTTGTATTCCCGTAGTTGTATTTTGCCTATATTCTAACAGCATACAGGATGATGTTTTTTGTTATATTTTTGTGAAAACCAGGTCTGTCTAATAATTAGATGGTAATGGTCTATGTTTGCAGTTAGTATGGGAAGGTACGAATCACTAATATGGAATGTAAAAAACTTTTTAACTTTGGTAGTGATGTATAAAAGGATGTGTACATGTCTGTGCATTTAATGTTTGTTGTCTTAGTATGGTGAATGTAGCATTTTGATTTACTTATGGAAACTAACATTTAGGTCACCAGGAAAGTACGGTCAAGATATACTAGCATTTATAAACTGTCAATTCTATAATTTTTGTTTTCTTTCCCTCTTTGATGTAATTTGTTTTGTGGGTTGGTGTGCAAGAACGATGGGAGGACCACCACGTTGCCCAGTACTGATGACAGAAAGTACAAAAGTTCGTGAACAATGTCAAGAGAGCCACACATTTTGTATAGATAGCAATGTGAAAGGTATTACGATTGGATAGTTATGGAGTCAATTTGTTGTATGGTTGGGAATAATGCTTATTAACGTAGCTCATAATTGATTGATGTGCAGGTGTAGGTTGGACCAGTCATTCGGTACATGAAGAAAATTAGGAGATTCCTTCAGCCTTAAAGGGCAGCAAATGCAAAGGTACTCAGCCTTGCAACTTGTAAATCGACTAATGCTTTCAGTTATGAAAGATGTATGGAATTGTTTGCTAATGTAAATGAATGATGAACATATGTAGATGCCACAAATCAACGAAGGTCAAGTAGGCGATTGGCAAACAGAAGGGGAGGGGGGATGTTGACCAATAGTATGTTTGACCTCCACATGGGGTATAAAACTATTTTACAATTGACATGCTTCACGTCATATTTACATAATAAGTTTACCTCATATGATGGACTGCATATGTACTGATCTGTAGGAACTTGTGAAGGAGTTTTAAAAGAGACAACTTGCACAATTTCATCACCCTAGCCTGCATGTGGTTTTTTATGTACACAGAAGAAGTGTACAAAAGGAACGTGCTAAAGTGGATTCACGAATTGAACATATTCTCAAGGAAATATGTGTTTATTCCTATAGTCCTCTAGTGAGTTTTTTTATATTGTGTTGTAGGCATTTGTTTTCTACTTACCAAACGTGGACGTGAGTTGATTTTGGTTTCTTAAGAGTTGACATTGATAATATGCATAAATTATACTGACAGGGGTCATTGGAGTTTACTGATTTTGTGCAACTTTGGTGGAGATGTAAACTTGGAAATCAAAACTCGATGCATGGTGCTGCTTGATTCCCTTGGATTAGAAAACGGAAAGATGCTGCAACCTCTGATTCGACGGTAAACTTTGATTATTTCACAGTTATTTGCAAGCATATTTCAGCACATGATGAAATTGTATTGTTAGAGATGTGGTACTGGAATGGGTTTCAAATTGTCCAAGCTTAATGATGCAGGTTTGTGAGGGATATTTATGAATCAGGAACAATGCCCAAGCATCCAACATTGGTTGAGAAACTGCCTTTGCTAGTGCCTAAGGTGATAAAACAGTATATTGTGTTGGTTGATGGTAATTAGTGGTTGATATGTTCAGTATTTCATGTATTTGTTGTGACCGATAAATGCACTCACCAGGTCCCTCAACAACAGAACCACATGGATTGCGGATATTTCGTAATATATTATATAACGAAGTTTGTGGAAGCTGCCCCCTCAGATTTTTCAATCAACGACGAGTATCCTTACTTTGTAAATACTGTAGTCTTTTAATTGATCAGGTTTATTTGTTTATTTTCTCTTCAATTATAATATGTGGGTTATTGTTGTTGATTTTTATTCTCCACAGATGACGCATGATTGGTTTACACAAGCTGAATTTATAGCCTTCCGTGACAAACTGTTGTGTGAAGTTGAGTAGCATAGGCTACATTTTATTCATTTATGTATAATTATTGTGTATTGAGTATTGTGTAATTAGTTGTTGCGGATGTCAAATTGAGTTCACTTAAAAATGGTGGTGATTATGTTTACTGTTGCAACGTACGAAATTATGTATTATTATTGGTTCACAAGTTTAAAGAGCATTGTTATTCAGCTTCTAGTTAATTTGTTGGAACATTGCTTGGATTCAGCATAAGGTAAATGCACAGGTACTCCAAAATATGTGATATGACAAATGTACCAATAATTCTCACACTTTTCACACATAGTTTCGGCCTAGGATAAGTGGAAAAAGTTAACAAATTTCCTCAAATTTGGAAACTTGTTTCTAAATTCCAGTCATGGTGTAAACTAAAAAAATACAATTTTTCTTTTGCCTTGAAAAAAAAAATGGCTTCAATTAAACTAAAGTAGAAATGAACATGTACGAACTATAATTTCTGGTAATACAAAAATCAAAGTTTTAGATAGAGTTTTCAATTCGAAGATGCCAACTATATTTGTTGCAATACTAGAGTCAGGTGTTGAATGTATACCCAACAAAAAATACAATAGGTTTTTTTCGGAGTTTCAATAGTCAGTGTAAATTTTTCAATAAATAACTTAACAATATACTTGGCTAAAATACAAGAAAAAGAATTTTGTTAATTGATAATTTCTTTTATTAACCAAACGCGTTAATTATTTACACCCAGTAACCATCTAAAGGGCATTTTAGTAAAATGTAATCAAGACATCTGCTGTTACAGCCAACCAAACAGATTAATTAGTAATACAAGTAATCATTCTAAGGGCATTCTAGTAAAAGGGTATTTAAGGATATCTGTTATTATTGTCAACCAAGCATATTAATTATTAATACATCACAATTGAACCAAGCAAAATAATAATTTAAATCCGGTAATCTACAATGTAATATTTCTTTTCGATAATCTTATTACTAAAATAAAAAAATATTATATGATCCAAACGCCCCCAAAATGTTGAATTACCACCAAGAGAGATTACCTTGAAGAGTACAGGGGAGTGTTATATCAATATGTTTGGTTAGATTAGTGGGTATAAATAATTAAGGTGTTTGGTTGAGAAGAATAAAATATTATTGACAGAGGCTTCTACTAAATTACCCTTCCTTTTTAATATCATTATAATAATAATATTATTATTTAAATAAATTATTTTTAACCACCTACATTTGAGAATTTAGCTAAAACACCTCCAACAACAAAGTTTAAATTTTAACAAAATACCCCCAGCCACCCAAGACCACCGTCGACCGCTGGCATTAGTCACTAAAACAGCACACCACTAGCAAGATGTGGTTGGCTGTGCACCGTTTTGGTTGTTTTTGGCCAGATTGAAGGCCGAAAACAGCTGGATTGTCGTGGATCTGGCTGTTTTCAGCTAGATTGAATGTCGAAAACAGGCAGATCACCATGGATCTGGTAAATTACAGCCAAATCCATTTTGGCCATTTTTTGTCAGATCTATTTTGGTCGTTTCCGACCAAATCCGTGACAATCTAGCTATTTTCGACCTTCGATCTAGCTGAAAAAAAACCAGATTGGTGCACGGTCTGCCAGATCCCATCGGTTGTGCATCAATCTGGTGACTATTGCCGGTTATCGGCAGTGGTGGCTAGCATCCGGTGTGGTCTTTTGTGGTTGGGGGTATTTTGTTAACTTTTAAACTTTTTGTGGCTGGGGTGTTTTAGCTAAATTCTCAAATGTATGGGGTCTGGATAATTGTTATTTGGTAGACATTTGAAGGCAATTGTGTTCGAAATAGTATTTAATTAAGGGCAAAATGGATATAAAATTAAGATTACCCTAGTAACCTTTAAATACCACCCCCAGAGATGGTAATCTGATTACCCCTTATTTTACCAACAGTAATCACTATTGGTATTGAGAGATTATCAAAATCTTTTATTACTTGACAACCAAAGAAGGAAATGTCCGGAATTAAAGATAGATTACCGGAGTTATCTTTCCAAAGCCCTCACTAGAGCTGGGCATTTGGGACCGGGCCCAAAAGCCCAGCTCCAAAACCCGGTCCTTAAGAGGACCAGTCCTAGGAGGCCTGGTCCCAAAACGGGACTAAGCCTAAGGAGGAGGGCCCGGGCCCTCCATTGGGCCCTCCTCCAAGGCCCGGGCCTGGGCCCAAATTTTTTTTGCCTTTTATCATTTTAGTCCTTTGTAAAATTATATTAAACCCCCTAAAATAAGTATAAATTATAAGGATTAAAATGAAATTTTACAAAATTTATTTTAAAAAAAAAAAAAATTAACCGTTGGCTGCCAACGGTTATAAAATTTTTTATAACCGTTGGCAGCCAACGGTCAACTCACACCAACGGTTATAAACTTATAATTATAAGTTTTTTTTTTCATTTTCCCCCCCACAACTACACTATAATAACCTTAAAACCTTTAATTTTTTTTCACACCAATCAATCTCTCATTCTTTCATTCTCTCAATCTCTCTACTCCAAATCTCCAATCAATTTCTCATTCAATTTATATTTATAATTTATTTATATTATTCAAATTTTTTTCTATTTTTCAATATCATCATAATTTCATATTATTATTTAATTTCTTTTCATTTTAATTATTTATTATTTTATCATAAATTTATAATGTCTTCCCCAAATGAGTTTTACGTTCCATCCACCGAAGAAATTGAAGCCTTCAATCCATTTTCACCATTTCCTCCAGAGGATGCAGCTGTAATTCCACAACCACATTCGGCCGGGACGAGGTGTAGCCAAACACATGTGAGCTGCGAGTCAACGGGCACGGACATAGCCCAACCCCCCCGACCGTCAAAGAGGGTCGTGTCCGATGTCTGGCGATACTTCACCAAATCAAAACGGCCAAAGACAAATGGGGAGGGGGAAGAATCGTGTGGGATATGTAATTTATGTGGAACCATTATTGGGGCTGAGAAGGGGACTTCGACGATGCGACGACACGTAGAGAAGAAGCATCCCCAAATAAATGCATCTTCAAGCGGATCAGGTAGACAAATTCAAACTCAACTTAATTTTAATCCACAATCCTCAACTCTCTCAACATGGCAATACAATACACATGTTGCACGAGAGGAAATAGCAAGATATATAGTTGCTACGGACTCTCCCATTTGTTTATTTGAAAATCCTTTTTTTGTTAATATGGTTAAAACTGCATTTTGTCCAGCATATACCCCTGTTAGTAGAAGTACAGGTAGAAGAGATATACTAAAACTTTATAACAAAATAAATAATAAACTTAAAAACGAATTTCAAAATTTTAGGAATATATCTATTGCACTTACATCAGACATATGGGCTTGTAGATCAAAAACCGATTTTTTAACTGTTACAGTACATTTCTTAGATCATAATTGGGGTTTACAACAAAAATTGATAGGTTTTAAACCATTATATGAAAAACATAGTGCTGAAACTATTTATTTTACAATTCTTGAAGTTTTGCAAGAATATTTATTAACTGATAGAGTTGTAGCGCTAACGCTTGATAATGCAGCTGCTAACACCGCGACAATATCTTTATTTGAAAAGAAATTGGATCCGCTTGGTGAAGGCAAATTTTATCACCAGAGATGTGCTTGTCACATCATCAATTTGATAGTTAAAGCAGGTTTAGATGCTATACATTCAAAGATGGAGAGGGTGCGTAGAGCTATCGGATTTATCGTCGGCGGTAGCAATAAAAGATGGCAGGAGTACGTCAAATATTGTAAGCAAGAGGACCCACCGGTTCGACCTTTGAAGTTATGTACAGACATGCCTATCCGTTGGAACTCTACCTACTTGATGTTGGAAAAAGCTTTGCCAACCGCGAAACAAATTACAGATTTCGTCAACCGGAAGACCTATCCAGAGGAAGTTGTCGATTATGATGATTGGGCGGTTTGTGAACTTTTTTATTCATTTCTTAAAATTTTTTATGATGCTACTAATACATTAAGTGGTATTTATTATCCAACTACTAATTTAGTGTTAGATATTTTAGTTCAAATTGCTAAAACTTTTTATCAATATAGACATGATGACATTTTTAGTGAAATTGTTTCAAGTATGGAAGAAAAATATAAGAGATATTGGTTAGATATTCCATTCTTATATGGATTAGGCCTTTTTCTAGATCCTAGGTTTAAATTATCCGTAGTTAACGGTGTAATTACTGAGCTAGGCCATTATTTAGAATATGATTATACGTCTTATTTGACTGACTTTAAAAACAAATTGGATAGGCTTTTTTCTTTATATGAGAACAGATACAATGCAAGTAGAAGTGGAAGTGGAAGTGGAAGTGGAACATCTGGGAGAGGCGATCAGGACCTTGATGTAGCCCCCCCTCAATGGTCGAGCAAGTGGGCGTATGTGGGACGTAGCGGAAGCTCCAGCTCTAGCTCCAGCTCGTACATACATAGACCAAATGAGATGACTCGCTACCTACAGGTGGACTTGACCTTTATGACGATGAAGGAGCAACTTGACATGGATATTCTTCAATGGTGGAACCAACAAGAAAGTCAATTCCCCATTATATCCCAAATGGCACGTGACATTTTATCTGTGCCGGTTTCTACAATTGCATCCGAGTCAACATTTTCAACGAGTGGTCGGATTGTTGAAGACAGAAGATGTTCTTTAACCGATGAGATGATTGAAGTGATAACGTGTTTACGGGATTGGACTCATGGAGAAAGAAGACTACAACAGCACCCTGAAGATCCCGAACTACTTAAACTCTTTAGGAATACAGATTTGAATAATGTAACTAGTGTTGACGATGAAATTGAAGATGAATAATTTAATAAAAAAATTATTTAATTGTTTATTTGTGAAGCGTGAATGTGTGAAATGTGAATATTACATTTATGTTAAAAATTAAAATTAACTATTAATTTATTATTTTTTTTTAAAATACTAAAAACCCCCTATAAAATTTCGTTTTGCCCCCAAAATATAAAAAAAATGTGGGGGGAAAAGAAAATAAAATAATTCTAAACATAACCCTTAAATTCTCTTCTAAATATATTGGATGGGAAGAATTATTGAGCAAAAATTTGGCTTGAAAATTTAAGAGTCAGAATGACAACTCTAAGAAATTATTTTTAAAGTTCTAAATTCTTGATGAAAATCATGGTGCATGTAAGATTTTTTTTTTTTTTTTCTTTCTCAAAACAAACAATTGTATGTGGATAGTAAATCAAATGAGCCCTAAATAAGTTCGTTAAGATTCACTGATGCAGAAAGCAGGACATATAAACAGGAGCATTTAGCCGTTTTGAGAAATGAAAAACCTTCATCCATTGCTTTTTATCTTGATTGCTATCACACTCACTTTCATCATGCAAGATATGGAGGTAGATTTCTGTTTTCAAGCATACCCAAACAACTCTTTCAATAGAAAATCAAATAACTTGAAAATCCCCAAGATTCGTAACCAATGACAAAGCGTGCAACCAACCCTTGGGTGATCGAGTGGTTTGATAAGAACTCTTGAGTGTATTACTTAAGAAATCTTGAGTTCGAGTCCCTCCTCGATTACTAATAGGGGTGACCATTTGAGCTCTTACTTGATCGATAGTTCTAAAGTCCTATAGGGTTAGTTGAGGTATACCCTCGGTCATAAAAAATAAAAAAGAGACAAAGCGTGCAATTGGATCGAAGAGGAGCAAAATCAAATAATAGTAGATATAGAAATATGTTGTTTAATTTCTTATGATAAATGTATAATGAGTGAGGAAGAAACCCATTTAATTTCCCGTCCTGCTCCTTTAAATTGCACGGCTCCGCCATCGCTGGTAGCAAAGCTGCAATATCAGAAGTTTGTCCAGGAACAAAAGAAAAAGAAGTCCCATTTGGATCCTCAAAGGAAGACTGACGCACTGAATTCGTAATAGCATCATTTAGAAGTGCACATATGGATGAGACTTGGAGCTCCAACTTCCAAGAACTAAATAATCAATCTCTACTATGGTGAAAAATTATTTGTCCCAAAAGATGTACAAAACTTGTGTAATTTTTCACTAGAAACTGAGTCTTTGCCGATGGACTCATTGTTAACCCATTCTCATAAACATGAACTGAACAATTATTTTCTTTATGTTTTTCCTTAGCCCTTCTCATTTTTCTGTCGTAAAATAATGGCTGAAATCCCTGTTCGTTACAATCTCTCCCTTCTTTTAACAGCAAAAATATTGAAAAGTGAGGGAATGAAAAAGAATAGAGGCCCCATTTTTTATGTATAAAAGTAATATTTAAATAAAAAATTATATATTCTCTTTCTCTATATATATTTTTCTTTTCTCACTCTTCAACAAAAACTTTTATTTTGGATCAATATTTTTAATATAGAACCGCAAGTAAACCAATAATTGACATTTTTGTAAGAATGAAAGAATTTTATTGGTTGTGGAGCCAATAAATTTTGTATTTATTTCCTTTTTTGTATTTTCAAGACAAACATATTGAATGTCTTTTCATTTTTTGGGTTTTCAAATAATGTTTTCGGAAAAGTATGTCAAATATGTTTTCATTTTTCTTTACAAAATATTTTTTGTATTTTCAAAATAGAAAAACAAATATACAAAATTCATAAAATACCACTCTTAATCTACCTTAAAATTAGGCTTAATAGAAATATTGATGCAAAAATACACTAACTAGAGCGATCCGATCAACCTTGATGGGATCGGAACTGATATGTGCATGATTAAGGATAACCAACAATATTTAAAAGGAAAAATGTAGTGAAGTAAATGGCATGATGAGTTTTTAAAGTGGTTCAGCGAGTTACACTCTTGAGCCTACGTCCACTATTTTTATATTTGCTATGAGAGCTTACAATGATAATCCTAGAACAATTTGTTAACCCCTTTCTCATCGTTGGAGGGGGTTTATATACAGATTTTGTACAAAAGAAAGAGCAAAAATAAAGGGATTAAAATCAAGATTGAAATGCAACTCCGATATTCTCATGATTGAGCGCTGAGATTGTGCAAAGATTGTTGTCGATCTTATTTCTTTTGAGACATCCAAGATCTGGAGTTATCTGTGAATTGGTTGAACAACTGTAAGGATTGGTCGCAACTAGCTTGTGCTAGGTTGAGCTACAACTCAACGAGCTTATGCTAGGTCGGATAATCAATTGAATTGAACAGATTCTGGATCGAGATATAACCTTGCAATTCTCCAAGGTTGATGGAAAAATCGTACACAACATCTGCCCCCTAGTGTTTAGTGCTCGTTTCGAGCTTCGAAGACTATTACTCGATTTGATATCAAGCTCCGACTTTGTCGGTTGTGTGCTGAATAAAAATTCGATCAACCTTCATGAGTCAGACTCAATTCTAATCGACCTACTCAAAACTTGGCTTTTTCTCTGCTATGACATTCTTGACAAACTCGGAATTTGAATTAAAGGGTATTTATGTAAATTCCACGCAGTCATGTCACATTAAATGCGACAGTCTTCAGCAGTTACTTTCTATTGCACACGGGCGACTACAACTGTCCACGCGTGAAATTGAGGCGACTTGTGATGACTGTTATGATTGTGGTAATCTGACGGTTGATCGCCCTTCGCAGATGATTGACACGTGGCCATGTCCAAGAGCCAAGATTGCTCGACGAATGGAGGGCTGAGATTCACTGTAGATCGACAGCTACGATCGAACCCTACCCTTTAGTCTCCCATGCAAACCACTATAAAAGCGGGCAAACTTGTCAGAAAGTCTACACACTTTGCAAAAGTTCTCAGATTTTCTTGCTTTTTTTGTCACTACTCCTTCATTTTCACGGTGCTTTTTCGATGAGTTCATCCTATCCTTCTACTCCGGTAAGGTCTCTTTCCCTTCCTTTTCTTGTTTTCATAACTTTCGCGGTTGAGGGTGGTCACTATCGTAGCCACATTGAGCTTTTTAGGGCTTTGTTAGGGTTCTTGAATGTGTTTCCAGCGGTTCTTGGTTTCAGGAGGAGGGTTTATGGTAGTAGCTACTGGAATCTTGGTTGGTCGCTTGTGTCTGTTGTTTGATGCAAGCTACCTTAGATGCCTAAACTGAAAGCAAAGTGTGGATAGGTTATCGAATTTCTGAGCTCTAACACATGTTTACTTCTGTTTCAGGTATCCAGAGGCGAGCTATCGTCATGTCTTCGTCAAGTAGCCATACTATTGATTGCATGTTCAATTCCCCCAACGAGCTCGACGGTTCTTAGGGGTGTCCCTAAGGTTTTCGAGGATGTCATCGCACGGAGCTCAGACCTTAATGCAGTGGGCTCTTCCAACCATGCTTCCACAGAGGTTGCTTAGCCGAAGAGATCTCCTGTCCATAGGCTACCCAAAGAACCATAATCCTCGATTGGGGCCGAGGACCTTAGGCACATAAATGAAACTTGTGTGCCTCAACTTAACTTACGGGTTTTGGGAGGCTTTTCCTGGAAGAATCCCTCCACAGGCTACGTGGCGGTCTTTAAGTCCCTTCCGAGGTGCGAGCTGTCCATTCCTACCAATCAATTCATCGATAGCATTTTGAGACAATTCAACATTGTCCCTCTCCAACTGTTGGCGAACTCTTATATTATAATTGTAGGTCTGTACATAGCATACCAAATAGCCGAGTTGGGCAAGCTATTTATAGAGGAGCTCATCCATTTGTATAGGTTAAAAAAGGGTCTAGACCAAACATACTACCTTTCCAGGGTGAGAAAAGTACATTTTAATGGTTTGGTTGATGTTCCAAAGAAGGTCTCGCATTGAGATTCCTAATTTTTCTTCTATGAGGCCAGGGAGACCGACGTTTTTTCTTCGGAATCTAGTAAGACTTCGACTCCTGTATGTGCAAAGAGTATTTCCAAGCTCAAATGTTGGATTGATCAGATTTCTTTGCTTTACAATAAACATCGAGCAAAACTTTCTCCTCATGGCAAGCTTAGAGCTACTTCAGCGCTTCAGTAATCTCTGCGAGAGGGAGCACAACTTTAACAAGTTTATCTCACTTCCTCGACAAAGGCGTACGACTTTTGCTCGGACGAAGCCACATTCAACACTATTCTCGAAAAAGGTAAGTGTTTACTTGCTCGTTTATTTTTTCTCTCTGTTAGGTCGCTGACCGTTTGATTCTTGCTTTCGTAGATATGTGGGCTGAGAAACCAAATGGCCTAAAGAAGAAGACAGCAACGCCTAGGGCTGTCAAGAAACTGTTGGTTACTCTGGCAAAGAAATACCCTAATGCTGTTGGGATGGTTGGGCAAGATGCCTCATGCCCAGCCCTAAAGTGTAGCAGTGGCGAGCTTGGGGAAGACCCAAGCGCCAAGAAGCCCATGACTGCCTCAAAGGCAATCAGAGAGAATGGTGTCTTCGAGCCTTAAAAGGGTATGGCGAGGAAAACCTCTGAGTTGATTAGAGGCTCAGGGAAGCATAAGGTACCCAAGCAACATGATGGCTCGGGTAAGAAGAAAGGGCTAGAGTAGCATGAGGACTTCGATAAGAAAAATTTAACTGAGCCGTATGGGGCTCGAGAATACAGAAGGTGAACGAGCAGCAAGGTAGCTCGGGCAAGGAGGTTGCAAGGCAAACTGGTGGCCCTAAGAAATCCGCAGCCAAGGACTTGGCCAAAAAGAAATATATTCTCATGGGCAAAGCTGTCATTCCCATGGGAAGTAAATCAAGCTTGCATTAGCAGGAAGGTAAAATGACAGACGAGGCAGCTCGAGTTGCGCTCAATGCAATAATCGACCAGCTCTCTGAGCACATCGGCGTCAAGGCCTCAAGGTTCAAGGATGTCGTCACCCTACGAACTTATACAAACATCAGAGATTTGTCTCCTCCTTAGCTGTTATCTTGGGTATGCAACTACAGGACTAAGGTATTAGTAGTTCACCCCCCACTCCCTTTGTTATACATGTTTTTCTTTATTTCTCGCTAACTTTCATTTTTTTTTTCTTTTTTTTAAGGCTTGTGTGGCGACCAGACTTCTCTATAATGAGTGTTACCTTTCACTGATGGGCACTCAACAGGGGTGGCAGGAAGCAGAGGCGCTCAAGGAGGATGGGGCCAAGATGGCTAAGAAAGAAAAAGACTCAAGGCAGGCCGAGCTTGAATGGCTTAAGGGAGAGATGGAGGCCTTTGGGGTCAAGGAAAGAAAGTTCCTTCACAAGATTGAGGTGAGCAAGACTGCCCAAGCAAAGGCTGAACCAAAAGCAATCAAGGCCGAGAAGAGTTTGGCACAATAGCAAAGTGCCAATAATAAGCTGAACTCCGAGCTCACCTCGGCTCAGACAGCTACCTCAGATTAGGAGACTAAGCTTAATAAGGTCTCACTTGATATTGCCAAAGAGGTGGAAGGTTGCCATAAGGTCGAGGCTGAGACTAAACAGCTTAGGCTCGAAGTCGATGAGCTAAATTTAGCCATCATGAACTGAGCTTGGGAAACATTAGTCTTCCTGGTGCAGAAACTATGGGAAGTTTATCTTTTGATCGACTTTTCCTTCCTTTCAAGGGCCTACTAGAAGGAGGTCAACAAGATGAGGATCGAGGCTCAAGGGATGACCTATATTTACTTGAACAACTTTAAGCCCGATAGAGAAGGTGAGGACGAAGTCGATGAGGGGAGGAAGATGTTGGTGTCAAGTAGGAGGTCGAGGATCCGGCTTCTCTGGCCACTCTCTCGTCTATTGTTGCCGACCTTCCTTCGTTTGAGATTCCGCAAGCGTCCCGACTCCTACCTCCAAAGAGGCTGCCAAGACTCCTATTGTAAGCGAGTCATTTACCCCGATTGGCAACGAGCTCTTTGGTCTAACTGGCGATGATGCTCCCGTTCCTCCAATTGCTCAGAGAGATCCCCCCCCCCCCCCCTTTTTAGTTTAGTTTGTAACCAAACTTCGCAATCAATGAAAAATTTGTTTTGCACATTTCTGTGGGCAATTTTTCAATTCTGCAAAGTCATTTTCATCGTCCTAATCAGACTTATCATAAAAAATTCGAATTTGCTCCAAGTTATGCATAGCTCACTTCTTGAGAAACTTTTTCAATATATTCAAGGAAATCTTGTGCGACAACTCTGAGTTCGAAATAATTGTCTGTCTTGAGTTTTGGTGGCCAGCTTATGACTAATTTCCTTCGACGTGTTTTACTTGAGTTTTCTCAAGTTTAACTTCATCGATTCAGGAAGTTTCTCCCTTAATGAGCTGAATTCTGGTGTGGCTTATCTAGCTAAGCTGCCTTTTTCTAAACTCTTGACTTTGAGTTTTGAATGTGATCGCGTGGGTCGCGATTTTGAAACCATAAATGATAAACAATATATTAATAAACAAAAGATGACGAACAAAGTAAAGTTCACGAATAATACCTCTTTTTATTGATAGAATTTTGGCCATAAACGACCTTACAATGAATACTAGAAAAAGACAAAACACGATTAAAACCTGAGCAAATTATTGGTAATACATTTGCAAATGCTCGACATTCCATGCTCGTAGTAAGGCTTTACCATTGAGGTGTTCCAAGTGGAAAGTTCTTGGTGCGAGCTTTTCTGAGATCCTGAATGGACATTCCCATTTGGGCCCAAGTGCCCCCAGATTCAGTTTTTTTGTACCCTGGACAACCTTTCTAAGAACTAGGTCGCCCACCTAAAAGTCCCTATTCTTGACTTTGGAATTGAAGTATCATCTGACTCGCTATTGGAATGCATTATCTTCTTTAACGGAAAGTTTGTCAGCACATGTATGGAGTGCGCCTGAAAATAGGGCCGTAGCTTTCGAGCAGCGATGACAAGTGCATAGGCGAGCTTGTTCATCTCAATATCTTGTCTCAGTAACGAGCAACCTCTTGCTTACATAGTACACCAACCACTGCATTCCCCCTTCTTCGCATACCAATGTCAAGCTAATCGTAGACTTAGATACTGACAAATATAGCAGCAGCAGCTCGTCCTGGATGGGCTTTGATAGTAAATGAGGCTACCCTATATGCTTCTTCAATTCCTGGAATGCTTTCTCTCACTCCGCTGTCCATTTGAAACTTTTTTTTCCCTTTACGGTCTCGAAGAATGGTAGGCACCTGTCTGTGGCTCGAGAAATAAACTTGCTAAGTACGGCCACTCACCCTGTCAAGCTCTGAACCTGCCTTATGCTCATTGGGCTTTTCATGTCTAAGAGAGCTTGAATCTTTTCTAGGTTGGCTTCGACACCCCGCTGATTGACTAGAAAACCCAGAAACTTTTCCAAGCTTACTCTAAAAGCACACTTCAGAGGTTTGAGTCTCATTTTGTATTTTCTGAGAATGTCAAACATTTCCCCCACGTGCTCAATGTTACTTTCGGGGACCTTTGATTTGACAAGCATGTCATCGATATACACTTTCATAATTTTTTTTTATTTGCTCGGCGAACATCTTGTTCACCAAAGGCTGGTAGGTCATCTCAACATTCTTCAAGCCAAATGGCATAACCTTGTAACACTAAATCTCTTAATCAGTAATAAATTAGGTGTGTTTTTTATCGGGCTAATACATCAAGATTTGGTTGTATCCCGAGTACGCATCCATGAAGTTGAGTAGTGCATTCCTTGCTGTCGCATCTACTAATTGGTTGATTTGAGGCAACAAAAAGTCGTCTTTAAGACAAACTTTATTCAAATCTATGCAGTCAACGCAAGTCCGCCACTTTCCATTCGACTTTTTTACCAAGACTGGGTTGGCGAGCCAGTCTGAGTAGTTCAATTCCCAAATGAAGTTGATGTTCAAGAGTTTGTCAACTTCATTTTAAGTGCCTTGGAGTACTCTGCATCCATAGATATTCTCTTTTGTCTGATTGGTCGAGCTGCTGGGTCGACGTTCAACCTATGGCACATTACCTCAGGGTTGATCCCCACTATATCTACATGTACCCATGCGAACACATCGAAGTTTTTCTTTAGGAACCCCACTAGACTATTGGCCAATTCTTTGCTCAGACTGCTGCCAATATTTAATATGTGAGTTGAATCTTCCTCGTTGATAGATACTTCTCGCAGCTCTTTTGTTAGCCCTGTTGCAGACTCTTTTTTATGGATGCTAGAATTTATGGTGTCCTCCAAAGGTCTAGGGTTTGGCTCGGACTCGGCTATGACCATGGTTCTCGAGAGTGACCATTTTAGTGCAGCATTAATAGTCTAGTTGTAACATTCTCGAGATTCTTTTCTGCAACTTCTGATCATCATGACCCCACTTGGAGTCAAGAACCTCATTGCTTAGTAGCGTACTGAAGTGACTGCACTCAAATCATCCAGGATCGATCTTCCAAGGATGACATTATAAGTGGTCGGGCGTTCCACTAGTAAGAATTCTGCCATCACCATCCTAATCTTGGGTTCTGCACCCAAGGTCATGGGTAGGTCAATTGTTCCCTTGGGGACCAAGCTATTCCTAGTGAACCCATAAAGCAGCGATAGACATGCCCTTAGATCTCACTCTGTGAACCTCATTTCTCAGAAGGCTCTCAAGATAATGATGTTCCCTGCACTGCCATTATCGACCATTACCATTCGTCCTCTGGTGTTGCCAATCCTTGCAGCGATTACAATCGCATCATGATTATGGCGAGGAGATTCTTCACATTCCTCTAATGTGAATCCTACCACCTCACTCTCTTACCTAGGCCGCTTTGGCAGCTTTTGTTCACAACTCATTACTCGGGGGACCGAGTCTATTCTGGCCTCTCGAGTATATTGTTTGCAGGAGCGCATTGAGCTCCCTGCAATGTTGGGACCCCCGTAGATCATGCCTACCAAAACTTCAGTGTTGGCATTGGTCGAGGCTTGTTGGATTTGGTTATTCCACTCGCCAGTATTTTTGCAAGCTAGCGCCTCATTAACAAACTCTTTTAGGTAGCCCATTCGGATTAGATTCTCAATGGTGTCCTTTAAAGCCTGACACTTGGTGTTTTGCCCAATGTCCTGGTGGTATTGACAATACTTCTACTGATCTCTTTTGCTCGGAGCCCCCCTCATTCTTTATGGAGTCTCTTAGCCTTACAAGAGACTTCATATATATGAGTTATGTCCTGAGTGAGGGGGATGTATTCTGTATACCGCGGGAAAGGTTGCCTTTCCTCATAGTTTTTCGTCTTCTACCTTTTTTGGAACCTATTACAGTCCCAGTCATTGTAGTATTGGCCTGTTCGTTTATCTTATGGGCGATCTTGTCGCCTGTCTAGGGCTCTTTATGGCGAGCTTCTGGCTAAGGCAGCTAGCGAGCTTTCCACTTACTGATGCTTGGCAGCCATCTGATAGAATTTTGCCAAGCTCACATGGTCTTCGCTTTGGAGCTCTTTCCACAGCTTTGTTTGCTGCTTGATGCCTGCAATTAGAAAAGTTTGGATTGACTCTTCAGGAGCATCCATGACCTTTGCCTGCTCGTTTTGGAACCTCATTAAATACGAGGTCAGTGTTTTGTCTCTCTCCTGATGAATGTTGCTCAAGTAGTTGAGTGACATTGCGAACTGTCTCCTTGCTTTGAATTGCTGTAAGTATAGCAAGGAGAATTGTTTCCAAGAACTAATGGAGTTCGCCTTGAGTTTTTTGTACCACCTCTTAGCATCCCCTACCAATGTAACCGTGAAGCAGCGGTACTTTGCCAAGTCACAAACCTGGTGCAGCTCCATTAGGTTGTTGAAAGTCTTGAGGTGGTCTCTGGGATCTCCTTTCCCATTGAACTTACTTTTTGGCGCCTTGAATCCTTGGGGAAGCGAGGTCTAGTGAACTTCCTTTGTGAAGGGAGATCTCATTATCTCTTCCGTCACATTGTTCTGGCAGGCTCTTAGATTGTCGAGCATTTTTTGTACCCGATCTAAGTCTTCGTTGTGAGGATTGCCCTGGCTGACTCTATTCAACCTTACCTCGAGCAAGTGAGGTCACAAATCTATTGCTTGTGAGCCCCTTCCATTATGTGCATTGATGTGCGAGGTTGAGTCATGATTGTTGGACTGGTAGGTGTTATCATGCTCGCTAGTACGTTGCTCGCAACGTTGGCTATAACCGAACCGTCGGTCATTACCAGATTGACGCACATGACTCGCCTCACAAGCTTGTGAGGTTTGAGCCTGCCTTGGGCATGGGTTAAAACGACACGCTGACGTTGGGGATACTGCCAGGCAAGTCCAATGTCCCGTGGGCAACCATTACCTTCATTTTTCCACAATATTTGTTTTCCTAGTCGCCTCCCGAGGTTAGTTTGCCTGCAAGACTCACGCTCGTGAGCGGAATGTACTCTGTGATGTCAGGAATGTCGGTCGTCCCTTGGTATCGATGAACCAGATTAGTCGTCGACTAAATTTCGACTTGTTGGGGTGATATCTGTGAAACGTGGCTAGTCAAGGTCCTGGGCATTTGGTTGCTAATTTCTTAACTTAGTCACGTTCTATTGCATCGCTTGTGCAACCATTGTTCTAATCATCTCCACCAGTTGGCTGTCCTCAGGATTTGACATCCCTACCCCTTGGTTATTCACAACCTGTTGCCCTGGCAACACTAGTGGTCAACGCCCAGTGACGTCTTGTTACACTTCACGGTGGGTGGTTTCCACGTTGTCATGGTTTCCAATGGTGGTTTTCAATCTTGTACGCACCATTGTGGGCCTTAAGTGATTAGGTCACTAGAGTTTGTTTGCCGAAAATTCTGAAATTTAGCAAAGGCCCTCCTTCTAATGCCAAAATGTTGATGCAAAAATACAACAACTAGAGCAATCCGATCGACCTTAACGGGACGCAACTTATGTGTGCATGATTACTGGTAACCAGCAATGTTTAAATGGAAAAATACAGTGAAGTAAATGGCACGATGAGTTTTTAAAGCGGTTCGACGAGTTACACTCTTGAGTCTACGTCCATTTTTTTTTATATTTGTTATGAGAGCTTACAATGATAATCTTAGAACAATTTGCTAACCCCTTTCTCATCGTTAGAGGGGTTTTATATATAGATTCTGTACAAAGGAAAGAGCAAAAATAAAAGGATTACAGCCAATATTGAAATGCAACTATGATATTCTTGCAATTAAGCTCTGAGATTCCGCAAAGATTGTTGTCGATCTGATTCCTTTCAAGATATCCGGGATCTAGAGTTATCTGCAAATTAGTTGAACAACTGTAAGGATTGGTCACGACTAGCTTGTGCTAGGTCGAGCTATAACTCGACGAGCTTATGTTAAGTCGAACAACCAATTGAATCGAATAGATTCTGGATTGAGATATAACCTCGCAATTCTCCGAGTTTGACGGAAAAATCACACACAACAAGAAAGAATAATATTATATATATATATATATATTAAGATATATTTCATCATTTTTATATTAAGTATAATTTTACCATATTATTTATTAAATTATCCCTTCAATTACATATTTGTAGAACATAAAATAATCTATGACTTAAAAGTTAAAAGATAGAATTCTGAAATATCTCTTTGAAGGTGCAATATTATTTAACGAGCAGCACTATACTTACAACTTTTTCATACAACCCTTATGTTAATAGCTCGCGGTTAACTCGTAATAAATCTCATGTGTTAAAATAGAAACTAACCGATTGTAAATTGTGATCTCAGGATTATATAAAAAAATTATAAGGGTAAATTTAGTGTTATTCAATTAAATGGTCAAAGTCAAATCTTTTTGAGATCATCAATTTGAGATATTACGTGTTATAAATAAATATTTTACAGATGTTAAGAACTAAAAAAAGTGTTCAGCCTAATAGTAGTTCAGTTGATCAACATGGTCCCAACCAACCACCAGTCTCTGATGAAAGGTTTCAGTTGACCACCTTAAACGCTACGCAACATTAATTCAACTGAGCCATCATCAACTTCATCTTCTTCATCATCCTTCAACACACACGCATCCTTCAATAAAAAATTCATCACATTTAACAACCAAATCCTAAAAATTATTCATGCCAAAAACGAGATCTAATACACAAAAGATTCCATATTTTGATTTCCTTGTGGCAATTACAGTTTTACAAAGATGTACATATCAAAGAAAACACAGAATTCACAAATACAAACCCACTAATACAAAAGATACAAATCGAATCGATCTTTATTAACTAAGCACAAGCACAAGGATTATCAACATCTACAGCAACATCCTCACTGCCACTCCTAAAAACCAAGTATCCAACCGTAAGCCCCACCACGATGGCCAAGAACACACCTCCATTAAACGACATGACCGCCAGCATCAAAAGATACCCCAACCCGGAGTTCACCCCAAACAGCACCGTCCCGGCAATCCTCCCCGCCGATAACTTTCCGGCGACCTTCTTCTGGAGCAGCGGCACCTCAACATCAGCGCGCTTCTTGGCCCCGATCTGGGTGACGCGCACCCGTATATCCTCCAAGTACTGGTAAAAAGCGGAGACGACAAAGCAGGCGAAAAGGGTCAAACCGTAACTGAGCCAAGAATCGGTCCGCCATGAGTCGAATAGGAGGGTGACGGTGCGCCCCCAGTAGAAGGTCATGTGCATCATCTTCGCTTAGTTTGAGAGAGAGAGAGAGAGAGAGAGGGAGGGAAGGAGAGACAGAGTTTCAGGAGAAGTAGCTGAAACCGATGAAAAAGATGCTTATTTTAGAAGTTGTACTATTCGTTGCTTCTGTTTTGTGTAGTACAGTGTACAACTTTTACGGGTTTCTTTTTTTTTTTTGGGGGGGGGGGGGGGGGGGGGCCTGGTTTGGACAATGCCCTCACAAAGTTGTCTTAATTACCGTTTTGGGATCCGGGTTTTCTAACAATCGGATTAAAAATTAGATTTGACTTTAAGACATGATGCCTCCGTTTGGTTCACAATTTTGTGTTTTTGGGAAAAGTTTTTTGAAAAAAGTTAAAAAAAAAGTTGAATTGGGCGGGTATTACGATGTAGGATTTACAAATTATAAAATACCCCCTATGTTTGTTTTTTTACAAAACACCCCTTATAATAAAACATTAAAAGTTAACAAAAACATCCCCAATCCACCCTCAAATACGGACAGCCAGCCACCACTGCTGGAGGGTGGCCGGAGTCACCGTAACAAAAACATTAAAAATATTTAGGGGTATTTAATTGAATTAACAAATTTAGAGGGTTTAAAAAATATTGAATAAAGTTGAATAATATTGTGAGTTTTTGGGTGTTTTACTGTTTAACTTTTTTGAGAATACTAAAAGTTGTATTCCCAAAATCCAACCAAACGAAGCCGATATCATAACAAAATCTTGAGATTTTAAAACATCCCTTATTATTAATAAATTGTTAGTAAATTGTTAAATTTTATACTGTTATAAGGTACAACAATGCTATTATTAATAAATTGTTAGTAAATTGTTAAATTTTATACTGTTATAAGGTACAACAATGCTATTATTAATAAATTGTTAGTAAACTGTTAAATTTTATACTGTTATAAGGTACAACAATGCTACAAACACTGAAAGTTGGGATCGAAATTTTGTACCCATATACGTGACAATTGACTCAGACGTCACCACTTAGGACATAATACAAGAATTTCGTGAATGGACAGTTGTCCAACATTTTTGGACAATTGTCCATATTTTCTGGACGGTCATTCATTCAGGAATAGAAGAGGGTCCAAAAAAAATATTTAAAAATAAATTAAAAATCAATGAATTCTTATACAAATACTAAGGACGGGCGTCCCTTTAATATGGACGACCACTCAAATTATATAGACGATCGTCCAAATAAGCAAACTAGATGGACGCCAGTCCATCTACTGTGGCCATCCGCATGAGATGGACTAGCGTCCATACTTGAGATGGACTGGCGTCCATACTTTTTTTTTTTAAAACATAATTTTAAAATAAAAATACACACAATATGGATGCTAGTCCATCTAGTATGGACGGTCGTCCCTTGTATATAGACAACTATCTGCATGAGATGGACTGGCGTCCATACTTTGTGAAATTTTTTTTTTTAAAATAAAATTCAATAGCTTGTCTAATACTCTTTGCAAATAAGTGCCAAAATTTTATGTGAAATAAGGGGGAAAAAAACTTTCATTTTTATTTGTTTTTCTTCTCTTCTCGTTCATCTACGTGTTGTGTTTTACTTACTCTTTGACGCCGGTTTCTTCCTCAATAGCCAAGCAGCTGCAACTGTTTATGGTTTTTTCACAAGAAAGCCACCCCTTTTTATAGAGATAATCGTTTAGCGTAGAAAGGGAAATAAAGATATCAAACATTTTAAAGCTTAGAAATATTTGTTATGGTAAAGAATTTTTTACTTATTTTATATATTTATTTAGTTTCATATTCTATTTTGGATTGAATATATGTTACAATACAAAATAATTGATAGATAATGTTTGTTGGCGATTGCTGTGAACTAGATTCGTGAACGCAAAAACTAGTATTATTTATACATGAAATTACGGAATATGGAAGAGTTCAGTTTGCCTCGTTTCAATGATGTTGAGGTAAACTGTGTTCGAAACTTTAACTTTGTCGTTAACATGATTTTAAATATGTTGTATCGTATTGTTTCTTATGATGTGTTGTATTAGTACATTCTAATTTTGTTTATTATAAAACCATTAAATCAGGAAAATGAATGTGATGAATTAGAAGATACGGGATGTGCAGAGGAAGAAGTGGAGCCTCATATTGGAATGGTGTTTGATTTAGTTGATAGTTTGGTGAAGTATTACAGAAGGTATGGGGACAAAATGGGTTTTGAAGCAATGATACATACGTCAAAGAAAGGAGATGATAGGGAGATGAGATACGTGACAGTGGCGTGTTCTGGTTCTAGGAATGAGAGAAGTAAATCTAGAAATAACTTGAAAAAGCAACTTGTTGCAAAAACAGATTGTAAGAGTCGGATTAGTGCAGCTTTGAATGGTGAATGCAAATGGGAAATTAAATCAATTGTGCTTGAACATAACCATGATCTTACAAGTCCAACGAAAAGAAGATATTTCAAGGTAAACTGAACGATACAACATTTTGTGAAAAGGAGGCATGAAGTTAAGGACCAGGCTGGGATTAGACCGTGTAAAATTTTTTAGTCATGTTCAGTTGAGGCAGGAGGTGTAGATAATTTGACATTTATACAAAAAGATTGTAGGAACTGCATTGAAAAAGTTAGAAGGCTATGACTTGGAGTTGGAGATGCTTCGGTAGTACTTGGGTATTTTATTAAAATGCAAAAGGAGAATTCAAATTTCTGGTACATGATTGATGTAGATAAAGAGATTCGATTAAAGAATGTGCTATGGGTTGATGCTAGATATAGGGCTGCATATAAAGAATTCGGTGACATTGTGACCCTCGACACAACGTATCTGACGAACAAGTATGATATGCCATTTGCTGTTTTTGTGGGGGTTGATCATCATAGCATTCGACATTGTTAGGTTGTGGGTTAATTTTCCATGAGGACACTGAGACATTTGTATGGCTATTTCGTTCTTGGCTTGAATGCACGTATTTTGCTCCTAATGGAATTATCATTGATCAAGATAAGGCTATGCAAAATGCAACTGAGATTGTTTTCCCCAGTACAAGACATAGGTGGTGTTTGTGGCATAGAATGAAGAAACCACCTGAGAAGTTAAGAGGGTATAAGGAATATGAAACTATAAAATTTACGTTATAAAATATTGTGTATGATTAGTTGACACGTGAAGAGAGAAAGATAGAATGCATGGAGAATGATGCATGTGATACTATAACATGTATATTCATATTTTGCAAAAAAAATAAAAATCAATCAAATTGAAAACAAGTAAGGTATAACTTGTTACCTTAAGTCCTTAGCAATCTTGGAGACTTTTAATTTCAAAAGAAATTAAACAAAAGAGTATCCACACTAAGGTAAAAGAAGAATTAGGCCAAGAGAGACATTTAGGGTTTTTAAAAATTTTTGATCTCTATCCCAAAATTGATATATCATTTTCTTTATTTATGTAGCCTTGTAAACAATTCAATAATTGTTTTAGACTTCTTTAAACAATTCCATAATTGTTTTAGAGTTGTAGATAATTCCACAATTATTATAAAGTTGTTAAACTTCTTTAAATAATAACATTAGATTAACATTTAATCACAATTAACAATTTAACTCTTTTAACCCTTAAATTGTTTACATAACAATTTAACCCTTAAATTATTCATATGTTTACAATTACAACCCATTGTTAAATCCAATTTAATATAAAGAAAATGATTAATTATGAATTGGAATTCCATTTAATTCCAATTAGCAATTTAACTCTTAAATTATTCATAATAACTAATATAACCCTACATTGAATAAAATTCAATGATAATAATATAAATAAATTTATTACCCTTGGTAGGTGCTAGCCAACCTTGGATAATCAACAATATTTGGCTATTTCTCCATTATACTTAATTTTTATGTGTGACATCTTAGGTTCACTGTGGCCTAGCCATGGGCCCAATATCATAGTCTATTCTGATATGTTTTGTCATAACTCTTTATGAACAAAACTCTCACCGATTATGGTAAGCATCTAGCAATGATCCATAACCCCTAAGTCACAATAAAGATATACTCCAACGAACCCTTTTATAATCATACGCACTGTATAATCAAATCCTTCCGTAGTCTAATCCCAATTAAGAATGGATTCATGGTACGTTATGGTACGTCAAAATCCTTATCTTAATTTTATATCAAATTGACAATCAATACATATGGAACATGTCACCATGAAACAACCTTTCAGGTAACATTTTATATAACCCAGCCGAAGATTTCCCTTTTCCAATATATCTTGACATTTGTCTAGGAACTTTATATCAATCTATACCAAGTCAACGTATCCCATCTTGACTATCACTTGATCTCACACATAAACAACACATGGCCAAATCGGCTTATTAACACATGACATGATTAGTCTCGTGTTTATACACCATATAAACCATATGCGTTTATGCAGAATTCAACCATGATATCTCATGTCTAAGGATTAATAATACACTAGTACGATCTTATGATGAATCATTGACTACATTTTAAATGTCTATGTGATTCATCATAAATGGTCATATTCGATGAACAGTTCACTAACTACTTATCCATGTTAATGTCATAGTGATATAACTTTTATAATCACCCACACTAATACCATCACATGATATTCTACGGAGGCATTCAGCATGCCTACTATGTAATATTGTTGCCCAACTAATATTACCTATGTAGGGAATACTTTGATGATTTTGATCTTCTAAATATGTGTATCATCCGGACATTTCACATGTAATACATATATATAAATGAAGCAATAAACCACAAGTGAAATAAGAACACTTTCTTCTATTGATAAGATAAAATGAATATACAAAATATATACATTAACATATATATACAAAACATAATGTCTTGGAACCGACAACATGATTGGTTCCTAAGGCATACACTAACAGCCAGTCCATCTCATGCAGACGGTTGTCCCTATAAAAGGGACGGTCGTCCATACTAGTCCATCTAGTGTGCTTATTTGAACGATCATCTATATAATTTGGATAGTCGTCCATAGTAAAAGGACGCCCGTCCTTAGTATTTGGACGAGAATCCATTGATTTTTAATTTATTTTTAAATATTTTTTCTGGACCGTTGTTCATTCCTAAATGAATGGTCGTCCAGAAAATACGGATGACTGTCCAAAAATGTTGGACGGCTATCCATTCACGGAAGTCTTGTATCGTGTCCTACGTGGCGATGTCCGAGTCAGGTGCCACGTATATCAGTGCAAAATTTTGGTACCAACTTTCGGTGTACATAGCATTTTTGTATAAGTTAATAAATGTTATGAAATTATATTTTTATAGTTTATTATAACATCTAAAACTTAATGATAAATTAAATTAAATTAAATTAAAGTTAACGGGGTTGATTATAAATTAATTTGAATAAATTTACATCATGTGCAATTTATTTGAAGTGAAGTGGTTACAGTTTATTAAATTAAATAAAGATTGGATAAGTAGTGGGGTTAAATGTCAAATTTCAACTAAGGTGGGGTTGATGGTTACTTTACAGCAAAGAATTCATGGAGAAGACATAGAATATAATAATGTAAGGTAACTCTCTTATGCATGCCTTTGCTCATACTTTCTGGTTGTGCACAATTGTTAATGATAAAATTCAACATAATCACATGTAATTTGGTGTTTTGTTTTTTTAAATAGAGTAAACGACATGTTCCCAACAAGGTTTAACGAAATGGCAAGTTTCCACCCCTAGTTTCATAAATTCCATATTCTCACTCTTAAATTAACAAAAAAATGTTTAATGTAACGGTTAAAGGGTAAAATTGTCATTTTTATTATATTAAATCTAAAATGAAAATAAAAAATTTCAAAATAACCCTCCACATCTCAAATTTCTCTCACAAACACCCTTTCTTAACTCACCACCATTGCTAGTGTCATCACAATCAACCCAGCAAGTGCATACAAGGGGTTAGGGGCTAAGCGTTAGTGCTGGTGCTAGAGATGTGCGCGCGCACTATGGACAAGTAGGTTAGTTAGGGAAATTCATCGAGCAGATGATGTGCCAACCCAAAAACCCAATAAACTCCGATTGCAAACTTTTCCAAATCCCAGAAAAATAACACAAACACTCCAATAACAAACACAAACAACCTTCAAACAGAACCAAAACCCTAAAACTCCAAAAAATTCATCAAATCAATCTCCAAAAAGAGCACAAATAAGCAAATTGCAAAAAGAAACACGAAACTCTCAACTGGTGAATTGGCAACCAACTAATTGCAGGTGAGAGGGGGGGTTATGAAGAGCGGGATCCAGTGGTTGAGAAGGTGGTGTCTGATTGCAATTTGGTCGCCAGATATGGCCGAAATCCAATGAAGAATGGCAAAACCCTAAAGCCAAAATCGTCGATGAACAAAGGGATGAAACGGTCAGGAACCAAAAGTGGAGTGGGTGATAAGGAAGGTGATGTTGGCGATGGGAAGGTGATGGTTGTGATAGGGTAAATCAACGTCGTAGTAATCAACCCAGATTGGGGTTTAGTCGAATGATTACATAGACACGGGGGGTCAAAAAGTAATTTACTAATTTATTTGTCAATAGCAGTTTGGTAATAATAGACTGTATACTGTGTCAGAATCCAAAAATTATGAACGGTGTTAATTTAAGAGTGAGAATCTGGAATTCATGAAGCCAAGGATGGGAACTTGCAAATTCGCTAAACCTTGGGTGAGAAGTGGGAACATGTCATTTACTCTTTTAAATATCTTTATGGAGAAAAAATCGTCTTAGGCCTGATGAGACCCAATAACAAAATAAACATGTGACGGTCCAATGCCTTAGCCCAATTTCAGTTGGGCCTACGATTAAAGCCATCTTGTGAACTACCCACTCTATGAGTTAGGCTATCCTACAAGTTAAGCTGAACTGGGTTCCGGCCTATTAGCCCACAACAGTCCATAAATAGGAAATCAGAATCATATTCTATTTCCTCTTTTGCTGAGATTTTGAATCTTACTCAAACTAATAAAGTTAATTTGAAAAAGACAAGAAATCTTATTTCTTTCTCGATAGGGATTATCTCCCAAAATAGGGTTCAGTGTCCTACTAGGATTCCAATCCCTTGGGTTCACTATAAAAACAAAGGCTTGCCCTCTCATTATTTATGCAATCTCCAATATTCAATATCCACTACTCAAAATCACCTACTTGCTCCTAAATTCTTGCTCTCGATTCGTCGTGGCCTTGGCCTCCGACAAGACTCTTGGTAATCTTTCTTTCCCTGATTCTCATTACATCATCTCTTTCAGCCTTGCTAACTTGAGCGTCGAAGTGCCTACAACAAACACCACCTTGGTGTTTTCCGTAAGCTTCACACTTGTCTTTTCATGTGTGTAGGTCCAGTGAATTGTCAGTGGCCTCAACTTCACCGGATCAGACCTTATTTTTATAACAGTAGATTTTTTGCATCTACAGTTTGTCACCCACCGTGGGGCCTCTGACAATTGTTATTCCAACGACGACTTGTAACATGAGAAGAGGCACGGAACTCCCTTCGACTAACATCGTTAATCTGAAAAGTTCCATTACGATAAGAAAAAATTTTCTTTAGTTTTCTTCATTGGTTTATTTGTTCACATGTCATATTATATCTATTCGGCATATCATAATATGTTTTATGCGTATTATATTTATTCAACATGTAATATGATACCTTGAAGCATCAAAAAACAACTCACACTTCTCGTTCTCTATCTGCATATTCTTTGCATCTTTTCTTCTTCTTCTCCTCTCTCTTTTACTTATTTCAACGTCCTCCTCTTATAATCCCACTTTGTTCTCCAAAATCCACCAAACAACTGAAAATTTCGAAAGGTTTTCAAACCTTCCTTCAAAACCCAACCGAGAGCACCTCAACCTTGCCAAATTCCATAAAGGATCAAGCTTTGAAGCAAATTCCAAACAAAAAACATTACTAGAGAATAAAAACAACCACTTTTCCCACACCTTGCTCAGATTCATCTGCCGAAAAGATCCACACTTTTAAACGTGAATTACATTCTTTCCAAACACATTAAGAATCCAGTCTCCCCCACTAGTCTTTAGTGACCCTAAAACAAGTACTCAAAGCCCACCCAAAATTCTCTCCACTCCATTCGGATGACTTGGCAGCGTGAAGTCAAATTGCAGTAGCGAGTAGGACCACATCCAAAAACACGCCTTCTTCGAGTCGCTGCCCTTCTCTAAATGCCAACAAAAGGAAAACCAATCCCTCTTTCTTGCCAATCCCCTCTAAAATCCCTTTCTCCACCATCCAAAAAGAAGATGAAGCTTGGCACACTTGATAAATGACACATATAGGAGCCCCTTTCAAAACACCAACTGTTACGCCCAAGTGGCAACTCCCTCTCTTTTATTTATACCACCATCCTCATACAGCCCCACTTCATTAACCTAAGTTCTCAACCTTTAGCACCAGCAGTGCTATTTCAGCTTCTTCTGCTGCCACAACCTCCAGCATACTTGTCATAGAAGCCTCACTGTCTCTGTTGTTTATTAACTCTATCCCCCTCTTCGCTATTAAGGCACCCCATGAAAAGAAACGGAACCATTCAGCTCAGCACAAGCAAATCCCCTGGCAAAAACACTAAGTTTATTTTTCATCAATTCTCCAAAAGCATATCAGAGTGTGCCAAACGTTCTTCATGTGGCTCAGTTACTCCCATTGAGTCAAATACTTCAATTGATGGCAATCTCTGAGACCCCGCACCATCAACTCTGCCCACAGGGCGATTTCCACAATTTTCCTTTCTTTTTCTTTTGAAGCAGTGATGCTCACGCACTCTCCCTTCCTCTTTTATTTCCCTCAACATCCTCCTCTGCTTTTTCTTATTCAACCTTTGTTATCTCTTCTAGATCTTCCCCTGTCTTTAGCAGATCTGCTTCTCCAACACATGTCAACATCTACTGTAAACAACAAACCAATTCAACCCACCTCAGCTCACTCAGTCCAATTCATATCACCTCACTACCCCATCACTTCTCATGGCATAAAAAAACAATCAAGTTTAGGTTCATGTTTTGAAAATTAAACCAAACTGAAGAGCCAAACACAGCTTCTTGATTTTCCAGCATGTTCCCTCCAAGTTCATCTTCAGCTTAACTTCAACCATTGGCTCAACTCCACCTTTCTCAGCTTCTACTAGGTTTTCAATCCCATCTAGTTTTCCTTTTCACAAACCATTCAAAGCCAATCGACTCCAAAAAGATCAAAAGCATCCCTCTAAGACAAAAAAATCGGAGCAAAGCCAAAAACCTTTTCAAGCCCATTTGAATACAGTAAGCCCCATGGATTCATTATGTTGTATACCATTGTGTGGCTCCACTCAGCCCCTCGGATTTCATTCAACCCCGCAACATCGCATACATCATTACTCAACTCAAACCCATTCAACCATGAGTTCTTTGGGCCCATTCACCTCCATTTTGCTTGTCTTTCCTCCATTCGGCTTGTTGCTTAAAACGTGCATGCCATGCATGTCACTTCTCTAGGTAAGACTATTCTTCCCTTGGCTTTGCATCACTTCTCCATACAACTTGTTACTCGATACATGCATGACATTTTCCATTTAAAATTTTATTTTTCACTTGGTCTTGCGCATGCATGCCATTTCTTCCCTTATTCAATTTATTGTTGATAACTGCACATCATGCATGATACCATATGAAGTTGTTTTAAGTCTTCTATTGTGATCACCTTCAATCAATTTACATCCGCTCAGCCACAAGGCCTAATACATTAATTTTCAACTACAAAGTCGATCACGCCGACTCGATCAACATCTTGAATTTCAACTACAAAGTCGGTTACACTGACTCGATCAATATCTTGAATTTCAACTACAAAGTCAGTCGTCCTAACTCAAACACAAGGCCAAATCTCCATATTTCTCCCAACTCAAGTTGGTCAAGCACCCATCTCCCAACTCAGGTTGGTTGAGCAAACTCCTTCCAACTCAGGTTGGTCGAGTGAACTTTCATATGCCATACAATGGTCCATCCGACCTGACAAACTGCTAGCACTTATCCATTTAGTTCGCATTCATTTGATTAAAACTACTTTCTAAGCTAAATACCTTTTAACTTAGAGAGTTGGGGGCTAACTGTATGGGCAAAAAATCATCTTGGGCTTAAAATAAACATGTCACGGCCTAATGCCTTAGCCCAATTTCGATTGGGCTTACGCTTAAAGTCACCTTGTGAACTACCCACTCTATGAGTTGGGCTATCCTAAAAGTTAAGCTAAACTGGGTTCCGGCCTATTAGCCTACAACAGTCCATAAATAGGAAATTAGAATCATATTCGATTTCCTCTTTTGTTGAGATTCTGAATCTTACTCAAACTAATAAACTTAATTTGACAAAGACAAGATATCTTATTTCTTTCTCGCTAGGGATTAACTCCCTAAATAGGGCTCAGTGTCCTACTAGGATTCCAACCCATTGGGTTCACTATAAAAACAAAGGTCTGCCCTTTCATTATTTATGCAATCTCCAATATTCAATATCCACTACTCAAAATCACCTACTTGCTCTTAAATTCTTGCTCTTGATTCGCCATGGCCTTGGCCTCCGACAGGACTCTTGGTAATCTTTCTTTCCCCGATTCTCATTAAATCATCTCTTTTACCTTCCTGACTTGAGCGTCAGAGTGCCTACAACAAACACTACCCTGGTATTTTCCGTAAGCTTCACTTTTGTCTTTTCATGTGTGCAGGTCCAGCAGATTGTCAGTGGCCTCAACCTCACGGGATCAGACCCTATTTTCATAAAAGTAGATTTTTTGCATTCACAATATCATTGTTTTGGAATTCTATTCCTTCAAACAATCATCATTAATTATTGATAATCCAACACCAAAAATGATGAGATTGGTTGGCGATCCATATTGTAAATTTAAATTTTTTTCATATATTTGTTTTGTACGTGTATGATCAAATCACTGTTTTGTTATTTTATTTTATTTTTCAAATTTCAAAAGTTCATGAATTTGCTATTTTATCAATGGATAATGACATATTATTTAAGATATAAAATTTGGAATAATTATGTAGAATGAATAAATATCACTTAATTTATAAATAATACTCCACGAAGAGGAATGAGGGATATATAACTGAGTGGCAATTTTGTAAATAAAAAAATGGATGGTGCATTAGCCATTAAATAAATCCTAAGGACGAAATTTGCAGTACATCTCGGACTTACCATATATTTCATCATTTACGTGTTATTAAGATACCCATTTTGATAATTCCATAAAAGTCCAATATCAACTTAACATTTTATGGATCCTATTACTAGGATTGTGAAAAATTATCTGCTACCTAAATTGAATCGAACCGAATTTTTCAAGTACCCAAAAATTCAGTTTGGATTCGTATAGTAGTTATTAGGTACCCAAATTTTTGGGTTCGGGTACCGGATCATGTCAAAAAATAAAACCGGCTACCCAAAACTCGGTTTAATTTGAAAGAAAAATAAAAAAACAAGAACTAAAAGCCCCAAATCGAGCATCTTCTTCTAATCTTCTACAATCTCCACTTCGCATCTTCTTCTTTTCACTACCCAATAAATTGTTTCCATGGCTTCTGCTATAAATACTTGTTATGCCTGGAAAAGTAGGGCTGACGTAGTACCCAGTCAGCGGAAGTGGTCAAGGTCTGGGCAGATCCTGCAGCCATTCAAGCACGGCCACATCGCATGATGACGTGAGCAGCATGCTCCTGCCAGTGTAGTGGGTGCGCGCCAGACTGACGAAAGGCTAGAGGTCGTCCACGTGTCCAATCTCTGCATAAACCGAAGAGATCACGCGAGTAGGTGGATAACAGGACGCAAAGGAAGATCTGCACAGTATCTGACCCTTTTTTTACGAATTCAGTAATCATTACCTCAATATATCCCATTATAAATAGAGAGCTCCTCTCCCGTTTGTGGGATTGGCTCATTTTTACTCTTGATTAGTCATCTTCTCTCTGTAATAGCTCTCTCTCTCTCTCTCTCATTTGTATTCTCATCAGCTCACCACGCCGCGACCTGATCCTCTAAATATACATACAATATCAGTGGACGTAGGATTCGCTTGTTTAAGCATCCGAACCACTTTAAACATTGTCTCGCCACCATTTACATTCTCAATCCTCCATTCACGTGTGTCTTCTGGGCCAGCTCAGCATTTCACACATGCGTTTAGTTGGTGTCAAAATCGTGCATCAACAGTTTAGCGCTAGAAGGAGGGTCTAATTTAGTATTCCTCCTTCATCAAGAGATTCTTTAACTAACTGGTCCTACAACAGTAAATGGCTCGCCGACTCGAAGCTGAGTGAACCAATCATGATGCTGAGGAGATCCCCCAAGTACAGGAGGACACCTCTCCTGAGGTGCCCTCAGTTTCACAAAATGCTGCGGGGGATATCCCTTCAAGTTCACAACTTGACCTTGCCATCAAGAGCTACCTAGAGAGGTTCAACAATACTCTTCCAAACGGTCCAACCGAGGCATGCCACCCGAATCAAATGAAGAGGTGCAACCGCCAAAAATGCCTATAGGTCGTACAAAAGTACCGCAAAGAGTGATTGCCTGTGTCGCGAGCACTGCAGCGCGCCGAAGGAAGGGTAAGCAAGAGGTGAAAAATAGGCCTAAGGGCTCCAAAGGGCTGGCGAACACCGACCACGTCCCGAGTAGAATACCCGTTAAGACTCGGTGAAAGGTCGCAACCGGAGCAGTCCCATGCCACATCGCATGCGCACCCCTATAAAAGTGCTTGGCGGGGCGATTCTTATCACCGCCAAAAAAACGATCCTAATCGTCATCGTGCAGGAGGTTCCCACACTTCGTGGGGTGGTTCGTACCACCGCGGAGGTCGTGAAAATTCCCTGTACCATTCATCGCCATCGTACGACTCTAACCAGCATGTATCAAGAATGGCAGAAACTGACCGCCGAGGCGAAGAGGAATCCGACCTCCGAATTTTCCTTAATCGTAATCACGAGGGTCGAACTCGCATGGGTGAAAGCAACCCCTAGATAGCACCGTTGCCTCAGATCGAGGAGCTGCAGCGAGCTCTAGATCAGCTAAAAGCTCAGCAAAATAAGCAAGAACAAGTCGCAACAACGTCTCCCTTTTCTCCAACAGTATTGGCTGCCCCTCTCCCATCAAGATTTAGAATGCCTGATATGCAGACATTCGATGGAAATTCTGATCTGCAGGATCACTTGTAAGAATTCAACAAACTGATGGAACTCCACCAGGTCTCAGATTTGGTGAAGCGTCGTTGTTTGACAGTAACCCTAACCTCTCATGCCAAACGGTGTTTCAGGTCACTCCTAGCGGAATCGATCAGCTCATGGCCTCAGATGAGCGCGACGTTCCTGAGGCACTTCCAAGCGAACCGAAAGTTCTCAATACCTTTAAGCTACCTCAGCAACATAACGCAAGAGAGGGATGAATCCCTCCAGTCTTACATCGATAGATTACACAGAGAACTAAATAAGGTAGCTCACACTCCCAAAGAGTCTGTTTGGACTCTCATCATAGGGGGAGTTTGCCCACAGACCGACCTGTGGAAAGAGTTATAGGCTGAGGATAATGTTTTTCTCACCCGCTTTTATAACCTTGCGGAGAAGTACCTTCGTATTGAAAACTCCGTGGTGGCACCCCACCGCCACGACCCCAGCGCTTCAGGTAGTGCGCTTGGTCAGGAGGAAAGTAGGAGAGTTGATTGCGACAGAAATCAGTATACACCTTTGAATGCATCTGTATCGGCTATTCTTGAAAAGCAGAAGAAGCCAGCTTGCTTGGAGATCCTAAGCCCATGAAAAATCCCCCATCAACCAGAAATAGTAAAAAATACTGTAGCTTTCATCGGGATAATAAGCATCACACTGATGAGTGTCGAGCTCTCAAACAGGCAATCGAAGACCTCATCAAGCAGGGGCATTTCAAGGAGTATATTGATGACTCCACTCCCGCATAGGAGAAAAATCAAAGGGAACCAAGAAAAAAGCGTCATGATCACAAGGGTATCTGTAGCGTTGGAATGATCTTTGGGGGACCGCACCTCGCGGGAAACTCGCGAGGTGCCCAGGAGAGATATGCTCGCGCAGCCCATCATGACCCTATCAGTGTGATGAACACGACGTGGCGTCCGTAAAAGGTTCGCAGGGAGGAGGAAATTACCTTCTCCAAAAAGGATGCAGTTCAATTGCGTCATCCCCACGATGACGCTCTTGTGATCACGCCCCTGATAGGGCACTATGACATCCACAGAATGTTAGTGAACAACGGAAGTGCTGTGAACATCCTGTTCTAGACAGCTTTCGAAAGAATGAACTTGGACAAGGCTAACCTGAAGCCCGCCTCGATCCCCCTATATGGTTTTGCTGGGGACCACCTGATCCCCAAAGGAACGATCTCGCTTCCAGTCACGCTGGGTGACTTAGACGAAGTGACCAAGGTAACTGAATTCTTGGTAGTGGATTGCCCATCCGTTTTTAATGGTATCCTAGGGCGACCACTGCTAAGAAACTTCAAGGCAGTCATTTCGATATACCATCTGAAGATGAAGTTCCCCACCTCGACGGGGATAGGGGAAGTTAGCAGATCTCACCGCGCATCTCGCGATTATTATGTAAAAGCAGTGCAGATGGCGTTCAAAGGGAAAGGCATCTCGCGCGGCATTCCCCGACAGACAATGGCGATCAGTCGAATCGAGCCATAGCCTGGTCCAGCCGAGGATAATATGGATCCTCGTATTTAGGAATGCCCTTCCAGTGGGCCAGTTGAGGATCTGTCTGAAGTGTCGATCGACTAAGGCGAGGCGAGCCGAGCAAAGAGTTAAGGATTGGGAGCAATCTCAACCCCCAGCTCGCCACTAAACTGACCAACTTTCTCAGAGAGAATATCGATGTGTTCGCATGGTCGCATGCGGATATGGTCGAGATCAGCCCAGTTATTATTTGCCATGCATTAAAGATTGACAGTGAAGCCAAGCCGGTTTGCCAAAAGAGAAGAGCGATGGATCCAGAACGATATGGCGCCTTGAAACTTGAGTTAGATAATCTCCTTCGGAATGGATCCATCTGAGAAGCGCTCTATCTGACTTGGGTTGCCAACCCGGTTCTAGTAAAAAAGCCCAACAGCAAATGACGGACTTGCGTCGACTTCACTGACCTCAACAAGGCATGCCCAAAAGATAGCTTTCCCCTGCCCAGAATCGACCAGCTCATGGATGCCACCTCAGGGCATGAGCTGTTGAGTTTTATGGACGCGTACTCGAGATACAATCAAATTCTGATGTACGCACTGGACAAAAAGCATACATCCTTTGTTACAGATCGAGGGTTGTACTATTACAAAGTTATGCTCTTCGGCCTCAAGAACATTGGCGCAACTTACCAGTGGCTGGTTAATCAAATGTTCTCCGAGCAGATTGGAAAATCGATGGAAGTCTATGTAGATGACATGCTGGTCAAGTCGCAGTCGCTTTAGATCACATAGCACATCTCGCTGGGATGTTCGACATCCTTCGGCGATACAGAATGAAGCTAAATCCCCTCAAATGATCATTTGGAGTATTTTCGGGAAAATTCCTAGGATACATGGTTAACCAACGGGGAATAGAGATTAACCCTGAGAAAATCCAAGCTCTCCGTGATATGAAAAGCCCGACCAACAAAAAGTAGGTCATGAGCCTCAATGGGCGAATAGCAGCACTCAGTCACTTCATATCAAGGGCAACAAATCGCTGCTTGCCATTCTTCAATGTTTTAAGGGCCAATAAAATGTTTGAGTAGACTCTCGAGTGCGAACAAGCATTTCAGAGTATTAAAGAATACCTCGGGAAGCCACATCTTCTGTCCAAGCCTCTCCCGCAAGAGATCCTCCTCCTGTATCTGTCCGTCTCTCAGTTTACGGTCAATGCAGCCTTAGTTCGGGAAGAGAATAGGGTCCAATGGCCAGTGTATGACACGAGCAAGCGTCTGTTAGATGCCGAGATGCAGTATCCAAAAATAGAACGATTAGCTTATGTCTTGCTGATCGCTTCTAGAAAGTTGCGACCTTACTTCCACGCTCATACGATCCATGTAATGACCAATTACCTGCTCAGGCAGGTCCTCTAGAAACCAGAGGCGTTGGGTAAGTTGCTTAAATGGGCCATGGAATTAAGTTAGTTCGATCTGAAGTATAGACTGAAAGCAACTATCAAAGGGCAGGCTGTAGCCGACTTCATATCAGAATTCTCATATCATCCAACGAATGAGTCGGAGCAACAGCCAAGCGAAGTCATTCAAGAAATTGCTCAAAATCTATCGACCTGGAGCCTCTACGTTGATGGATAATTGAACAGAAAGAGGGTCGGGGCAGGTCTTCTCCTTTTGAGTCCCGAAGGGACTCGCATTCACGGCATTCTCTAGTTCAGTTTCAAGGCAACCAATAATGAGGCCGAGTATGAAGCTCTGCTCTCGCTGGACTGCGGTTGGCTAGAGAAATGGGTGCAACCGTGATCAGTATCCACAATGACTCCATACTGGTCGTTAATCAGATTTTGAGGGAGTATTAAGCCAAGGAAGACAATATGATCAGCTATCTGAGGAAAGCTAAGGCCGCACTCGAGCCGTTCAAGCACTTCACGATCACACAGATTCCTAGAAATAGCAACTCTATGGCAGATGCCTTGGCAAGGATAGCCTCGTCATTGAACTCAAATGCGCCGGAGAGCATTCATGTTTGATTCATCGAGACCCCCAATATAAGCCCGATCAAATAGGCTGTGAATATATCAGAATCATATTCTTGGATGACCCCTATCATTCAGTACCTCAAAAATGGGACCTTGCCCGATGACAAGGTCGAGGCAAGGACTCTCTGAACAAGATCTGCTCGTTACACCCTCATCGGAGACCAATTGTATAGGCGAGGGTTTAACACCCCTCTCCTCCAATATGTGACCGACGAAGAAGCAGATTACATCATGAGGGAGATATATGAAGAGATCTACGATAATCACACCGCCGCACGATTTCGTCAAGGGTACTACTAGCCCCTAATCTAAGAAAACACCTACAACTTTGTCAAAAGGTGTGACAAATGCCAGCGGTTCGCGAACATACCGCGAGCTCCTTCCCACCAGCTAATAACCATGACCAGCCCTTGGCCATTCTCCATGTGGGGTATCGACCTCATCGGTCCTATGCCAATTGGTAAAAGGGGAGTCAAGTATGTCGTGGTCGCGGTGGATTACTTCACCAAGTGGGTCGAAGCAGAACTGTTAGCCGCGATCACGACCAGGAAGCTCAAGGACTTCATCTTCAAGAACATTGTGTACCGCTATGGGATTCCTCATACTCTTATCTTAGACAATGGTAAACAATTCGACAACGAGGAATTCAAACAGTTTTGCGACAAGCTGGGTATTCATAAAAAATTTGCCTCAGTCGCAAGGCCGCAAGCAAATGGTCAAGTTGAAGCTGTCAACAAAACCATCAAGCACACTCTAAAGGCAAAACTTGGAGCAGCTAAGGGGAATTGGGCCGATGACCTCCCCGAAGTCCTATGGACATACATGACAACTCCGAGAACCTCTACCTCAGAAACCCATTTTTCCCTAGCATATGGCTGCGAAGCGATGATCCCTATGGAGGTAGGAACCGGTTCACTTCGGAGGGACCTATACAACGAAGTCGATAATGAAGCGCTTATGCGCGCAATTCTGGACCTAGTTGAAGAACATCGCAGCAAGGTTAAGCTAAGAATAGCAGTCTATCAGCAATGCACGAAAAAGTTTTTCGACTCTAAGGTCCAGAGAAGAGACTTCCAAGTCGACGACCTTGTTTTGAAGGAAGTTCTTCTCGATACTAGAGAACCAAGTACGGGAGTTTTAGGACCAAACTGGGAAAGTCCATACCGCATCGCCAAAGTGATAAGACTAGGGACTTATCATCTCAAAAGGCTGAATGGTTCCGAAGTACACCGAGCTTGGAATGCTGAGCATCTCCGACCTTATTATCAATAACTCTAAGCTCAATTATTCCCTTGTAAAGGTCGGTTTTAATTTTTGCAATCTTTGTAATAGCAAGTGTACAATTCTGATCATTTGTAATCATTTTTTTATATATATACAATTTTGTTCGTGTCAACTTGTACCAATATTATTGTAAACAGTTAGAATGCATCTCATGTAAAAGAATGTGAAAATTGTAAGTACTCATGAAAATATGTGAAAAGCAGTATCTTTATTAAGCATAAGCATAAAGGGAAAGTATATAAGCTTTAAGGGAGAAAACAAGAGAAGCGGATCACTGATCTTCTCCCCCAGGCTGGTTGCCGTCCTCCTGATCAGGCACGGGTTCTTCAAGAGCGAACTCAACCTGTTCATCTTCCAGGCTGAGCCCCCAAGTCGCTTCCTCAGCTTCAACCTGTGCCATAGAAGCAAGCTCGTTCTGATAATCATTAGGAAGGTCGGACAGATCCATCTCTGGATTCCTCGAAAGAAGGGAAAAGATAGACTGAATCGTCCATTCTGCAGCCCTATTCTCGATCTCCGCCTCCTACTATTGCATCTCTGTAGTCAGCGAAGTGACGCACCCCCGAGTGAAGTGGAGCTCGGCCTCCAGCTCTACCTGATGCTTCTTGGTATTCTCCCACAACTCGCCCCTATCCAATTTTGCTCGCGAAGCCCACTCAACGATCTCTTTTAGCTCCTGATCTCTCTCACCGGCCTCCCGGTGAGTCAAGCCGTCGTCCTCCAGTGCTCGTTCATCTCCTCCCCTTGCCTCTCCAGCTTGGCCTTCTGAAAGTTCACCGTGCGAAGAGCAGCATTTTGCTCGTTTAGGTACTGGTTCACCGAGGTGATGGACAAATCTCTCTCTGCGTTAGCGGTAGCTTAGTCACGCTTAAGTCGCGCATTCTTTTCCCTCATCTCCACCAATCCAATGATCCCGAGTTGGACGTTCTGCAGAGATAGGTGCATGGAGAGCAAAGCCTGCATAGCGAAGAGAATAGAGTTAGATATTTCGCATAAACAAATGTCTTCGTCAAGGGTAGTTCGCTTACCTGGCTCAAGTGGTGAAAGGACGTGGTCATCAAGTCCATGGTCCCAGAAGCCATGAACTGCTCGAAGACCTCTGCGAGCCTGCATTCAAGCAACGTGAAGACTACCGACTGCAGATGGTCTGGTAGATGTCCCATCGACTCTAGGATGGGATACTAGTGCCCATCGCGGGCAGAATCCCCCCTACCAGCTCCTTTCCCGAGCTCCTCCTGGGGACAGAGGCCATCCGTTGCCTCACCTGCTGACCCCCGGGAGCAATAGAGATGTCGGTCGCGTCACCAGTTGGCCCTCCCGAGCGGTAGGCTTGGTAGGGCTTCGACCTCTCAGGCTGGACGCCCAAGCCCTCCGGTTTGGACTTCGACTCTTCGGTCTAAATCAGCCTCCTCTTTTTAGGCTTCTAGGCCATAGTTTTCTGCTTAGGGCGAACAGCGCCCTCAGGTCATGCCGGAGCAGCCGCCGGTGTACCCCTGCTGGAGGGACCGTCAGGAGCCGCTCCAGCTGGTCTGGCAGTGCTCCTTCGGGGAAAGGAAAATCGCCCTGGTCGTGGTGACTTAGGCACTTGGGGAGGCATAGTTGCTGCATGCGAACACCGTTAGTAAAACAGTTTGTTATGCGAAGAGTCAAAAAGAGGTCAAGATACTTACTCGGTGGGGTCTCTAAGGCCGCATCATTGTTGAAGAATTCGTATTTCCACAAGTTCACGGTTGTCACGAGCAGCCTCGCGTCGCGACTTGCCTCGAGCAGGAAACCAAAGGTGGTGATCCTGTCCGGATCTGCGAGCAGCTCTAAGCTGGTCGCTTTGTTAACTGCCAAAAAATAAACAGGTCGTTAGCAAAAGACTAATGAATTCAATAAATTTGAAAGGAAAAGCACCTACTCGGCTCCCAGAAGTGGCAAATGTAGTTGTGACGAAAGAAAAAGAACTTCGTCTCATACGGTCCTACATTGCTCGGATAACTGTATATACCCGCTTCTATAGTAGGTCGCCTGGACAAGTAGTGGGAATCCTTGTCCTTGCTCTTCTTTAGGATATATGAGCAGTCGAGCTCTACCGTGGTTAGCTCGCTCAGCCCGTTCTCACGGCACGCGATGTACATGGCCACGGTAATCATATACATGTTCGGCGTGAGTTGTATTGGCGCGATCTCGAAATGATCCAGGATTGACCTGACAAAAGGGTGGAAAGGGATCAACCCCCCACCCTTGAAGATGTCCTCGGAGATCGCGGCCAACCCTAGTGGCAGATACTGAGCTGTGTGTGTCCTATCGCGGAAGACCTCCACTCTGATCGCGTATTGGTCTATCACCCTTTCGAGCTCTTCCTCGGTAAGTATCAAGAAGATCTCCCAAATGGGACCCGTAAGAGCATCCTACATGGGCGAACTGGTCCTTTCCTCAGCTCTGGTCGTGGGGGGGTCCATTCTGCTACAGTATGCAAAAGCGACAAGTAGGGAACCATTCAGTCCTCGTACATTATCTCGTATGATGACATGGAGGGGAAAATAAACATTTCCTCCCTTAAACCCTAGAAAAACCCTAACATAATACTTAAAGGGCCACCATCAATGAACCTGACTCAACAGAGAATATTTCATCTCTGATGAGATACCAACGGACAATCGTCGCATGGTGACTATTGAAAGCAAAATTAAATCAAAAATAGGAGAAGGGATTTGTCTTTACCTCTTGAGATGAGAAAGATTGGCTCTTCTACTCCGAATATCAATCAAACACCACTCTGGAAAGCAAAGAACCAAGATTTGCGAAAGTTTCTTGCTCTCTCTGAGAATGAAAATACTGTGACTTTGCCTGAAAGAAGCTTGGGGTTTATATAGCTGAGGAAGTGGCGCTTTGGTTTCCCGAAGTCAAGCGACTTTGGGCGGAAAACACATCTTACCATTGATCGCGACCATGTGTTTTGAATCAACAAAGAAGAGTGACCGTCATGCCTCGAAAAATCAGATCGTCATCCCTTTCCATTGAAATACTCAAATGATAGCACGTACTCAAATGATAGCACGTTTTCCCTCATCCACATTTAATACGCCCACGTCCGCATTTAATGCTTTGATAGGGAATGTCATTTCAGCATGCCTCGCATTTAATGCGTATGGCTGACACTTATTACGCTTAAGACACGTCTGTCAGAGCAAAAGGTGCTTCATTTAATGTATCTGCTGCAAAAGTGCAACGGATAACATCTGAAGAGGTCGTTATGAAAAACACTTTTCATTTCGTAAGTCGCAAAGCGGCGTAACTCTTCAACCTCGTCTCACGTTGGTTGCGAAGCAATGTGATTCCTCAACCTTGACAGATATCAGTTGCGAAACAGTAACCACTTAACCTCTTGAAGGTTGCTAAGTGTAGACAGGTCAGAGATTCCACCCAGGTCGGAACCATCATTATAGCATTGGATACCCAAATCTAGGTCGCTGATTGAAGGTCAAAGATCACCCCAGGTCACATGCGAAGAGATGTCTTTTCGACCTCTTTCATAATCAAGTCTTTTTGAACAGCATCTCTTCGAGCACGTCAGATCAAGGCATTTGTAATTTCCAAGGTTCAATTCTCCAACCTTAAAAATTAGGGGACTTCTATTATGCCTGGAAAAGTAAGGCTGACATAGTGCCCAGTCAGTGCAAGTGGTCAAGGTCTGGGCAGATCCTGCAGCCATTCAAGCACGGCCACGTCGCATGATGACGTGAGCAGCATGCTCCTGCCAGTGTAGTGGGTGCGCGCCAGACTGACGAAAGGCTGGAGGTCGTCCACGTGTCCAATCTCTGCATAAAGCAAAGAGATCACGCGAGTAGGTGGATAACAGGACGCAAAGGAAGATCTGCACAGTATCTGACCCTTTTTTTACGAATTCAGTAATCATTACCTCAATATATCCCATTATAAATAGAGAGCTCCTCTCCTGTTTGTGGGATTGGCTCATTTTTACTCTTGATTAGTCATCTTCTCTCTGTAATAGCTCTCTCTCTCTCTCTCTCTCTCTCTCATTTGTATTCTCATCAGCTCACCACGCCGCGACCTGATCCTCTAAATATAAATACAATATCATTGGACGTAGGATTCGTTTGTTTAAGCATCTGAACCACTTTAAACATTGTCTTGCCACCATTTACAATCTCAATCCTCCATTCACGTGTGTCTTCTGGGCCAGCTCAGCATTTCACATGTGCGTTTAGTTGGTGTCAAAATCGCGCATCAACAATACTAAACTCTTTTCATGGTGAAACTCACAATAAAGTTATTACTAGCAAATAGCAATTGTTTAAAAGATTTTGTTTTCGGTTCACTTTACTACTAAGTTCTAGTTGTATTTTGCTTGACATTATGGTTGATCACAATCACCCTCAAGGAAATGACGCAACAGGGTTGTAGAATGTTTCATTTCTTTAAGAAGAAAGATGAGGAGAACTATCTGAAGACAATGTGACCATGGTAGATGTTGATTCAAGAAAAAAGATTAAAAGCCTACTCCAACGGAAACGCTTCAACGATCTCATAGCGACTCTAGCTTTGTAAGCTCTCATTAACCTTCACATACTAAACAAATAATTTTTTATTATAACTAAGCAACAATGGTGTTTTGTTATCAACCTTTTACTAACAAAGCAGGGTTATTGAAACTTGCAGTCAAGTGAAGAAGAGGACGAAAATGGGGAGAAGAAAAAGAAGAAGATGAAGCAGGGATTGAAGGAACGGATCAAGGAGAAAATCTCTGCTGAAAAGGAAGAAACTACAGAGAACAAAGACTCTTTCATTCCAGTAGAGAAATTTGACGAAAAACCAAATGCAGAAGCAATTCATCCAAATGGCAAAAAAATTCTGCAGTTTAATACAGGGGCTTTAAAATTCGGGTTATGATTTGGGTACCTAAAACCCAAACCGATAATTCTGGTATCCGGATAATCGGTTCGGGTGTCGAGTACCCTTATAGCATGACCCAAATATTGAAGTTAGGTTGGGTAAAGGCAAAACCAGTTCGAGTACCTAGTTTTGCACACCCCTACCTATTAGACATTATTAGTAATAGAAAACTACTGCGTTTACAACTCAATCACAAAACATTTTCTTACAACCCTAACTTAGCAATGATTGGTATTATTACGTTAACTCTCACCATACTCAAGACACTACTAGAAATAAACGGTCGTTTTTTCAGAAGGAACATCATTCCTTCATAGGGAATGATTATTTATATCACTCCTTATGAAAGGAATTATTATTCCTTAAGGAACAAGCATTCTTTCATCAGGAATGGATGTTCATTCTTTTCATAAGGAATGGTTATTCCTTCATAGGGAACGGTCATTCTTTCTGTAAGAAACGACTATTCTTTCATAAAAAATGGTCATTCTTATGAAGGAACAGTTGTTCTTTCGGTCTAGTCAAAATCATTTTGTGTCTTCGGTGTGGTAGAGTTGACGTGATAATGTCAACTCAACTAATATATCGAAGTTGTAAGAGAAGTTTGTAAGAATAGATTGTAAACGTATAACATTACTCGTTAGTAATATTATGGTAAACAAACAAACGTGTCCAATCTAATATATATAACTTAAAATAAACATTAACACATACAATAATTAGGGTTCCAATTGCTGACAAAATAAGATTTTTTGATGGCATAGCTGTATACCATAACAATTAAGTTCTACTTTTACGTGCTACTTAGCTGGCCAACACATGATGCATTTGTTTGTAAACTATTTCCACTTTAATGTTTAATTTTACACTCAAATGTTTGCCGATCCAGACTATGAATTAATACTATATTGTTGTTGATTTCAATTTAATTCATCTTGTTTGACCCATTTAACTAATAAAAATAATAAAATCTGATACAATATTTTTATATATAATTTTTTAAACAATAATATTATCTAATGTTGATAATTATATTGTTAACAATTTTATTTTCAGATTTATAAGTGAGAAAGATGACAAGAGGATAGTTTGAGAAATAAAGTCGTGCTGTATGTGATTTTCTTTTGTTATTAATTAAAAAAGTTGATATATAATTATGTTATTGAATATAGAATATAATTATTAGTTAAAATTTATACATTTTTGGGGCGGAATAAAGCAGATCATACATTAAGAGAACGAGAATAGATCAATTTCAGCATCCCCCATTTCACTACTTTTCATACCCATTATATTAATTTGCAATGTTTATAATATAGAATAGATCTCTATCATCAAATCTATATTATAATGGTAGGCTGAAATATCGAGGGATCAAAAACAAAAAGACGAATGAATGCCAATGAACATCAGGGAAAATGGGGTCGGTGTTAATTGCAACTTTTATAAATTGACTGCTGGAATCTCTATTTAATAAGATCGACAAAGACACCTATAATTTCTTCTCATTATATTATCTCAGAGCCAACCTGATAAGAACATCCACTACTCTTTTAAGTTCAACTCGTTTCACATGGAAACAAACAGGAGTGTTTCACTTTCATAACATCCAAGAGCAACATAGGGAATGCCACTTGGCAACCGAATATACAGTATAAACCTATTTAAATATATCAACTAAATATCATATATTGGTACCTTCTCTACTCTACCACAAGTGAAGATCACAATCTATATATTGATTGGGCACATAATGGCTCTTAATACTTCTCTAACCTAACCTATTACCAATTAATAATAGTATGTTTGTAGCACTAGCACATAGTGTCAGTGTACAACTGATGAGGGAGCAACTAATCAATAACTAGCCATGATAAAAGGGCATTATTATGAAAAAAAAATATATAATTATAAGAGTATCACATCATTCATATTACTCGATTAAGAGTTCAGTGGTTATATATATTAGCAATTGAGGAGCTTTTCACTTAGAGGGCAATTAAACCGAAGGACTCTAACTCAAGATATTTTAAATAATATATGCAAGATCAAACCACTCGACTACCCAGAGGTACCTTAACCTCTACCACATATATTGGTACCTTAACCACCCCTCTACCACAAGTGAAGATCACAATCTATATATGGATTGGACACATAATGGCTCTTAATACTTCTTTAACCTAACCTATTACCAATTAATAGTAGTAATATGTTTGTAGCACATAGTATTAGTGTTACAAAGTAAAACTGAGTGACAGTATTAGTGTTACAGTGTAAAACTGAGTGAGCAACTAATTAATAACTAGTCATGATAAAACGGCATTATTATGAAAAAAAAAAAATTAGAATATAAGGGTATTACATCATTTATATTACTCAAAGTAAGAGCTTAATGGCTATATATATTAACAATTGAAAAGGTTTTTACTGAAAGAGCAACTAAATTGAAGGATTCGAACTCAGAACATTTTGAATAATATATGCAAAACACCCAAAGATAGTTAAGAAATAATTTTTTTACTATAATCAAATGTTACTAGTACCAAATCCAAATCCCATGTTATAGGAGTCACTTTATATATTGTATACATGGGGTGAAATAATCCGACAATAAATTGGCTCTGCCTCCAGCTACTAACATTTCCATTCAGTCAGGTGAGTAACTAATAATATGTGTCAGAAGATAGAGACTCCGGTCTATTGTCAATTTATTTTTACCCATTTTTTAGAAACATCTGCAAAAGCATACGGCATACACAAATACCATGCATGCAACTCTGTCACAATACAACCCTATTTCCCCTACACCAAATCTTACCAGTACAATACAAGTACGACTACTCCTTTAACAACTCAAGAAAATTATTGATTACAGATTGATTTAGATGGTAAAATTATTTGGCTCACCTTTTTGTGATGAGAAAAAAGCCGACGGAAGTGATCCCTCAATCTTTCTTGGGGAATCCAGAGACCGTCGAACCAGATGTTTCATGGCAGAAATTAAATCTTCAGTAGGATGTTTAGGCGGACTAGAAGATCTGAACTGCTGACAGAACTTCATGTGACGATTCAGAGCTTCGTGAGTAGTGATCATTATTTTACCTCTCTTTGACCTACAACTCTCGTCTTTAACTGCCTCCGCACACAGTCCGCATATCCACCGTCCTTCGTACCGCTCCGCCACGCCGGCAATGTACGCCTCCGTGTACTCCTCCGTCAGTCCACAGCATTCGCATCTCGCGAACACTATAAACTCTGATTCACGTTGACTGCCACTGCTATGCTTCCTCATAACCACTGATGAAGAAGCTGATTCGGCGTCGTTTATGATCACTCTTGTAGCCATAGATTCATATACCGTTATTTCAAAATCACTTCGGTTACCGAAATTCAAAACTCTTTTGAAATATTATCTCTGTTGTAAGTAACGGACGAGGTAACCGTTGAGACTGCCGAGATTATCTCTCCTTCTCCGGCTCGCCTTCTTAAACCTTTTCGTACATGAACAAAACGCTGCGTTTCATGTACATTTCAGACCTTCAATCGGCTCTTTACTGTAAATGTGGAGAAATTGCAGAGAAAAAAAATTTCCTTTTATATCTGTTTCTTTTCTTCCTTTAGCCACCAATCATGGGCAGGTCGTAAGCCTCTGATATTGTTCACGTGTTTCCTCTACGGCAGGGTACACTGTAACCCTGTGATCCCTATTGATTTGATCCTGGTTGTTTGGAGACTTTTTCGTGTTAACACGTGGATTGAAATTAGTGGTTTTTGTTAATTGTTTAATTTGATACTTGAAGCAGGTGATTTAAAGGCTTTAATGCCCTGCGAATTTTGGAGAAAGCCGTATCCAGCTGTCAGGACAATGACGTTTTTACGGGTCGTGCAAGCCAAACGTGCTCTTTCCAGGAATTTCTTTTCTTCAGACACGCGCTATCTCAGGCGAGTGTAGCTGTTGTGTTTGAAGTACAGCACCAGAAATTTGTTATTGACACTTTTTTTAATTCTTATTCTAACCTTAAAATAATGAATTTATAATGAAGTTTTAAAAATAAAAAAATTTTTTTTTACGCATGCAATAGTACTATAATAGAATGAGAGAGTAAGAAAAAATTATACAAAAATATCTTTACATTAATTTAAGCTCGGTTTATTTCGTTTTTGGGAATACAATTATTAATATTCCCAAAAAAGTTAAACAGTAAAATGTCATTATTTCAAAAATATTATTCTATATTTTTTAATTTCTTTTAAACCTCCTAAATTTGTTAATTTAACTAAACACCCCCAAATATTTTTTTTAGAAATTGCAAAAACACTCCGGCCACCCTCCTGCGATGGTGGCAGGCTATCCGTATTTAATGGGTGAGTTGAGGGTGTTTTTGTTAACTTTTAATATTTTATTATATGGGTGTTTAGTAAATAAATAAACATAGGGGATATTTTTATTAATTTCTAAATCATACATCGTAATACCCACTCAATTTAACTTTTTTCAAAAGATTATTCTAAAAACTATCAGAATAATGAATCAAACGGAACCTTAGTTTTTATCTATATTTAACCTAAATTTAATTTTTTAACAAAAGTATGATATAAAAGATTATAAATTTTATGATCGTTCCAGTTACCTCTAGGTCATCGGATGATACGTAAGTTTTTTTAAAATTTAAATATTATCCCAGGACTTTTAAGCTTTTCTTTAGTAAAGGGATGCTTGTGCAATTTAATTAAGTTTCATAATGAGATGGATTCTTTTAACGGAATAGAGGTTGGCATTCAATTTTTCTAACCAACAGGCGGTTTGTATAATTCACGGATCCCTTGGGGGGTTTGCTTAATAACCTTATTCTAACACTTTAAAACATGTTACGCAATGTCAAAGCAATGACTTACTGTACCATGCAGGGTGGCATGCGCGTGGGACTGCGTGAGTAGCATTACTTGTCTGAGTAGAAGAAGTAATTGAGTAGATTTGGCCTGTTTGTACATATCAAACATTACCAAATCAGTTTCCGCCACATAAGCTATAACTTAGAAGAACAATATCATAACTTCACTATAAAAAAAAATAGGGCTGAAAATTTGGATTTGAATTTAATTTTTAATTAAAATTAAATTGATCTTTAATCCATCATTAAACATAATTTTCTGATTTTCTGATTTAATTAAAAATTAATTATATTTGATTCATTGACTAGTTTGTTTCATCAATTTGCTGGTTGCAATCTATTAACATATGTTTAGCTTGTATTTTTATTTAATAATAAAAAAACAAAAAAGATATCAATCTAAGGACTAATAATTTAACATAACATATTCAAATTTAATTACTTTTGCAATTCATTACCCGTTTAAATATCATCGAATTAAAATAAAAATCAGATCAATTAATTCACGCTATCAAATTTATGTCACCACAAAATGTAAAAAATAAAAACAAAGGGTTGTATCTTATACATGTTGAATAAATAACTCATATTTTGAAGGTATTTCCTTAATTAATATATAGGCCATATTATCAATCACAAAAATGTTATCGAACAATGACGAAAAAACATGACATAATTTTATTGGGTATCTTAAAAGAAAAATTAAGTATTCCATTGACATATAAGGTAGACCTAGGCAAGGATCGGTCCCAACCGGGTACGGGTCTGGACCCGATTGGGACTGGTCCCATTTGAGACTAGTCACTCATGGGCCTGGGATCGGTCCCATACCCATGAGAAATTTCAAGGCTCGGACCTGTCCCTAGGACCAGTCTTGGGCCCATAAGACTGATCCTAGGACCGGTCCCATAGGCCTGGAAAACTTTGTTCCACCCCCCAACGTTTTTTTTATATTTAGGAGTTAAATAAAATTATGTAGGGGGATTTACATAATTTTTAGGGGCCTGGAAAATTTATTTGCACTATGGAGATTAGTAAATTTTGTAAAATATCAATTTAACCCTCAATATTTTTGTCCATTTTAAAATTATAAAGGGTTTTTGGATATTTTTAGATGACTTTTTTGAAAAAATGCAAAGGGGTTTAGGTCCTAGGCTTGGGCCATGGAGGAGGGCCCGATCTAGGGAGGGACTTGGGACCAAGCCTCATAGGACTGGTCCTTGTGAGGACCAGTCTTAGGATCAGTTTTTTGGGCCAGTTTTTTGGGATCAGTCCCAAATGCCTAGGTCTAATATAAGGATTTATAAATGAGTCGAGTTAGGGTAGATACTCAATTCATATGTCCATTGTCACAGGCTGGGAATTTCACACCTAAAAGGCTAACCTATTATGTAGAGGGACTCCCCCCATTCATAAACCTAAGACCTCCCCAATGCGCTTCTGATGTGGGATTCATTACAATCTCCCTCACCCATCCTGTGACGCCCTCATCACAGGTGAGGCCCCTTATTTACCCGTCCACCTCACTCTTGTGTGGACCCACAATCATATATAGACGCCCCCGCGTGGGTGATTGGTGGGACATCGAAAGATAAACCAAGTCTACTCTAATACCGCTTGTCACGAGCTAAGAGTTTTACACCAAAAAAGCTAACCTATTAGGTGAAGGGATTCCCCCAATTTATAAGCTCAGGACCTCTTTAGTACGCTTCCGATGTGGGATTCGTTACACCATGCCTGACATTTTTATGAATACCCAACTTTACTTTATTATCCATTTTTTTTAAATATGGTGTGGGTTTGAGTTTGATTTGAATGGGAAAATTTTGCTTCGCCTCCGTTGACCTATTTGTTTTATATGTATAAAAAAATGAATATAATAAAATATGTAAAAAAGAATTGTATAATAAATTATCACAATAATAAAGAATACTAATATTATCTAACATAAAATTTATGAGCAATACTACATTTACAACTTTTTCATACAACTTTAGCGTGATAGCTCATGATTGGTCAGTTTAAAATGGGTCTCATCTGCACAAATACGAGATGACCAATCGCAAGCTACTACGTTAGGATTGTATAAAAAATTTGTATGAAAAAGTTTTAACTATAGTTTTATTGAAAATTTATAATACTTTTGTATATATGAAATGTGAAACTGAGAAAACTGTAACATTGATATTTATTCAAAGTTTAATAATTATATCATAAAAATTATCTAAAAAATCATAAATTCAAAGTCTAAAATTTGCATCAATTTAACATCAAGCACCAGAAAAGAGTTAACACCTTAACTATATTTGAGTGGTCGAGTGGTTTGATAGGGAATCTTTGGTATATTATTCAAGGGGTTATGAGTTCGAGTCTCACCTTAGGTAATAATAAAAGTAGTCACTCGAGCTTTTACCTAATCGGTAATTTCAAGATTCCAGAGGATTAGTTGAAGTGCGCATAACCTAGTCTGGACACCCCCTGTCATCACAAAAAAAAAAAAAAAAAAAAAAAAAAAAAAGAGTAAATGTCTTTCTTCTTCACGACCAGGTACAATAGTGAAAGGAAAAAAAAATATTATGTTACCTATATTATATTATTAATTCATAAAAAAATAATAACACTTGAAATCTCATTAGTATCTTCATGATTTCCACAAAATGCGTCACAAAAGGAAGATGACAAGAAAGAAAAATGAAGTTAATGGAGAAAAAAGGTTGTGATGGCTAGGATTTCTTTTTTGGAAAAAAACGATAAAAGTGAATAATATACAGCATGTTTGGTTCATTATTTTTATTCCTATTCTGGATCGGATTATTAAAATAATGTTTGGTTCATTTTTTTCAAAACTCTATCCCCAAAACATGATCCTGACACAAGTTTGAATTGTCTGCATCTTCACAGCTTTCTCAGGTTTTGACCGTTTCAATTTTTTTTTTATTCATTTTTCTGCACTGCGTGAACCATTTTCTTCACCATTTTTCTTCACTTTTCGTGACTGCTTCACCATTTTCTGCGCTGCATCTGACTGAGAAAATTAAACCATTTTCTTCACTGCAGTCTTCACCATTTTTCTTCACTTTTCGTCACTGCTTCACCATTTTCTGCACTGCATCTGACTGAGGCGTGGACCATTTTCTTCACTGCATTCTTCACCATTTTCTTCACTGCATCTTCACAACCGTGAACCCACCTCAGCTACTGCATCGCAACAACCGTGAACCCACCTCAGCTACTGCAGCTCCCCAGTCGTGAACCCACCTCAGCTATTGCATCTTCACAACCATGAACCCACCTCAGCTACTATAGCTCCCCAACCATCAACCCACCTCAACTACTGCATCTTCACAGCCATGAACCCACCTCAGCTCCCCAACCACCGTGAACCCAGATCTGTCACTTCTCTTCTCACGTTCGCAAATCGCAAGTTGTGAAGCTGATTTCTCTCTCAATTCCATGCCATTGTTCTCCTTCCCATTCGGCTATTTTTATACAAAGTTCGTTGATTAATTTTCTTCGGCGAAAGTATTTTCCAGTTTTTTATTTCTATTTCTTTGACTTCGTGTGTAGAAATTGTTGTAATTGGTGGTATTGAACTTAATGGTCGTGGATGTTTGTGATAATAGAGTGATTAATGTTGTGGTATGATGGTGCTAGTGGCAGATCGGTGGTATTTTTGGTGGTTGTGGTGTGAATAAATTTGAATATTAGGGTTCAAATTGGGGGTTTTAAAATTTAGTCCTTCTGTCGCAATGTTTACTTGATAACGGCTCATATTTTTTACAAAATCTTTGAATTTTTTTTTTCTTTTTGTTACTTTAATCGACTAATGTTGTTGGCAGATGATGGAAACTAAATAATCATTAAATGGTAAATGTGGTTCAATGTTAATGGGTTTGGATTTGAGATTGGGGGTTTAGTTTTGAAAATCAATGATTAATTCTGAAGATTTGTTGATTCAGGTTTTGATTCGAAGAATCAATCGAAGAAAGTGTGGTTGTACAAAGGAGTTGTAAACAATATAGGGTACCAACGGAACCGAACTAGTAGGTTCCTAAAAGCTTTGGTAAAGTAGTATTTTGCAAAGCTTTTTTTGGTTTTTATTCTATTCTACAGTTAATAAAGCTGAATTTTCGAACTTTGATTTTCCTAAGCTTGATGATAATTTTTGTTTTGTTTGGCAGGTTTTTAATATTTTAATTCGGATTTCACTAATTGATATATTTGTTTTGTAGATTCGACATCGTGATTTAATCGTAACAAGAAATTACGCTCATATGCACAGATGTCAGTATAATTTGTCTCGACGTCGTAGGATTGATTACTACTTCCAGCAGAGGCGAAAGTTTTGACGTTTTTCCAGACTCGGAGTTCGTCATACACCCTGTTAGTCGACATTATCTTTATCTTCCCCTGCATTGACGTCTTCAAGCAGTGTCGGATCGAACGAGGTATAAGTTTATATGTGTTTAGTTGATTACATTAACATATGAGTATTATATTTTGCAATGTGATTGGTGATTCGTATGGTGTCCCAATGTTGGTTGTCCCTAACCGTACCGTCCTTAGATGAGTGATTCTGTGGCCTGGTTCGCTGAAATGACCCATCGATTTCTGGTCCTGTTATCTAAGCGGGCCAAAACTTCGCACAGTACTGCAATAAAAACAGCTGATTACCAAGAAATGTTGGGCGACATATCATCACTGGCTGGCAGGAGACTCAATGTCACACAATTAACCTCTAAGTTCTTTCGGCTGCGAAAAGTGTATCAAGCATGGCAGAAATTGCTGCAACATACGGGGTTTGGGTGGGATCACGAGTCACAAAGTCCAACGTGTCCCGTTGAGGTGTCGCAAGAATATGTCAATGTATATTTTTATATTTTTTAACTAATATTATTCAACGACACCGTAAATGTGCACATTTTTTTTGGACTGCTAAATATTAATATATTATTCTTTTAACTTACCAGCAAAACCCACTGGCACAACAATTTTACCACAAGGGACTTCCTCACAAGGAGCTTTATGAAATAATATTTCAGAAGCAAACTACCACTGGAAGATATGCATACACATCTACATCCCAACCGGTGGAGACCTCCAATAATTCCAATCCCGGTGCAGTTCCCATGGATGATAGTGAGTTTGAACCTGATCCTGATCGGACGATAGGAAAAAACGGTCAAACACATCTGGCCATGGAAGAGCTAGAAATAGGAGGCACAGATGCAGCCCGAGACAATCAATTGCGGATGCCATTTTAAACTTGAGGGAAGAGCTTGCGGAGAAGCGGACTATGGGATCGAGGGCTACCAATCGCAGTGCAGATGAGAGGGAAGAAGAGAACACCAGTGCTTCATCTGATCCTTTTTCCATGAGCAATTGTATTGACATCATGACAGCCATGCAAGTACCGACACAGTTTTACCTGCCGGTTGTCACGTACTTATATGAAAATTCAAGGTGGCGGGAGATATTCGTAAAACTCTCACTGGAGGAAAAGGCTAACTGGATTATAACAATTTTCCCAAGAAGTAGATTACACTATTTTCATAAGTGTTTGGCAACAATTTTGTATGCGTTAGTGGGAGTTGTCATTACAATTACAATTTATAACGCTACTGTATGAACATATTTATGTGATATTATATGTGTAAACACCGTTTCGATGTCATTACATAAAAATTGACTATTATATTTTGCTAAGTAGTACAACAACTATTAATTGTTGATAAATGTTTTGCAAATGTGTAGGTATAAATGGCATTGTCTAGCCGTACAGGAAGAAGAAGACGTGCTATAGATGAGAGGGACGAAGAAGAAATAATGACAGATGTAGCCATTGCACTTTGCGCTGCTGCTGCATTAGAAGCAAGTGGGCATCAACAACGACATACATTCGTATTAACGGTCATCAGTAATGTTGGAAGTACTCAACGGTCATCCTGACAGGATCTATGACAAGTGCCGCATGGAGAAAGACTGTTTACATTGTTATGGTGATTTTGTCTGATCAAGGCAAATTGCAACCAACCAGGACAACAAGTGTGGAGAAACAAGTGATGATATTTTTACAATTGTTGGAAAAAACGAGACAATCAGAACAATGATGGAGGATTTCCAACATTCGGGTGAGATGATCTCTAGACATGTTACCGCAGTTGCAACGCTATATGTGATTTGAGACAAAGTTTATCAGACCACCTGACTTCAATGATGTTCCATGGGAAATATCGGCCAACAGAAAATGTTACCCTTTCTTTAAGGTACTGGTTCATTATGTTGCTAAATAGATAGTTAAGTTCATTGTGTTATTAATTTTTATAGTAGGTTAATATGAGTAAAATTCAATTTTCATTATAGGACTGTATTGGAGCCATGGATGGCACACATGTATATGCTTCAGTTCCACGTGAATTTGCCGATAGGTACCAGAATCGCAAGGACGATGTCACAGATGTAATGGCTGTATGCGACTTTAAGATGATGTTCACTATGTCATTACTGGATGGGAAGGCTTACGCATGATTCAAGAGTTTTAAATTCAATTATTGATGATCCTAATTCTGGATTCCCACATCCTCCACCAGGTGTAAGTATTTTCTTGACGTATTCTAGCGTATTACCTCCACTGTTGAGACCTTGTAATTCAAATAAAATGTCTGATATTATTATAGGGAAATACTATTTGGTTAATGCGGGTTATCCAAATAGAGATGGGTTCCTCGCCCCTCATAGGCGAGTGGCTTACCATATTTCTGATTATCGCCATAACCGAAGGGGCCCACAAGAGTTGTTTAACTACAGACATGCTTCACTCCGCAATGTTATCAAGAGAACCTTTGGTGTTTTGAAAAAACGGTTCCGTATTCCAAATGGAATGAACAATTACCCGTTGGACAAACAAGAGAAGATTGTTATGCATGTTGTGTACTTCATAATTTTATCAGAATGTACAATATGGACGACCGTATCTTCAAAGAAACCAATAATAGTGCGGGTAATGAGCAAGTATATTGTGGTCGTCAAAACGGGATAGAATATGGGCGAAATGGAGAAGGACCGAGTCAACCGCAACAAGGTATTATAGACAATATGACGACTGTACCGGATAACATAACGAATGCACTGTGGGCAGCAAAGTGGACCATGTTGTAGTTGTTAATGGAGTATACATGTAATAATGATTGTAAGGGTTGATAGTTAGTACTTTTGTTATATATGTATTAATGTGATGTTTTCAAACAGTTGGATTAGTACTTGAAATTAATATGGGTTTTTGTTTTTTAATATCTACGGGTGACAAAATTACCAATAAAATATTTAGTATTATCAAAATATAACTTGATAAGTTATATATATAATAATACATTATTTCAACAAAATTCAACAAACTATTATATTAATAAATCATTTATAAAAAAATATATTAATCAAATATTCAACACAAATATCAAGGTCAAAATACTCAACCAAACACATATTCTATAAATCTTATTCTCGTAATCATAACCCTATCCAACTATCCAATCCTATCCCCAAAATCCTATCCAAAATAATGAACCAAACGCACCCATAATTGTTTATGTCAGGTTTTACTCGGGTTGGAGTTGAGGATTTAGGATCTTACTAAAGACAAACATTAATCCTTAGTTTTTAATAATTGCATTACTTGATTGTATATATTCAGCCATACATGAAAGAAATTATAAAATAAATCTATCTTGTGTAGACATGGGTGAAAGCATAGAAAGAGTTACCATTTACTAAAATTTGGTTATGTAATACAAATGGAAAAAAAAAAAGGTAGCTTGACGGTTTGTTTGGGACTTTTGGGTGTATTACTCAAAAGGTCCTGAGTTCGAATCCCCATGAATACTAATAAGGGGTAACCACTGAAGGCTTACATGATCATTAACTTAAAAGACTCGGAGGACTAGTTGAGGTGTGCGCAAACTGGCCCGGACACTCTCGGATACCAAAAAAAAAATTCGTTGAGCTTTTGAGTCTAAAATATGTATTACAACTTGTTATATTAATTATTGGTCCTTGATCATATATATGAGAGAGAGAGAGAAAGAGAGAGAGTAAAACCTCTCTACAACCCTAGGGGGTTGGCTTGGCAGTCAAGGAGGTTTGCTCATTTTCTTGGGTTCAAATCTTGGGGCTACCTACCACAATAACATTATGGCTTAACTAGTCATTTGAACTTGTAGGGTGTTTAATGAACTTCGGTAATTAATTGAGGTGTACCCCAGTCATAAAATAATAATAATAAAAAAAAAACTCTCTATAGTGAAAAAGAAATCATTTCTGAAATTAGACAAGAAGAGAAAGGAGATAATACTGAGAATGACAATACGGATGCTTGAAAAGATAGAAATATTTTGGCTTTAACAAGAAAGTGTCCATGTTGACGACTTATTGCGTACCCGCAAAATATATATATATAGAGTAGAACTTCCATATAGTCATAATGTTGCGACCAACTAAATTTATTACTATGAGGAGGTTATAACTTAATAGAGGTGTAGTTATAATAATTATTTTTTTATTCAAAAAAATTTCTTACTTAATAATTCATGTTTTAGTATTATTAGGATTTTCGTTCATGTTTTAATAGTATTATGATTTCAATTCATTATTTTTGTAGCATGAGGATAGTACAAAAATGGATATCAAAGAGTTATTGCAGAATTGAGTGATCAGATTCGACAACTTCACTACACTAATCAAATGAATACCTCAATCATCCAAATGAGTAACAAGTCATGTATACTTTAACTGAAGAAAAAAAATTACTAGAATTAGACAAGAACATGAAGGAGATAATCCTGAGGATGATAGTACAGAAATACCAAAATTTTCGTATCAAGAAGCTCTAAACATACTTGAGAAGCTAGAAATATTTTGGCTTCAATAAGAAGATGTCCACGTTAGCAACTTATTATAAACCTGCAAGATAAAAGAGGTGGTAACAACTCTATAGTATAAATCATTGTCAAACAACTTTAGATAAATATTTTATTTCATCTTAAACCTTTAATGTTACATAGCATATATTTTTTGCAATATACATATAATTATTACTATGTAAAGGTAAGTTCCTTAAGATGTGACCTAGAAAAATTATAACTTATTACAATGTGAAATTTATTCTTATTTATAACTGACCCAAGTTGGGACTATTATTTTTTATGACTATATGGAGGTTATTCCTATATAGAGTATCACTATAGAGAGGTTCTACTGTATATGTGTGTGTGTGTGTGTGAGAGAGAGAGAGAGAGTTATGTAAACCCCCTAAGATTTGTCATAAGTAAACTAAACCCTTGTTGTATCCTAGATAGCTCTTAATCCTCTGCCATCTTCATCTGTTCTCTATCATGAAATAGTGTTTCTAGCATTGATAGAGGAGTTAAATTCCTATACAGTAATATTATACTTACAAATAAATCTTACAAAAAAATTTATATAAAATGAGGTAACAAAAAATAAATAGAGGAATGAAACGAAAAGTCAAATTCATTATATTAACTCTTCCATTTATTTTTTGCTACAGAAATTTTTGTAAGATTTCTTTATAAGTGTAGCATTACTCATTCCTATATTACCTTGTTATCGAAATGTCAATAGCACACTCAAAAGTATAGAAATATTACCAAAAAAAAATAAAAAAAATACTTTTACCTTAAGAAAAGAGATATCGAAAAAAATATGTTTTACGAAAATTCTCCTTTCTACTTTCCCTTTTCCCTTCCTCACTAGTCACCAACTCACTATTGCCAACCGTAAGCTACCTACTGTCCTTAAACCGCAACCACCATTCCTCCTCCTGTAAACACACAGAAACCCCACACCCAAAACACTTCATCCCACTCTGTGCAAAACCCATCCTTACCACCCCCTCCCACTATCACTTTACCATCAACAATCAATCATAAACCTATCCAGTATCCACCATCATCTACAAACTATCCACAATTATCCACAACTATCACAATAACCAAAAAACATATATCAAGATCAAAACACCTATTCATCCAACAAATAAAAAGAAATCAAAATCAAAACATCTATTCGGAATACAAAGGAATTTTTTTTTTGAAAAAGAATAAAGAAGAGAGACAAGTTGGGGAGACAGGATTGTGCAAGATGACGAGGTGGGACAAGAATGCCACCATCATAGCATAAAACCAGGGCCGGCTCAAGGAGTAGGCATGTGAGGCACCTGCCCAGGGCCACCTAAAAATATAGTAAAAAAATGGCCAATTTTTTATAATTTTTTTTTAATATATTACAAAAATGAAAATGATGTATAATTTCTTAAAACAATGAAATGCTAAAATGGTCATTTACATGTCTCAAATTACTCACCCCTAGATCAATCCCAAAACTCAGCATTCACATAAATCATCTCCACCCTTTTTTCGCTGCCGGCCGTTTGGAGCTAATTTCAGTTGATTTTCTCACCAAAATCAACCAGAATCATCATTTTATCATTTTCCAAGTGTTTTCCCAACCCTTGATATGACCAATTTTTGATGAATCTCACAACCCAACTCCATCGTGTGCGGCAGCCATTTCCAGCCTTTTTGGCATGTACCCAAAGTTGTTGGTCTTCCCCAACACCACCATCTTCCTCCTTTTAGCCCTCTCACCAAGACACTATCTACCTTATCCGTTTACTCCGCCAATCACCGGCCATCGATACTTTTTGGGTCGCGACTTCTCAAGCCTTTTTCGATCAATCCTAGCATTGGAAATCACCTATTTCACCACCCATTGCTTCTCTAACATCTGCTCCAAAACCCCCCACAACCCTGACCCTGTTAGCCCGGCGGTCGTCGTCCACCTCTCCTAGTGATTTTACATCTCAAAAAGCAAGAAAAATAAATTTAAAATAATTTTTTTAGTATATGCATATATTATTAGAAGGTCTTCAAAGTAACTCTTGTCTAAGGTCACAAATATTCTTCAGATGGCCCTTCATAAAACTTAGCCGGTGTTGTGCCTTTTAAATTTGGCCGGTATTGTGCCTTAATCTTGGCCGTCGTCTAGCCTTGTTTGGCCACGATCGATGCCTGAAGCAAGGCGGACGGTATGGTTCGCAAGCCCATCAACGGGCTCGACCGTGTGGCGTGCAATGGTGAAGTGGGGTGGGGGAGAGGAAGTGAAGTGAAACTTCTGGCCAGGTTAGGTTAAATATTTTTCACATTTTTTATTAAATATATTAATTATTTTTAATTAAGATAGTAATAATATAAATTATTAATAAACTACAGTATTTTTGTTTTTTATTCATTAAAAAGTTATTAATAAATTATTTTTTATTTATTATTAATTAAAATAAGTAGTCATTTACTTATTTACCCTCTAATTGTTAAAACTAACCGTAAAGTGCTAATGGTAAACAGACTATAGGTGGTTGAGAACTATTTTGGATACCATGGGGGTTTAAGTATATGGTTAGGGAGTTTAGGGTAATATTCTCATATATATGCACAAGAGATTTGTGTTAAAAAAATGTATCTATTGGTTAATTTAAATTTGAGGGTTTAAAGAAGTGGTTATTTTCGTTTAAAACCCCTAAGAACTTTATTAATTTCGCTCAATCACTTTATTAAGTATATGAGGTTTGGTGTGTGTTTCGGTTGTTGTGGCTTAGGAAATATTCAATTCAGTTTTAAGCTACAGCAACAAAAGTGTTTAATAAACAACTTTTAAAACTGATTAAATTTGAAGTTATTATGAAATAATCTGATTTATAAATGAATTTGAAAAGTTATCTTTTGTAACTTTTGAATTAAATTAATCTATAAGCTGATTTTGTGATTAAAAAGACAAATAGAGCTTTATATAATTTGTTTAATTACAAAATAACTTAAAGAAATATTTAATTGAGTAAATAAGAATTTTATAATTTTTTTGAAAACTTAAAAAGACGTGTTTGGTTGGAACTGGAAATTGAAATTTGACAACAATCGTCGGAATCTGGTGGCCACTACAAGAATTCGACAATCTCCAACGTGGCACGTCGACTAGAGGTGTTCAAAAGAACCGATTGGAACCGGAACTGACGGATACCCTGGATTTGGCTCCGGTTCCTACCCAGAACCAATCGTCAATGGGTAGGTTCCGGTTCCAAATTTTTAGAACCGTTACTGTACGGTTTTGGTTCCGGTTCCTATAGTTAGGAACAGAAACTGGAACCAGGAACCAGGAACCAAGACTAATATAAAATAAAATTAAATATTACGGGGGTTAATAAAAACTTTTGTAGAAAAAGTAATGTGAATACATTTATATTTATATTTCATAACATTTAAAGTAAGTTGGTTTGACTTTTGAGAATCTACCTTTACAAAGTAATGGAGTTTGTCATTTTGAATTTATAATTTGTAATTTTATTTTTGTTAACAAGTGCCAGGTGGGGGGGTATTTGTAAGTTTTTAAGGGTTTTTTTGCTATTTTAAAAACTTTTGGGGGTTCATTGTAATTTTATAGGGTACCCAGAACTGGAACCGGAACCGGAACCGTTGTTACAGGTTCTGGTTCTGGGTACCTAGGACGGTTCCGGTTCTGGTTCCAAATTTCAAGGAACCGTCGGTTCCGGTTCCTTCAAAAAGTGTAGGGTACTCGAAACCGAACACCCATAACGTCGACATCACAACTAGTCCTCTAAGGACCTGCATGAGCCGATCTTTTGAAATCTAGTGGTTGTACTAGATTCCGACAAGCCATTTAGCCGCAGAAGGCAGCAAAACATTCGATTGCCTTCAGCAGCGAAAATGGCTTGTCAAAATTCAGTGAAACCACCAAATTTCGATGAATTAGCTCACATTGGTCCTTAGAGAAGCAATTGTGACTTGACGCTAAGAGTGTTTGGTTCTAGGTACCTTGCATTTTTTAAAGGAACTAAAACTGATAGTTCCTTGAAATTTGGAACTGAAACCGGAACTGACAGTTCCGGTTCTTAGGTACTAGAGCCGGAACCTGTAACAACGATTCCGGTTCTGGGTATCCTATAAAATTACAATTACCCTCCAAAAGTTTTTAAAATGGTAAAAAAAACCCTTAAAAACTTACAAATAGCCCCCACCTGGCATTTGTTAACAAAAATAAAATTATAAATTATAAATTCAAAATTCAAAATTACAAACACCATTACTTTGTAAAGGTAGATTTTCAAAAATCAAACCAACTTACTTTAAATGTTATGAAATATAAATATAAATGTATTCGCATTACTTTTTCTACAAAATTTTTTATTAAACCCCTACTCTTTAGTTTTATTTTATATTAGTCTCGGTTCCCAGTTATGGTTCCGGTTCCTAACTATAGGAACTGGAATCGGGACAGCACAGTAGCGGTTCCAAAATTTTGAAACTGGAACCTACCCATTGACGATCGGTTCCGGGTAGGAACTGGAACCAAACCTCGGGTACCTGTCGGTTCCGGTTCCAATCGGTTCTTTTGAACACCCCTACTTGACGCGCCTCATCGACGACTATTGGATTCTGGCAGTTGGTTGCTAGCCAACCCCCTTTTTTGAATTTTTTTTAAATATTTTATTAAATGATTTTATTAATGAAGTTATTTTAACATATTTATAATATTTATTAAATACTTTTTAAAATAAATTATATGATTATAACAATATTACGAGGAGTAAAATTTGTCCTTTAAAATCATTATACACATCAAAAAAATTTGTAAATTAAAGTTTTAGAAATCAAAAGCAATTTTAAGATTATGATTTACCAAACACCTATGAAATTATTTTTAAAGTTAGGAAAAACCGATTAAACTTAAAGCTACAGCAATCCTAAACTAACCCTTATATATTCTTGGTCTTTGGTTTGGAAGACACATCAAAATTTGTACTATAATTCATAAACAAAAACCTTTAAAAGCCAAAACTCAATAGGCGAACTGGCCAAAGTAATGAAATTATACCCATCTATGAGTAGCATAGCGGTAAGGGCGAACCAAAAGGGTTGTGTATGACTTCAACCTATTGTCTCATGTTCAATCTCTCGTTGGATGCAGAGATAATATATTTACTCATGATTTACCTAGGAGAACACGATGGTTGGCTGCTATGGGACAGTTTCTTCTAAGAAATAGTTGAAGTACGCGTAAACTTGCTCAAACACCTCAATTAATAAAAAAAGGTAATAAAATTATTGCTAGTATAGCATTTCTAACGTTGTAGAAATTATGAGAAATTTTACAAATTTTCATTTATAATGTTGTCGAAACTTATTAATAATAAATCAATTCCTTTATTTTAAAAACACATATATTAAGTCCACAAACTAAGAAAGTTAAGAGTAATACTACACTTACAAAGAAATTTTATAAAGACTTTTACACAAAGTGATGTGGCAAAAAATGAATGGAATAATGAATTTAATGAGTTTGATTTTTTGTTTCACTCTTTCATTCATATTTTTTCACCTTACTTTATATGAAAATCTTTGTAAGATTTCTTTGTAAGTATAATATTATTAGAAAGTTAAACACTTAAATATGATAGATTATATATGTTATTTTTTCTTACTATCTAATATTTCATTTTGACTAAATTATTTATATAGTGGAACAAGTATCACGCACCATTTTAATAGTCTCATATTGGGATTTTATTTATATTACAAACAATTAGATAATCATTTTTAGGGTTTGACAATAACGCTGATCCTTAAAAAATATATCACAAATTTCACATCTCAAATAATTCATCTGTGACATTGATAAATTATTTAATATATAATTATTTTATTTATATGTTAATTTAATACTACGTATGATAATATATAACTTTGTTTTGTTTTGTTTTTTTTTTTTTTTTTTTTTGAGATAAGCAGCATTATCAATTGTTTATATCCAAAATCAGGTAAATTAAATTGAATAATCCATTGCGAAAATTAGATAAATATAATTATTTATTTTTACCAATTTCATCCAAATAAATCCTCAAATATTTCCTAGTTTATTAAAATATAAAAGAAGTTTAAATCTAAATATCTGATGACATTAGCTCACATGATGGCAAAGACAAGAAGATTAAGTGAGCACAAATGCTTTTGTTTCAAATTTTTTTTTTCTATTCTATCCAAAATACTCGTTTGTTTTCTTATTCTGAAAATACTATTCTATTTTATTTAATTATTTTAAACTCCTTAGATTTATTAATTTAACTAAACACCCCCCAAAAAAAATTTAGAAATTAACAAAAATACTCCTATCCACCCACATTTACCAGATTCCGACCACCACCGCCAGAAGGTGGTCAGAATCTGGTATAATGGCACACTACCGGCTAGATCTGGCCGGTAGTGCATCGATTTAGCTTTTTCTGACTAAATCCATAACCGTAACAGTCAGATCTTTGGCCCTAGTTAGGCGTCAACGACGACCAATATATGGTTGTCATTGACCATCAATGACAGCCATATCTTTGGCTGTCGTTGACCATCAAACGCGGTCAAATATGGCTGTCAATGGCTAGATCTAACTGTAGCTCTGACCTTTTTCAGTTGGATCTGGTTGAAAAAGACCATATCAGTGTACGACTGACTAGATTCAGCTAGTCGTGAGCCGATATGATGACTTAGACCATCCTTCGGCGGTGGTAGCCGGCTGTTGGTATTTAATGGGTGAGTAGGAATGTTTTTATTAATTTTCAATATTCTATTACAGGGGTATTTAGTAAATTAACAAATATAAAAGGGTGTTCCCAACTTTACTTTTTTCTAAATACTATTATAAAAAGTATGAAAATAATCAATCAAACGCAAATAATATATATATATATATATAATCTATTATTAGTATTTTTTCTGGCGTGGGGCCATTTAATTAGAGCTAGTATGAGTGTGTTAGTGTACCGACGGTTGACAAAAATGCATATAATAAATACTCAAATTTCATATATTTCTGGGTTTAAAAATCTTTTATGTTTATTTCTAATATAGGAAAAATCTTGAGAAATTTATGATCAATTTGATATTGTTTTCTAAAAGCATCCTCAACCAACATGTTTTAACATTACACTAATTGTGTATTATCGTATCAAATTTCATCAATTTCTCACAATAAAAACTAGTATAAGTAAAATTGGGGTTTTATATTTTAAATCTCATTTTTCTGTACATCATCGTTTTTAATATTCTGAATATAAAATTCAACCATCACAATATTGTATAAAATGTGCATTTTGATTTGCTTTTATTAAAATATCGTACTTGAAAACACTTTAGTTAAAGCGTTTCGAAGTTCTAACCACTTCTTTTAAGAAAAAAAATTATTTTATTTTGTTCATTAAAGACATCATTAATGTTTTTAATACTTTTTGTGGACAAAATGAATGAGTTAATACTAAATAAGAACAAGGAAAAATAAAATAAAAAAACCCCTCAAATTAAAATAAAAACAATGCAAAATTTTTCCGGTAAATTTCTATCTATTATAATTAAATATAACAAAAAATGCTTTGAAACTTGCCCCAAAAATATAAGATTTACTTACAGAATTTTCAGATACGACATTTCAGCCAAATTACGCAACTGAAAGCGAGAGAGAGAGAGAGAGAGAGGTGATTATTAATTTATAAACAATATAATTAAACACTAATCGGCGTTTAGGTGAGTTAAAAAAGCAAAGAGTATCGCTCACTTCCTTATATCTCACCTTTCTGTATTAATCTCTCTAATCCCAATTACACCTTCCATTAAATTTAATTAATAATCAATCAAATCTAACTCAAATAAAAAAACAAAACAAATCTGTAGAACCATAGAGATAGAGATAGAGATAGAAGAGAAAGAGAGAAAGGTCAAATCTAGTGGCGAAGGGTTGGGTTGGGTGTGGTATTATTTGTATTATATTTTTGTGGTGCCAGTATGTTGCCTCCTTGCTTTGCTTCTTCTTCGCTGCTCAACTTTCATTTCTTTTTATTTAATTTTTAAACTAAATTTGTACAGAAACTCGATTACTCACTCCACCCACAAGCTCTAATCCCGATAAGATTTCTAACTTATAACTCTCTGTAATTATCCTTTCTTTTTCTCTTATCCTATCTTGTATCTTACCGTTTCTTTCGATCTACTGTCGTCGCCGCCGGCTACTATGGATCCGTTTGATTTGGTTCGAAAAGGTATATGCGTATACGAGTTTGCTTCATTTATCGTTACAGATCTTTGATTTTTGAGGTTTTTTTATTTATATATTTTTTTTCGGTTATTTTTATTTATTTTTGCTTGAATTGATTTAGATCTTTGTGGATTATTTAAAGTTTGATTGTTTGAACTAATATATTTTTTTCTGTGGTTATTTGTTGGGCCTGATTGTTAATTTTTTTTTGGGGTCAATTTTGGTTTTTGAAATTTTTTTAGGGTTTTATTTAATGGCCTTCGTATTTAGTAGTTTTATGAAAATTATTTGGTATCTGTCATAAATCGATAAATTGACTCTTTTTGGGGGAAAAACTTATGCACATGTGAACTTTAGGGTTTTAAGCCTCATCGTCTGCAAGGTTTTCCTATGTAATATATTGTTTAAGCTGTTAGTTAATTTCAGAGTTTTATTTATTGAAACGTAATTTTGATTTTAACTTGTCATGTGTTCAGTCAAATTTTAACAATTGAATTTGAAATTATTACCTTTACAGTTAAATTCAGTTGTTTATTAATCCTATGTTGTTTGATTCGGTTACCGATACAGATATTAAAAGATGGAATGGGTTTTTTTTTAAGTTATTTTCTAGCGATAGTTTCTATACAGAGATGTTTGCGGACTTGAGGTTTGTCATTTTCAATAGTTATGTCACTGGAGGTAAGGTTGTTGAGTTTGTTTGAGGAAAAGACTTGAGCTTGTGTGTGTGTGTGTCTGGAAATGAGGTACTCTATCTGTGATTACTTTAATACTAAAATGAACTGTTTTGCAGTTTTGGGTAAAGTCTCCTGTAATTTAAGGTGGTTTTGGGGCACTTCTTTTTATGTATGTAGATTCCTTTTTGTTGCTATTTTAGTAAAGAATGAGCTTATCCAAGAAAGGGACTCAAATTAGTGATACGAAGTTAAACATTCCAAACAAGGCAACTGTCTTAAATCCAATGCTGGCGAGTTCATTCCCTTTTCGCTCAGATCACCATCATTTGGAAGTTCCAGTGCAGCAGATGCAACTACAAGGCTTACTACTTCCGGGTCTGTAGGAAAGCTATACTTGATCGATCAGAGTCATCTATTTCAAATAATTCTGATGAAGAGGCTCTCACCAGTATTGGCGTCGACAGCTCCCTGATGATATTACCCCGGACTTTAAGGTCATGAATGAAGATGACTCTCCAGGACTTGGGGGTCTTTCTTTGGCGGGCTTGTCTTTACATGACAGCATTGATGGGACAAGTTTCCTGCTTCTACGGAAGTGGGTATGTGCTGACTGAGCAACGGAAATTATCTCCACATCTTAATGGAAATAGCTTTGCGGAAAGATGAGATTTTCTGCTTTAAGCTATGGGAGGATCCTACCACAGCTAACTTTTTGCAATTGTCACCTAAGCCATGGGACAAGCAAATTTTTGGCGGTGATCAGCTTAGGGAGGGCATCCTTACAATGGAATCTTAGGCATGGTTCTTGAATGACATATCAGAAGAGCATGGAATGATAGATGATACTAGATGAATCCGTGGAGTTTTTGGCATCACAATTTCCTGGATTTGCTGCTGAAAGCCTTGCTGAAGTTTATTTTGCCAATGGGTGTGACCTGAACCTGACAATTGAGATGCTCACGCAGCTTGAGGTATTGTCAGTTTCTATTTAATCTACCATTGGACAAGTTTGAGGTGCTCCCGTTTGTGCAGATGTGTGAAGACGTAATGAAGTACCATCTGTTGGTTCACAATCTCATTTGATTGATCACTGTTTTATTTTTTTGTTATGCTGTTTTTTTCCAGATTATTTATTGTAAAGAGTTGCAAAAATGTGATGTTGATGTTATATTGTGATTCCTGAAACCAGTCAGAAATATTCTTAGGAGCAAATGCTCACAATCTTTGCTGGATGAAAAGACAATCCACTCCTGATACTTGCTGAAGGAATAGTTTGGTGTTAAGTATTTAGAGCAATCTGTTGTGTGCCTTTTCTGGCATGGCTTATAGAATTTTTGGGTTAAATAATGTAAAATACTCTTATATATAGATACCGTAGATTCTGGCCTTGTAAGTAGGGCCTGCATTAAATGGAGTCATTTTTTCCTTCTATTGTATCATAGCTGCTTGTGATTTTTTTTTTTTTTTTGGTTCTTAACATTTGTTTTGTGTTCTGATGGGCAGAGAAACTGTTTTATTTGTTGAGTATGTCATATGTTTTTAAAGCACAAAATATATAGTTCGATACATGATTAGCTATGTCTGCACTTCTGGATATCCTTTCTATTTAGGGCAATTTTCATTGTATTTTTTCTTTACAATTGTAGCTTCAGGTCGATAGTGGTTTCAATCAGAACTTAAACTCGAAGACCTTGTCAGCTCCCAATCTTAGTGCGATGACTTTCCTGCACTTACGGTGCCAGAGGGTCAGATGGTCCTCCAAAATATTCCGGAGATGATTTTCAGCAAAGTGGAAATCCTTATCGTTCTTCTGACAAGGAGAATTTGCTTATGTTTAAGACCAGCTCTTCTATTCCATCAAGAGGTGCAGGTGATTTTGCTTCAGCTGTCAAAAATTGGCTTCTCAGGATTCTGGTGTATGGAAGTATGATAGAAATGGTTCTGCTGATACCACTATCGGTCAAGTAGAAGTTCTAATGTTTTGGCTAGTGCTTACAATGGAAGTCATGGAGAGGAGTTTATGCTGATAGGTTACAGAATCGTGGTTCAGCTCGGACAGCTCCTGTTTGGCTTGAAACTGGAGAAGCCGTTGGTAATATTCCTCAGTCCAATGTTAATTGCATTAAACACTTTTTAATTCTGGGATAAATGCTTTCTGCATGTATATTTTCTTTAACGTTGTTAAGATGGCAGCAAATATGTATTCTGAGCTCGGGAAGAAGCTCGTGATCATGCACCCTACGTATGCATATTTTGATCAGGTTTGTCCTTTGTGTTGCACTGCCTTGCGTTTGAAATCCTCTTACTTTTGTCTCTCCTTTAGTCATTTCAGTATATAGAAACTACAATTGTGAATATCAAGGTGCATTGGTAAAATCCAGGAGGAGATGATGTAAAGTATCTAATTAAGTGATCAATGATGAGACTAATCAGTAAATCGTCAGTATGATATCAAATTGTTAGTACTTTGCAGATAATGATTTGTGGGAACCAGATTTTTGTTGGTTTGCTACAATTGGTGTCAAAAAGTTCCCAATAAAAGGAAAATCTTGTTTTTTCTCTAGTCACTCTGCTCTCTCCCCTTTCTTTCCCCTTCTATTTATTCTTGTATCAATTATTTTCAGGGACCCTTTTTTATGTCGATGTCAGTAATTTCTGACTTTCTTAGGATCGTATTATGTGTCATCTGTCTTCTGCTTTCTGGCTGTGAGGTTGCTGTGCAGTTGCCTGGGAGTTGATTATAGGAACCGTTTTTACTTCTAGTGATATGTTCATGCTTCTGCCATGACTAGTCAAATATGCTTATCAGTGGTGTGAAGTAAATATATTAATAGTGGATGCTATTCTCATTGAAACAAATTGAGGAAGGGCTAATACTTGTTTCAGTTTATATAGTTAAAATGTTTTGACATAGAAACCTGGAATTGTTTATCTGTATCACTTCTTTTTTGAAGGATGCTCAGCTGGACTTTATGAGAAGAAAAGTGATCTGTAAATGCCAAGATATAATTATGAAATGACATTTCCTCAATACACCCTCTTTTAGCATTACTGCTAAAGCTTATTGATTTTCTTAGGGGACCAACAAGCTGTGGGCCTGTCATCACAGTGAAGGTTAAATAACAGTTTATAGGAATGAACTGCTGTGGTCTGTGTCATCCTGGTTGCGGTAACTTTTTTCTACTGCACCATGTTATAGCAAGTAATGGTTTTAAATTTTACAGGCACGTCAAGCCTATCTTATAGGAAATAAGGCTTTAGCGAAGGAATTGAGTGGGAAAGGGCAGCTGCATAATATGCAAATGAAGGCAGCTCATGGAAGAGCTCAAGAGTCTATTTACCGCCAAGGTATGAAACTTCTTTGCTGTTTTTACCTAATCTTGATCCTGACAAGCTAACATGTATGACTGGTGATTGGTTTTTTCCCTGTTCTCATGATTTCTCTTCTAGTATACCCTTGTCTTTGAAGGGAATCAAAAGATGTTTATTTGTGGATTAACAGCTCTTCCATTCTTCCTTCACTCTTCTTTCAGCATCTCTTCATTTTTTTTAGGGGTTTTAAAACCTTAGTACGATTCTGAAACATTTTTAATGTAATTAATTTCCTACTCGCTGCACCTACTTTACCCAAAACATGCTCTCTCCCTCTCTTTTCATCTTTGTGGTAACAAGTTGAACTGCTTATGGTCACATTGGAATATTTTCTGCTCCAAATATATTTGTTCTATTCAAAGGGTTGTGAGATGACACTTGTCATTCACTGACTAGCTTCTTCTTGTATTTTGTTTTGAATGATATATAACAATAACATTGCTTCTATGCCAATGCTCGCATAAGCATATGCTCGTGACATTGCTTTTATGCCTTTGCCTACATGGGCCTGCTTGCAACATATCTTTCGCCTTGGTGCCTCTTCTATGCTTGTAAGGCAAAAGTTGAAGGACTGAGGCATCCCAGTATTATAATGAAAGGATGTCAGTTCGTTTGCTACGCAGAATGCCTGAGTGAAAACTATGGTGTCATTGTGAATGATGTTTTTGTATGCCTTTTGTTTTCAACCAGGTAATCTAATTGTTGGATTTGTTCTCTTTTACTGTGTTTTATGGCGGTTTCAGGAACCCAGTTGAGATGCGGAAGAGACAGGATCGGATGATAGCCTGCATGGGCTGCATGTAAGTGAAGCCATTCATGTGCTGAAGCATGAGCTGTGTTTCTGAAGCAACACAGCCCGGGCAGCAGAGCACCGTCTACAGGTTTATATTGTGTTGGAACGGGCACCACACTAAGGGTTCTCGAACTCCAGTAAGACTTCCAATTGCTGTACACGTTACTTGCTTGAAGAAGAGGGCCTTGACTACACTGAACCGCAGCCAGGGCTGCTTCGAGTTGTGATATATTGAGCCAAGGCATGACAGTGTGAGGTATAGGATTTTTTTGACAGCCATCAAAATCCATGAGTCATGTCATCATAATCATTCTTTATCTTCTGTACATGGGGAGAAGTGGAAGAAAGTAGTAAGATGTCTGAAAAAAAAGGTAGAAAAAAGAAAAGGAAAGAATGAGAAAAAAAAGGTTGAAAAATTAGTGAAAGAGAAGGTGAAAAAAAAAATGAAGTGTATCATTAAGGTTTAGCCGGTGACAGCAGAATTACATTTTGGTAGCATCAGCCCCTACGCGACCATTTTTTTTTTTTTTAAATTTTGTTAATCTTGTACCTTAATTTACTTTTTTATTTTTTGTTAAATTTTATTTTGTTCAGATTGTACTGTAGAATTGAATTACATGATAGCACAATTCATCAGAATCTCATCTCTGCTCTCGCAATGGCTGGTAGTTACAGAATATTATGATTAGGAATGGACAAAGCAGATGGTTTTGCAGATGTGTAGAATGATAAATGGCCGCATGAATCTGTTGGGCACAAAACTTTTTGACTAAATAATACGGGGCTGTTTTGATTCTTGCAAGTATCGGTTCTTTAGTTAGATGCGTGGTGCAATTTGGCAGATCAAAGCCACACTGTCAGAGGCGGATTTGCTTAAAAGGGATAAATGACTGAACGGTAATGCTACATTTTACCGGTTGTTGCTCCCGACGACACCTCCTGACTGACGTGGCATATGCCACCTCATCTGTAATGTCAGCTTATTGTCACATCACAATACCCAAAAATAAAAAGAATTATTGATCCAACTGACGTCGCATATGACATCTCAGCTTATTGTCCACATCACAACACCTAAAAAATAAAAGAATTCAATTAAATGTGATTTGCAAAATTGAAAGACACCCAAATTCAAATTGCCTCCCAAAATCATTTCCCAAATTTCCAAACCCTACAATTTGCCCCAAATAAAGTCCAATTTTAAAATCCTAGCCACCACAGAAATCGTTTTCAATTTCACTCCACGCACGCCCACCACTACACTCCCATTTCGCCGATGTAGCCAAGCCGACCTTTCTCGCTATCGCCTCTCTGCATCATTTCGCAATTGAGTTCCTTGTGAGAGTATAGCTGGTTCGACTGTCACGGGGCACTTTGTGGATTAAAGAAGAGGGATGTTGTTGAGCTTAGTCAAGTCATGGAAGAGTTTTCGATATCGATTGAATCCAGTTGCGTCACAGTACCAAAAAAGAATTCCCCTTTCCTTTCAATTTGTAGAACCTTGGCCACCACAATCTCCAATTTCAGCGGCCACCACAGTCGCACAGGTCGCAGCCCTCCCCAAAGATAGAAAATCCATAGAAATTAGTCATGTATGTATAACATAGAAAGTTGTCTTGAAGAAAAGGTTCTTCTGCTGCACTATCCACACACATCTGCAAGCCCAAAACTAAACCAACACCAAGAAAACAAACCCCAATATGAGCAAGGAAGTGGAGCTGGCTACGTAACCATCTTCTCTTCGGAGGGTCCGTGAATAGATGTTTTAGTAGTTGGATTACTTTTTTACAGGGTGGTCTTAACATGTGCATTGTTTGTGTTCAAGTCTCTTAATGTGTGTGCATAGTGCACATGTGCATTGATGAACTTTGGGCAGTTTAGACTTGGATAATTCAATCATGCTTCTTCAATGATTAAGTGGTTAGTTTCGAGCATGAGATTGTTTAAGGGTTTGAGACACATGTATATGACATTTATGGTTGACAGATCCACTCCCTTTGGAACTATTTGTGAATTTTTACTCTGATATGTAATTGTTCATTAGGTATTTTGTCGGCTCTTTTTCACCATACAATAGTGCTTCCCTTTCTGGTTCTTTCTATCTTTTTTTTTTTTTTTTGAGCAAACTGTCGCTACTCATTTAGTTGCTGAGAACTAATTATATTGTCTTTGCTTTGCTTAGATAGAGGGTTTTTTTTTTTTTTCACTTTTTTTTTTTTATCTTGATTATTTTCTCATGGTGTACAGTCAATTCTTATCATCATTGCTCTAGCCTCTGCGGAACAAAGGGATCTCATTCTTGGGTGGTTTGGCAAGGGTACTGTAAGTGATTGTAAATTCATCAATGATGTTCCAAATATAAATGGTTGGTTATATTTTTTTAGTTGGAAGTTCTCATGTTCTAACGTGTAAAGGTAGTTGATGAAATTATTCAGTGTTCATATTCATGCACATAGTTGGTTTTGTACAGCACTGCAGACCATCCTTGCCGGTACACTACAAACCCCAATATATGTTTTTGTGTGTGTGAATATATGATTTGTGTATATCAGATATGTCTTTATCGATGAGAAATGAATCAATGAGTGGATCATTTGTTACATCATACCCTGAACTAAATTTGTTTCTTGTTTCGACCATGTTGGCTGCTATCAAAATGGAAGTCATGACCCCAACCTTGGAGGCATCAGATGAGGGCTGCGAAGGTTGAGTGTCATGAACTGAAAATTTTCATTTCTCCTTTGTATTTATATGTCTTTATTCATGTTTTATTAAAGGATGCCATCATAAACATTTTTTTTCATTTTCAGCTATTGATTTCCACATGCCTCCAATTTGTTCCCCAATCGTTATTGCTGCTAATATTCTTCTCTAAAGCCATCTTTCTGGTTGGATATTCTTTATATTTGGGTTATCGTTGATTTTTTCTTTTTAAATAATGAGCAGGACAAGTTTTATGCCTAAAAAGTCACGTTGATGCCAGCTCAATAAATGTCTTTTTGTACTAGCTACTAAGCCCATATCTCCTCAAAGATATTCATACCAACCCTATCTCATTTCAAGAGATGAATGGACGAGAGCCTTCCATGTATCAAGACAACTTGCAAAACACTCATTACATTGACCTCAAAGGTGTATAAATTGGCATTTCTCTTCCCGAAAGAGGGGGTTGTGCATATGAGAGCTAGGCATAGATTTGAGCTCAATTATTTCTCTCTATAAACACTGTATTTCGCCATCTTTGTATGTCTTATGGGCAAAATCATAGAAATAGTCAGAGATCAATAAAATAACAGTGGATGTAGGATTTGCTTTAAGCATCTGAACCACTATAAAAATCTCTCTTGTTAGTCTATTATTTATGTTTTCTGCAACATATATAATCTCAGCTCCATATTCAAATCTCATGGATTCATCACGTGTAATTTCTAAGGCTCTCTTAGCACTTTGCACGTGCGAGTCATTGGCATCCAAAATCAAGCGTTAACAACAAGCTTTTGGATTAGACATTTGTCACCCATCTCTTCCTTATCACCAAGTACCTTGATCGAGTTGATTTTATGGCAAGTCGGAGTTGTGGGATCAGATGATCGAGTTTACCGAACAACGAGCGTTGTCAACTGAAGAAATTGATGAACACTTGACTGCCATTAGTGAGAGTGACTAATTAAAATGTGATAAATGTTGCTCAAAGAAAATTTCTATAGCATTTGACTTTGTTGGCTTGTGTTGTAGTTGTTCTTGGAGATTGGGAGAGAGACCCAGAGATCAGTTAGGTTGAAGTTGTGTTGTTTCAGACTAATGTTATCTCATATTACAATATTGAACTTTGAAATTATTTAGTCATGCTAAGATGAGGTTGAATGCAACTTACTCTCGACCTTTATATTGAGCAGATTGAACAAGTGTGATTAAGTAGGTGTGCTGGAATTGAGCAGGTGTGCAGATTGAGAAAACTCGAAAGGCCATGGTGAAAATTGAGAAAACTTGTTTTGGCACTGTGCAGATTAAGCAGGTGTGCAGATTGCAGTTTGTTTTCTAAACTGTTTTAAAAACCGGATCGGACCGGCCAGTCCAACCGGTTGGACCTTGAACCGGTCACGTGTCCGGTTCGGTTCACTCTCAAAACCATTATATGCATTGAACCGTTTTAAACCGATTAAAAACTGGATAATATCAGTAAACCGCCAGTCCGGTTCCGGTCCACATATTAACAATCCCTAAATCCTAAATGCGACGCATTCTCACACCCCTTTCTCATCTTCTTCAATCTTTAGTTTTTCTCTTTCAATCTTTCTCTGTTTTTCTCACGAAAACTTCTAAGCGAACACTCTATTCTCTGCGAAAATTGTCATGGTTTAGGCTCTATCTTCTGTTCTCTTTGAAATCCCACCCAAATCGCATTTGAACTTTCTGAAATCAACGACGTCTTCCTCCCTCGTCGGAAATCAACGACGACAGCTTCATTCATTGACGATAGCTCCATTCCTCGATCCAGGTACGCCATTCCTCGCTCCCTTTACATTTAAGTTAACACCTTTTACATTTTTCAATCTAAAGGCAAACCATAGCTAGAAGGTGTACATCTATCGGGTTTTTTAGTCTGAAATTGTTAGGGTTCTTGTGTGTTGAATGAGCAATTGATTTGGGGCTTTTTGCTGGGGTCTTTCTTGTTGTAATTTGGGCAGATTTGTGAAAGGGTTGCATTTCCTTCTTGAGGCTAGGATAGGTCTCTGATTTCTTGCAGGTTATAGAGAGTTATTGAGTGATTAGGCTTGGGTTAAAGCATTGCTCTGTTTCGGCAGATTGAGTGTGTAATTCTTGGTGTTTGATTTCTTTGAATCTTGTAGACAATCCACTCCTGATACTTGCTGAAGGAATAGTTTGGTGTTAAGTATTTAGAGCAATCTTTGTGTGCCTTTTCTGGCATGGCTTATAGAATTTTTGGGTTAAATAATGTAAAATACTCTTATATATAGATACCGTAGATCTCGGCCTTGTAAGTAGGCCTGCATTAATGGAGTCATTTTTTCCTTCTATTGTATCATAGCTGCTTGTGATTTTTTTTTTTTTTTTGGTTCTTAACATTTGTTTTGTGTTCTGATGGGCAGAGAAACTTGTTTTATTTGTTGAGTATGTCTATGTTTTTAAAGCACAAAATATATAGTTCGATACATGATTAGCTATGTCTGCACTTCTGGATATCCTTTCTATTTAGGGCAATTTTCATTGTATTTTTTCTTTACAATTGTAGCTTCGGTCGATAGTGGTTTCAATCAGAACTTAAACTCGAAGACCTTGTCAGCTCCCAATCTTAGTGCGATGACTTTCCTGCACTTACGGTGCCAGAGGGCAGATGGTCCTCCAAAATATTCCGGAGATGATTTTCAGCAAAGTGGAAATCCTTATCGTTCTTCTGACAAGGAGAATTTGCTTATGTTTAAGACCAGCTCTTCTATTCCATCAAGAGGTGCGGTGATTTTGCTTCAGCTGTCAAAAAATTGGCTTCTCAGGATTCTGGTGTATGGAAGTATGATAGAAATGGTTCTGCTGATACCACTATCGGTCAAGTAGAAGTTCTAATGTTTTGGCTAGTGCTTACAATGGAAGTCATGGAGAGGAGTTATGCTGATAGGTTACAGAATCGTGGTTCAGCTCGGACAGCTCCTGTTTGGCTTGAAACTGGAGAAGCCGTTGGTAATATTCCTCAGTCCAATGTTAATTGCATTAAACACTTTTTTAATTCTGGGATAAATGCTTTCTGCATGTATATTTTCTTTAACGTTGTTAAGATGGCAGCAAATATGTATTCTGAGCTCGGGAAGAAGCTCGTGATCATGCACCCTACGATGCATATTTTGATCAGGTTTGTCCTGTGTTGCACTGCCTTGCGTTTGAAATCCTCTTACTTTTGTCTCTCTTTAGTCATTTCAGTATATAGAAACTACAATTGTGAATATCAAGGTGCATTGGTAAAATCCAGGAGGAGATGATGTAAAGTATCTAATTAAGTGATCAATGATGAGACTAATCATGTAATCGTCAGTATGATATCAAATTGTTAGTACTTTGCAGATAATGATTTGTGGGGAACCAGATTTTTTTGGTTTGCTACAATTGGTGTCAAAAAGTTCCAATAAAAGGAAAATCTTGTTTTTCTCTAGTCACTCTGCTCTCTCCCCTTTCTTTCCCCTTCTATTTATTCTTGTATCATTATTTTCAGGGACCCTTTTTTATGTCGATGTCAGTAATTTCTGACTTTCTTAGGATCGTATTATGTGTCATCTGTCTTCTGCTTTCTGGCTGTGAGGTTGCTGTGCAGTTGCCTGGAGTTGATTATAGGAACCGTTTTTACTTCTAGTGATAATGTTCATGCTTCTGCCATGACTAGTCAAATATGCTTATCAGTGGTGTGAAGTAAATATATTAATAGTGGATGCTATTCTCATTGAAACAAATTGAAGGAAGGGCTAATACTTGTTTCAGTTTATATAGTTAAAATGTTTTGACATAGAAACCTGGAATTGTTTATCTGTATCACTTCTTTTTTGAAGGATGCTCAGCTGGACTTTATGAGAAGAAAAGTGATCTGTAAATGCCAAGATATAATTATGAAATGACATTTCCTCAATACACCCTCTTTTAGCATTACTGCTAAGCTTATGATTTTCTTAGGGGACCAACAAGCTGTGGCCTGTCATCACAGTGAAGGTTAAATAACAGTTTTAGGATGAACTGCTGTGGTCTGTGTCATCCTGGTTGCGGTACTTTTTTCTACTGCACCATGTTATGCAAGTAATGGTTTTAAATTTTACAGGCACGTCAAGCCTATCTTATAGGAAATAAGGCTTTAGCGAAGGAATTGAGTGGGAAAGGGCAGCTGCATAATATGCAAATGAAGGCAGCTCATGGAGAGCTCAAGAGTCTATTTACCGCCAAGGTATGAAACTTCTTTGCTGTTTTTACCTAATCTTGATCCTGACAAGCTAACATGTATGACTGGTGATTGGTTTTTCCCTGTTCTCATGATTTCTCTTCTAGTATACCCTTGTCTTTGAAGGGAATCAAAAGATGTTTATTTGTGGATTAACAGCTCTTCCATTCTTCCTTCACTCTTCTTTCAGCATCTCTTCATTTTTTTTAGGGGTTTTAAAACCTTAGTACGATTCTGAAACATTTTTAATGTAATTAATTTCCTACTCGCTGCACCTACTTTACCAAAACATGCTCTCCCCTCTCTTTTCATCTTTGTGGTAACAAGTTGAACTGCTTATGGTCACTTGGAATATTTTCTGCTCCAAATATATTTGTTCTATTCAAAGGGTTGTGAGATGACACTTGTCATTCACTGACTAGCTTCTTCTTGTATTTTGTTTTGAATGATATATAACAATAACATTGCTTCTATGCCAATGCTCGCATAAGCATATGCTCGTGACATTGCTTTTATGCCTTTGCCTACATGGGCCTGCTTGCAACATATCTTTCGCCTTGGTGCCTCTTCTATGCTTGTAAAGGCAAAAGTTGAAGGACTGAGGCATCCCAGTATTATAATGAAAGGATGTCAGTTCGTTTGCTACGCAGAATGCCTGAGTGAAAACTATGGTGTCATTGTGAATGATGTTTTTGTATGCCTTTTGTTTTCAACCAGGTAATCTAATTGTTGGATTTGTTCTCTTTTACTGTGTTTTATGGGCGGTTTCAGGAACCCAGTTGAATGCGGAAGAGACAGGATCGGATGATAGCCTGCATGGGCTGCATGTAAGTGGCCATTCATGTGCTGAAGCATGAGCTGTGTTTCTGAAGCACAGCCCGGGCAGCAGAGCACGTCTACAGGTTTATATTGTGTTGGAACGGGCACCACACTAAGGGTTCTCGAACTCCAGTAAGACTTCCAATTGCTGTACACGTTACTTGCTTGAAGAAGAGGGCCTTGACTACACTGAACCGCAGCCAGGGCTGCTTCGAGTTGTGATATATTGAGCCAAGGCATGACAGTGTGAGGTATAGGATTTTTGACAGCCATCAAAATCCATGAGTCATAGTCATCATAATCATTCTTTATCTTCTGTACATGGGGAGAAGTGGAAGAAAGTAGTAAGATGTCTGAAAAAAAAGGTAGAAAAAAGAAAAGGAAAGAATGAGAAAAAAAAGGTTGAAAAATTAGTGAAAGAGAAGGTGAAAAAAAAAATGAAGTGTATCATTAAGGTTTAGCCGGTGACAGCAGAATTACATTTTGGTAGCATCAGCCCCTACGCGACCATTTTTTTTTTTTTTAAATTTTGTTAATCTTGTACCTTAATTTACTTTTTTATTTTTTGTTAAATTCCTTATTTTGTTCAGATTGTACTGTAGAATTGAATACATGTAGCACAATTCATCAGAATCTCATCTCTGCTCTCGCAATGGCTGGTAGTTACAGAATATTATGATTAGGAATGGACAAAGCAGATGGTTTTGCAGATGTGTAGAATGATAATGGCCGCATGAATCTGTTGGGCACAAAACTTTTTGACTAAATAATACGGGCTGTTTTGATTCTTGCAAGTATCGGTTCTTAGTTAGATGCTGGTGCAATTTGGCAGATCAAAGCCACACTGCAGAGGCGGATTTGCTTAAAAGGGATAAATGACTGAACGGTATGCTACATTTTACCGGTTGTTGCTTCCGACGACACCTCCTGACTGACTTGGCATATGCCACCTCATCTGTAATGTCAGCTTATTGTCACATCACAATACCCAAAAATAAAAAGAATTATTGATCCACTGACGTCGCATAGGACATCTCAGCTTATTGTCCCATCACAACACCTAAAAAATAAAAGAATTCAATTAAATGTGATTTGCAAAATTGAAAGACACCCAAATTCAAATGCCTCCCAAAATTCATTTCCCAAATTTCCAAACCCTACAATTTGCCCCAAATAAGTCCAATTTTAAAATCCTAGCCACCACAGAAATCGTTTCAATTTCACCCACGCACGCACCACCACTACACTCCCATTTCGCCGATGTAGCCAAGCCGACCTTTCTCGCTATCGCCTCTCTGCATCATTTCGCAATTGAGTTCCTTGTGAGAGTATAGCTGGTTCGACTGTCACGGGGCACTTTGTGGATTAAAGAAGAGGGATGTTGTTGAGCTTAGTCAAGTCATGGGAAGAGTTTTCGATATCGATTGAATCCAGTTGCGTCACAGTACCAAAAAAGAATTCCCCTTTTCCTTTCAATTTGTAGAACCTTGGCCACCACAATCTCCAATTTCAGCGGCCACCACAGTCGCACAGGTCGCAGCCCTCCCCAAAGATAGAAAATCCATAGAAATTATCATGTAGTGATAACATAGAAGTTGTCTTGAAGAAAAGGTTCTTCTGCTGCACTATCCACACACAATCTGCAAGCCCAAAACTAAACCAACACCAAGAAAACAAACCCCAATATGAGCAAGGAAGTGGAGCTGGCTACGTAACCATCTTCTCTTCGGAGGGTCCGTGAATAGATGTTTTAGTAGTTGGATTACTTTTTTACAGGGTGGTCTTAACATGTGCATTGTTTGTGTTCAAGTCTCTTAATGTGTGTGCATAGTGCACATGTGCATTGATGAACTTTGGGCAGTTTAGACTTGGATAATTCAATCATGCTTCTTCAATGATTAAGTGGTTAGTTTCGAGCATGAGTTGTTTAAGGGTTTGAGACACATGTATATGACATTTATGGTTGACAGATCCACTCCCTTTGGAACTATTTGTGAATTTTTACTCTGATATGTAATTGTTCATTAGGTATTTTGTCGTGCTCTTTTTCACCATACAATAGTGCTTCCCTTTCTGGTTCTTTCTATCTTTTTTTTTTTTTTTGAGCAAACTGTCGCTACTCATTTAGTTGCTGAGAACTAGATTATATTGTCTTTGCTTTGCTTAGATAGAGGGTTTTTTTTTTTTTTACTTTTTTTTTTTTTATCTTGATTATTTTCTCATGGTGTACAGTCAATTCTTATCAATTGCTCTAGCTCTCTGGCGGAACAAAGGGATCTCATTCTTGGTGGTTTGGCAAGGGTACTGTAAGTGATTGTTTCATCAATGATGTTCCAAATATAATGGTTGGTTTTATATAATTAAACACTAATCGGCGTTTAGGTGAGTTAAAAAAGCAAAGAGTATCGCTCACTTCTCTTATATCTCACCTTTCTGTATTAATCTCTCTAATCCCAATTACACCTTCCATTAAAATTTAATTAATAATCAAATCAAATCAAATCATAACTCAAATAAAAAAACAAAAACAAATCTGTAGAACCATAGAGATAGAGATAGAGATAGAAAGAGAAAGAGAGAAAGGTCAAATCTAGTGGCGAAGGGTTGGGTTGGGTGTGGTATTATTTGTATTATATTTTTGTGGTGGTAGCATGTTGCCTCCTTGCTTTGCTTCTTCTTCGCTGCTAAACTTTCATTTCTTTTTTATTTAATTTTTAAACTAAATTTGTACAGAAACTCGATTACTCACTCCACCCACAAGCTCTAATCCCGATAAGATTTCTAACTTATAACTCTCTGTAATTATCATTTCTTTTTCTCTTATCCTATCTTGTATCTTACCGTTTCTTTCGATCTACTGTCGTCGCCGCCGGCTACTATGGATCCGTTTGATTTGGTTCGTAAAGGTATATGCGCAAACGAGTTTGCTTCATTTATCGTATACAGATCTTTGATTTTTGAGGTTTTTTTATTTATATATTTTTTTCGGTTATTTTTATTTATTTTTGCTTGAATTGATTTAGATCTTTGTGGATTATGTAAAGTTTGATTGTTTGAATTAATATTTTTTTTTCTGTGGTTATTTGTTGGGCCTGATTGTTAATTTTTTTTTGGGGTCAATTTTGGTTTTTGAAATTTTTTTAGGGTTTTATTTAATGGGCTTCGTATTTAGTAGTTTTATGAAAATTTATTTTGGTATCTGTCATAAATCGATAAATTGACTCTTTTTGGGGGAAAAATCTTATGCACATGTGAACTTTAGGGTTTTAAGCCTCATCGTCTGCAAGGTTTTCCTATGTAATATAATTGTTTAAGCTGTTATGTTAATTTCAGAGTTTTATTTATTGAAAACGTAATTTTGATTTTAACTTGTCATGTGTTCAGTCAAATTTTAACAATTGAAATTTGAAATTATTACCTTTACAGTTAAATTCAGTTGTTTATTAATCCTATGTTGTTTGATTCGGTTACCGATAACAGATATTAAAAGATGGAATGGTGTTTTTTTTTTTTTTTTTTTAAGTTATTTTCTAGCGATAGTTTCTATACAGAGATGTATTGCGGACTTGAGGTTTGTCAGTTTCAATAGTTATGTCACTGGGGATAAGGTTGTTGAGTTTGTTTGAGGAAAAGACTTGAGCTTGTGTGTGTGTGTCTGGAAATGAGGTACTCTATCTGTGATTAACTTTAATACTAAAAAATGAACTGTTTTGCAGGTTTTGGGTAAAGTCTCCTGTAATTTAAGGTGGTTTTGGGGCACTTTCTTTTTATGTATGTAGATTCCTTTTTGTTGCTATTTTAGTAAAGAATGAGCTTATCCAAGAAAGGGACTCAAATTAGTGATACGAAGTTAAACAGTCCAAACAAGGCAACTGTTTTAAATCCGAATGCTGCGGAGTTCATTCCCTTTTCGCTCAGATCACCATCATTTGGAAGTTCCAGTGCAGCAGATGCAACTGCAAGGCTTACTACTTCCGGGTCTGTAGGAAAAGCTATACTTGATCGATCAGAGTCATCTATTTCAAATAATTCTGATGAAGAGGCTCACCAGTATTGGCGTCGACAGCTCCCTGATGATATTACCCCGGACTTTAAGGTCATGAATGAAGATGACTCTCCAGGACTTGGGGGTCTTTCTTTGGCGGGCTTGTCTTTACATGACAGCATTGATGGGACAAGGTTTCCTGCTTCTACGGGAAGTGGGTATGTGCTGACTGAGCAACGGGAATTATCTCCACATCTTAATGGAAATAGCTTTGCGGAAAAGATGAGATTTTCTGGTTTAAGCTATGGGGAGGATCCTACCACAGCCAACTTTTTGCAATTGTCACCTAAGCCATGGGACAAGCAAATTTTTGGCGGTGATCAGCTTAGGGAGGGGCATCCTTACAATGGGAATCTTAGGCATGGGTTCTTGAATGACATATCAGAAGAGCATGGAATGATAGATGATACTGAGATGAATCCGGTGGAGTTTTTGGCATCACAATTTCCTGGATTTGCTGCTGAAAGCCTTGCTGAAGTTTATTTTGCCAATGGGTGTGACCTGAACCTGACAATTGAGATGCTCACGCAGCTTGAGGTATTGTCAGTTTCTATTTAATCTACCATTGGACAAGTTTGAGGTGCTCCCGTTTGTGCAGATGTGTGAAGACGTAATGAAGTACCATCTGTTGGTTCACAATCTCGTTTGATTGATCACTGTTTTATTTTTTTGTTATGCGGTTGTTTTCCAGATTATTTATTGTAAAAGAGTTGCAAAAATGTGATGTTGATGTTACATATTGTGATTCCTGAGAACCAGGTCAGAAATATTTCTTCGGAGCAAATGCTCTCAATCTTTTGCTGGATGAAAAGATAATCCACTCCTGATACTTGCTGAAGGAATAGTTTGGTGTTAAGTATTTAGAGCAATCTGTTGTGTGCCATTTCTGGCATGGCTCATAGAATTTTTGGGTTAAATAATGCTAAAATACTCTTATATATAGATACCTAGATATTCTGGCCTTGTAAAGTGGGGCCTGCATTAAATGGAGTCATTTTTTCCTTCTATTGTATCATATAGCTGCTTGTGATCTTNTTTTTTTTTTAAGTTATTTTCTAGCGATAGTTTCTATACAGAGATGTATTGCGGACTTGAGGTTTGTCAGTTTCAATAGTTATGTCACTGGGGATAAGGTTGTTGAGTTTGTTTGAGGAAAAGACTTGAGCTTGTGTGTGTGTGTCTGGAAATGAGGTACTCTATCTGTGATTAACTTTAATACTAAAAAATGAACTGTTTTGCAGGTTTTGGGTAAAGTCTCCTGTAATTTAAGGTGGTTTTGGGGCACTTTCTTTTTATGTATGTAGATTCCTTTTTGTTGCTATTTTAGTAAAGAATGAGCTTATCCAAGAAAGGGACTCAAATTAGTGATACGAAGTTAAACAGTCCAAACAAGGCAACTGTTTTAAATCCGAATGCTGCGGAGTTCATTCCCTTTTCGCTCAGATCACCATCATTTGGAAGTTCCAGTGCAGCAGATGCAACTGCAAGGCTTACTACTTCCGGGTCTGTAGGAAAAGCTATACTTGATCGATCAGAGTCATCTATTTCAAATAATTCTGATGAAGAGGCTCACCAGTATTGGCGTCGACAGCTCCCTGATGATATTACCCCGGACTTTAAGGTCATGAATGAAGATGACTCTCCAGGACTTGGGGGTCTTTCTTTGGCGGGCTTGTCTTTACATGACAGCATTGATGGGACAAGGTTTCCTGCTTCTACGGGAAGTGGGTATGTGCTGACTGAGCAACGGGAATTATCTCCACATCTTAATGGAAATAGCTTTGCGGAAAAGATGAGATTTTCTGGTTTAAGCTATGGGGAGGATCCTACCACAGCCAACTTTTTGCAATTGTCACCTAAGCCATGGGACAAGCAAATTTTTGGCGGTGATCAGCTTAGGGAGGGGCATCCTTACAATGGGAATCTTAGGCATGGGTTCTTGAATGACATATCAGAAGAGCATGGAATGATAGATGATACTGAGATGAATCCGGTGGAGTTTTTGGCATCACAATTTCCTGGATTTGCTGCTGAAAGCCTTGCTGAAGTTTATTTTGCCAATGGGTGTGACCTGAACCTGACAATTGAGATGCTCACGCAGCTTGAGGTATTGTCAGTTTCTATTTAATCTACCATTGGACAAGTTTGAGGTGCTCCCGTTTGTGCAGATGTGTGAAGACGTAATGAAGTACCATCTGTTGGTTCACAATCTCGTTTGATTGATCACTGTTTTATTTTTTTGTTATGCGGTTGTTTTCCAGATTATTTATTGTAAAAGAGTTGCAAAAATGTGATGTTGATGTTACATATTGTGATTCCTGAGAACCAGGTCAGAAATATTTCTTCGGAGCAAATGCTCTCAATCTTTTGCTGGATGAAAAGATAATCCACTCCTGATACTTGCTGAAGGAATAGTTTGGTGTTAAGTATTTAGAGCAATCTGTTGTGTGCCTTTTCTGGCATGGCTTATAGAATTTTTGGGTTAAATAATGCTAAAATACTCTTATATATAGATACCGTAGATATTCTGGCCTTGTAAAGTGGGGCCTGCATTAAATGGAGTCATTTTTTCCTTCTATTGTATCATATAGCTGCTTGTGATTTTTTTTTTTTTTTGGTTCTTAACATTTGTTTTGTGTTCTGATGGGCAGAGCAACTTGTTTTATTTGTTGAGTTATGTCATATGTTTTTAAAGCAACAAAATATATAGTTCGATACATGATTAGCTATGTCTGCACTTCTGGATATCCTTTCTATTTAGGGCAATTTTCATTGTTTTTTTCCTTTCCAATTGTAGCTTCAAGTCGATAGTGGTTTCAATCAGAACTTAAACTCGAAGACCTTGTCAGCTCCCAATCTTAGTGCAATGGACTTTCCTGCACTTACGGTGCCAGAGGGTCAGAGTGGTCCTCCAAAATATTCCGGAGATGATTTTCAGCAAAGTGGAAATCCTTATCGTTCTTCTGACAAGGAGAATTTGCTTATGTTTAAGACCAGCTCTTCTATTCCATCAAGAGGTGCAGGTGATTTTGCTTCAGCCGTCAGAAAATTGGCTTCTCAGGATTCTGGTGTATGGAAGTATGATAGAAATGGTTCTGCTGATACCACTATCGGGTCAAGTAGAAGTTCTAATGTTTTGGCTAGTGCTTACAATGGAAGTCATGGGAGAGGAGTTTATGGTGATAGGTTACAGAATCGTGGTTCAGCTCGGACAGCTCCTGTTTGGCTTGAAACTGGAGAAGCCGTGGGTAATATTCCTCAGTCCAATGTTAATTGCATTAAACACGTTTTTAATTCTGGGATAAATGCTTTCTGCATGTATATTTTCTTTAACGTTGTTAAGATGGCAGCAAATATGTATTCTGAGCTGCGGGAAGAAGCTCGTGATCATGCACGCCTACGTAATGCATATTTTGATCAGGTTTGTCCTGTGTGTTGCACTGCCTTGCAGTTTGAAATCCTCTTACTTTTGTCTCTCCTTTAGTCATTTCAGTAATATGGAAACTACAATTGCGAATATACAAGGTGCATTGGTAAAATCCAGGAGGAGATGATGTAAAGTATCTAATTAAAGTGATCAATGATGAGACTAATCAGTAAATCGTCAGTATGATATCAAATTGTTAGTAGCTTTGCAGAATAATGATTTGTTGGGAACCAGATTTTGTTGGTTTGCTACAATTGGTGTCAAAAAGTTCCCAATAAAAGGAAAATCTTGTTTTTTCTCTAGTCACTCTGCTCTCTCCCCTTTCTTTCCCCTTCTATTTATTCTTGTATCAATTATTTTTCAGGGACCCTTTTTTTATGTGGATGTCAGTAATTTCTGACTTTCTTAGGATCGTTTTATGTGTCATCTGTCTTCTGCTTTCTGGCTGTGAGGTTGCTGTGCAGTTGCCTGGGAGTTGATTATAGGAACCGTTTTTAACTTCTAGTGATAATGTTCATGCTTCTGCCATGACTAGTCAAAATGCTTATCAGTGGTGTGAAGTAAATATATTAATAGTGGATAGCTATTCTCATTGAAACAAATTGAAGGAAGGGCTAATACTTGTTTCAGTTTATATAGTTAAAAATGTTTTGACATAGAAACCTGGAATTGTTTATCTGTATCACTTCTTTTTTGAAGGAATGCTCAGCTGGACTTTATGAGAAGAAAAGAGTGATCTGTAAATGCCAAAGATATAATTATGAAATGACAATTTCCTCAATACACCCTCTTTTAGCATTACTGCTAAAGCTTATTGATTTCTTAGGGGACCAACAAGCTGTGGGCCTGTCATCACAGTGAAGGTTAAATAACAAGTTATAGAATGAACTGCTGTGGTCTGTGTCATCCTGGTTGTGGTAACTTTTTTCTACTGCACCATGTTATAGCAAGTAATGGTTTTAAATTTTACAGGCACGTCAAGCCTATCTTATAGGAAATAAGGCTTTAGCGAAGGAATTGAGTGTGAAAGGGCAGCTGCATAATATGCAAATGAAGGCAGCTCATGGAAGAGCTCAAGAGTCTATTTACCGCCAGAGGTATGAAACTTCTTTGCTGTTTTTACCTAATCTTGATCCTGACAAGCTAACATGTATGACTGGTGATTGGTTTTTCCCTGTTCTCATGATTTCTCTTCTAGTATACCCTTGTCTTTGAAGGGAATGAAAAGATGTTTATTTGCTGGATTAACAGCTCTTCCATTCTTCCCTTCACTCTTCTTTCAGCATCTCTTCATTTTTTTTAGGGGTTTTAAAACCTTAGTACGATTCTGAAACATTTTTAATGTAATTAATTTCCTACTCGCTGCACCTACTTTACCCAAAACATGCTCTCCCCTCTCTTTTCATCTTTGTGGTAACAAGTTGAACTGCTTATGGTCACATTGGAATATTTTCTGCTCCAAATATATTTGTTCTATTCAAAGCGTTGTGAGATGACACTTGTCATTCACTTACTAGCTTCTTCTTGTATTTTGTTTTGAATGATATATAACAAATAACATTGCTTCTATGCCAATGCTCGCATAAGCATATGCTCGTGACATTGCTTTTATGCCTTTGCCTACATGGGCCTGCTTTGCAACATATCTTTCGCCCTGGTGCCTCTTCTCTGCTTGTAAAGGGCAAAAGTTGAAGGACTGAGGCATCCCAGTATTATAATGAAAGGATGTCAGTTCGTTTGCTACACAGAATGCCTGAGTGAAAACTATGGTGTCAATTGTGAATTATGTTTTTGTATGCCTTTGGTTTTCAACCAGGTAATCTAATTGTTGGATTTGTTCTCTTTCACTGTGTTTTATGGGCGGTTTTCAGGAACCCAGTTGAGATGCAGGGAAGAGGACAGGATCGGATGATAGACCTGCATGGGCTGCATGTAAGTGAAGCCATTCATGTGCTGAAGCATGAGCTGAGTGTTCTGAGAAGCACAGCCCGGGCAGCAGAGCAACGTCTACAGGTTTATATATGTGTTGGAACAGGGCACCACACTAAGGGTTCTCGAACTCCAGTAAGACTTCCAATTGCTGTACAGCGTTACTTGCTTGAAGAAGAGGGCCTTGACTACACTGAACCGCAGCCAGGGCTGCTTCGAGTTGTGATATATTGAGCCAAGGACATGACAGTGTGAGGTATAGGAGTTTTTGACAGCCATCAAAATCCATGAAGTCATAGTCATCATAATCATTCTTGTATCTTCTGTACATGGGGAGAAGTGGAAGAAAGTAGTAAGATGTCTGAAAAAAAAGGTAGAAAGAAAAGAAAAGGAAAAGAATGAAGAAAAAAAGGTTGAAAAATTAGTGAAAGAGAAAGGTGAAAAAAAAAAATGAAGTGTATCATTAAGGTTTAGCCGGTTGACAGCAGAATTACATTTTGGTAGCATCAGGCCCCTACGCGACCATTTTTTTTTTTTTTTAAATTTTGTTAATCTTGTACCTTAATTTTACTTTTTTATTTTTTGTTAAATTACTTATTTTGTTCAGATGTAACTGATAGAATTGAATTACATGATAGCACAATTCATCAAGAATCTCATCTCTGCTCTCGCAATGGCTGGTAGTTACAGAAATATTATGATTAGGAATGGACAAAGCAGGATGGTTTTGCAGATGTGTAGAATGATAAATGGCCGCATGAATCTGTTGGGCACAAAACTTTTTGACTAAATAATACGGGCTGTGTTTGATTCTTGCAAGTATCGGTGTCTTAGTTAGATGCGTGGTGCAATTTGGCAGATCAAAGCCACACTGTCAGAGGCGGATTTGCTTAAAAAGGGATAAATTGACTGAACGGTAATGCTACATTTTACCGGTTGTTGCTCCGACGGACACCTCCTGACTGACGTGGCATATGCCACCTCATCTGTAATGTCAGCTTATTGTCACATCACAATACCCAAAAAATAAAAAGAATTATTGATCCAACTGACGTCGCATATGACATCTCAGCTTATTGTCACATCACAACACCTAAAAAATAAAAAGAATTCAATTAAATGTGATTTGCAAAATTGAAAGACACCCAAATTCAAAATTGCCTCCCAAAATTCATTTCCCCAAATTTCCAAACCCTACAATTTGCCCCAAATAAAGTCCAATTTTAAAATCCTAGCCACCACAGAAATCGGTTTCAATTTCACTCCACGCACGCACCACCACTACACTCCCATTTCGCCGATGTAGCCAAGCCGACCTTTCTCGCTATCGCCTCTCTGCATCATTTCGCAATTGAGTTCCTTGTGAAGAGTATAGCTGGTTCGACTGTCACGGGGGCACTTTGTGGATTAAAGAAGAGGGATGTTGTTGAGCTTAGTCAAGTCATGGGAAGAGTTTTCGATATCGATTGAATCCAGTTGCGTCACAGTACCAAAAAAAGAATTCCCCAATTTCCTTTCAATTTGTAGAACCTTGGCCACCACAATCTCCAATTTCAGCGGCCACCACAGTCGCAGCAGGTCGCAGCCCTCCCCAAAGAATAGAAAATCCATAGAAATTAGTCATGTAGTGTATAAACATAGAAAGTTGTCTTGAAGAAAAAGGTTCTTCTGCTGCACTATACACACAAATCTGCAAGCCCAAAACTAAACCGAACACCAAGAAAACAAACCCCAATATGAGCAGAGGAAGTGGAGCTGGCTACGTAACCATCTTCTCTTCGGAGGGTCGCGTGAATAGATGTTTTAGTAGTTGGATTACTTTTTTACAGGGTGGTCTTAACATGTGCATTGTTTGTGTTCAAGTCTCTTAATGTGTGTGCATAGTAGCACATGTGCATTGATGAACTTTGGGCAGTGTAGAGCTTGGATAATTCAATCATGCTTCTTAGATGATTAAGTGGTTAGTTTCGAGCATGAGATTGTTTAAGGGTTTGAGACAACATGTATATGACATTTATGGTTGACAGATCCACTCCCTTTGGAACTATTTGTGAATTTTTATTCTGATATGTAATTGTTCATTAGGTAATTTTGTCGTGCTCTTTCTTTCACCATACAATAGTGCTTCCCTTTCTGGTTCTTTCTATCTTTTTTTTTTTTTTTGAGCAAACTGTCGCTACTCATTTAGTTGCTGAGAACTAGATTATATTGTCTTTGCTTGTGCTTAGATAGAGGGTTTTTTTTTTTTTTTTCACTTTTTTTTTTTATCTTGATTATTTTTCTCATGGTGTACAGTCAATTCTTATCATCATTGCTCTAGCTCTTGGCGGAACAAAGGGATCTCATTCTTGGGTGGTTTGGCAAGGTTACTGTAAGTGATTGTAAATTCGTCAATGATGTTCCAAATATAAATGGTTGGTTATATTTTTTTAGTTGGAAGTTCTCATGTTCTAACGTGTAAAGGTAGTTGATGAAATTATTCAGTGTTCATATTTATGCACATAGTTGGTTTTGTTCAGCACTGCAGACCATCCTTGCTGGTACACTACAAACCCCAATATATGTTTTTCGATGAGAAATGAATCAATGAGTGGATCATTTGTTACATCATACCCTGAACTAAATTTGTTTCTTGTTTAGACCATGTTGGCTGCTATCAAAATGGAAGTCATGATCCCAACCTTGGAGGCATCAGATGAGGGCTGCGAAGGTTGAGTGTCATGAACTGAAAATTTTCATTTCTCCTTTGTATTTATATGTCTTTATTCATGTTTTATTAAAGGATGCCATCATAAACATTTTTTTCATTTTCAGCTATTGATTTCCACATGCCTCCAATTTGTTCCCCAATCGTTATTGCTGCTAATATTCTCCTCTAAAGACATCTTTCCAGTTGGATATTTTTCTTTATATTTGGGTTATCGTTGATTTTTTTCTTTTTAAATAATGAGCAGGACAAGTGTTATGCCTAAAAAGTCACACTGATGTCAGCTTAATAAATGTCTTTTTGTACTAGCTACCAAGCCCATATCTCCTCAAAGTTATTCATACCAACTCTATCTCATTTCAAGAGATAAATGGACGAGAGCCTTCCATGTATCAAGACAACTTGCAAAACATTCATTACATTGACCTCAAAGGTGTATAAATTGACACTTCTCTTCCCGAAAGAGAGGGTTGTGCATATGAGAGCTAGGCATAGATTTGAGCTTAATTATTTCTCTCTGTAAACACTGTATTTTTTCATCTTTGTATGTCTTATGGGCAAAATCATAGAAATAGTCAGAGATCAGTAAAATAACAGTAGATATAGGATTTGCTTTAAGCATCTGAACTACTATAAAAACCTCTCTTGTCAGTCTATTATTTATGTTTTCTGCAACATATATAATCTCAGCTCAATATTCAAATCTCATGGATTCATCACGTATAATTTCTAAGGCTCTCTTAGCACTTTGCACGTGCAAGTCGTTGGCGTCCAAAATCAAGCGTTAACAACAAGCTTTTGGATTAGACATTTGTCACCCATCTCTTCCCTATCACCAAGTACCTTGATCGAGTTGATTTTATGGCAAGTCAGAGTTGTGGGATCAGATGATCGAGTTTACCGAGCGACGAGCGTTGTCAACTGAAGAAATTGATGAACACTTGACTACCATTAGTGAGAGTGACTAATTAAAATGTGATAGATGTTGCTCAAAGAAAATTTCTATAGCATTTGACTTTGTCGGCTTGTGTTGTAGTTGTTCTTGGAGATTGGAGAGAGACCTAGAGATCAGTTAGTGGTTGAAGTTGTGTTGTTTCAGACTAATGTTATCTCATATTACAATATTGAACTTTGAAATTATTTAGTCATGCTAAGATGAGGTTGAATGCAACTTACTCTCGACCTTCATATTGAGCAGATTGAACAAGTGTGATTAAGCAGGTGTGCTGGAATTGAGCAGGTGTGCAGATTGAGAAAACTCGAAAGGCCATAGTGGAAATAGAGAAAACTTGTTTTGGCATTGTGCAGATTAAGCAGGTGTGCAGATTGCAGTTTGTTTTCTACAGTTTCCAAGAGTCTTGGGCAGTATGTGCAGGGTGGTGTGTGCTGGAATTGAAATAGTGTTCTGCATGGTGGTGTGTATGGAGCTGCAGCGTGATTGCTTCATTTTCTAGGTGAAGTCTTCAGTTTGGTTGTCTTTTGTTTGTGTTACTTTTCTATTGCTCTTGTTTCTTTTTGTGTAGTTCGGCCCCTTGGGCATGTCAAGGTTCTCGGTTTTAAAAGGGAGTCCCCATTTCAGCTTGTAATTCGTTTATTTTTTAATAAAAATGATTAGATTTACCAAAAAAATAAAAAAAAAAACACTGCATTTTTAATATTTGCAATTAACTAAAAGCAGATTACACGTGATTTCTACCATCACAGTTTCAAGAGGAAAAGTTGTCTTCTCTCTGGCACCACCAATTGACGATTCTAGTGTCGTTTATGATGTCAAAAATCGTCCCTGCCACCACCAATCGACTCTTTGAATCTTCCTTTCCAAAAGTCCCAACATTCCCGATTCTGTTCGCTCATCAATCACCGGTGTTTGAAGCTTTCCCACCTTAGGGTTTTTTGAGTTTTAATTGGATTAATTGGGTTTGATTCGTACCAATTTTGTGTTTGTTGGGTTGAAATACAATTAAGGAATGTTTGTTTGTTGATTTTTTGGTTGCCGACACTCCCCCAACACCAGCGGCAATTGTCGACAATGGAAAAAGTTGAGAAGAGAAGAAAGAAGAGAGGGGTTTTTTTAGTAAATCACTTTGTTTCCCACCCAAATAAGAGGATAACCTAATATTTGGATAGTAAAATGGTGTTTTAAAAGTTTGAGAGTGGAAAAATGTCAATGGGCTATTTTTTGGATGATAACATGTCGTTAACCCTGATATGATAATTCTGATAAGATGATACATCCCTTAAAATATTAATTTTGGGTATTTTAAAATAACGTTAATATTATTCAAAATTAAACCTGCGAATATACATTTTGGGATATATTTTGAGACATATGTCATTACTCTAAATCTAAGCATCAGGAACCATTGAGTTTGGGAATAATGCTACTCTCTCTCGTTTATGGAAGATTTAGGATGCATTTAACCTAAGGGGTTGGTGTTTTAATTTGATAATCGTTTTCTTGCGATATGAAAATGAAAAAACACCATGAATGGCAGTTATGTAAATCCAGTTCTACCAAATGGTCCTCTTTTAAGCAAGTACCAGAATTTTAAAAATTTTGGAGGGAAAAACCCAAGAAATGTACCTGCGAATGCTGCGATTTCAACCCATTCTCAAACCCAAACCCACGCCCATTTTCTTCTCCTCTCCAAGAACTTCGAACCACAATCCCTTTCCTCATCTTTTCTCTCTTCAAAAACACCATCTTTCATCTTCCTCCTCTTCCTCTCAATGGTTCTCTCTTCTCCGCCAAGCAATCTCCACCGCCGACTTGGCTCTTGGCAAGTCTATTCACGCGCGCATATTGAATTCTTTCCAGGACCCAGATCGTTTTTTAACCAACAATCTCATTACAATGTACGCCAAATGCGGTTCACTTTTATATGCGCGCCGCATGTTTGATATTATGCCCGCCCGAGACCTCGTCAGCTGGAATTCACTTCTGGCTGCATATGCTCAGTCCGGAGACCATGACATTGAGAACTTGAAAGAGGGTTTTCGTCTTTTTCGTGCTTTACGTGAGTCTATTGTGCTGACTAGTCGGTTGACTCTGGCTCCTGTGTTGAAATTAAGTTTGATTTCCGGTTATGTTTGGGCTTCTGAGGCGGTTCATGGGTATGCAGTGAAGATTGGCTTGGAATGGGATGTGTTTATTTCGGGGGCTCTTGTGAATATTTACTCGAAGTTTGGTAGAATTAGGGAGGCCAGGCTTTTGTTTGAGGGCATGCCAGAAAGAGATGTTGTTTTATGGAATGTAATGTTGAAAGCCTATGTAGAAATGGGTTTTGAAGAAGAAGTTTTTTGTCTCTTCTCAGATTTTCTTAAGAGTGGGCTGCGTCCCGATGATGTGAGTGTTAAGTCTGTGCTGAGTGGGATTTCTGATATTAGTTCTGATACAGGCAGGAGATACAAGGAGCAGGTTCAAGCTTATGCAGTAAAGTTGTTTCTGTATGATGATGATTCAAATGTGGTTTTGTGGAATAAGACATTGTCCGAACATCTTCAAGTTGGTAATAATTGTGGTGCTGTTGAGTGCTTTGTGAATATGATTAGATCAAATGTAGAGTATGATAGTGTTACATTTGTAGTTGCTTTAGCAGCAGTTACAGGCAGTAATAATTTTGATTTGGCGCAACAAATCCATAGTATGGTTTTGAAATCAGGTTTTAGTTCATCAGTTTCAGTTGGAAATAGTCTTGTCAACATGTATTCAAAAATGGGCTACCTCTGGTTTTCTCAAAAAGTGTTCTCTGATATGAATGAATTGGATTTAATTTCGTGGAACTCAATGATATCAAGCTATGCTCAGAGAGGCTTGGAAAAGGAATCAATTAATCTCTTTAAAGATCTATTGCATAATGGCTTGATACCAGATCATTTCACTTTGGCAAGTGTTCTGAGGGCATGTTCCTCACTGACAGAAGGCTTTTATCTCAGTGAACAAATTCATGTCCATGTGATAAAAACTGGTAATGTCACTGACACTTTTGTGTCAACTGCTCTTATTGACGTTTATTCAAGGAGTGGAAAAATGATGGAGGCAGAAGAAGTATTTGAAAGAAAAGATGAATTTGATTTGGCAACTTGGAATGCAATGATGTTTGGGTATATATTGAGTAATGATAGTCACAAAGCACTGAAACTCTTTTCTCTGATGCATGGAAGTGGGGAGAGATCAGATCAGATAACATTAGCAACTGCAGTGAAAGCTTGTGGCTGCTTGTTGGGGTTAAGACAAGGGAAGCAAATTCATGCTTATGTGACAAAGTCTGGGTTTGACTCAGATTTATGTGTTAGCAGTGGTATTCTAGATATGTCTGTCAAATGTGGAGACATGGTTGATGCCCACTTAGTGTTCAATGATATCCCTGCACCCGATGATGTCGCCTGGACAACTATGATATTTGGTTGTGTTGAAAATGGAGACGAAGAGCGTGCTCTTTCTATATACCATCAGATGAGGCTGTCTGGGGTCCTACCCGATGAATATACATTTGCTACCCTTGTCAAAGCCAGCTCTTGTCTGACAGCAATAGAACAAGGGAGACAAATTCATGCAAATGTGATCAAGTTGGATTGTGCTTTCGATATTTTTGTTGGTGCAACTTACTCTCGACCTTCATATTGAGCAGATTGAACAAGTGTGATTAAGCAGGTGTGCTGGAATTGAGCAGGTGTGCAGATTGAGAAAACTCGAAAGGCCATAGTGGAAATAGAGAAAACTTGTTTTGGCATTGTGCAGATTAAGCAGGTGTGCAGATTGCAGTTTGTTTTCTACAGTTTCCAAGAGTCTTGGGCAGTATGTGCAGGGTGGTGTGTGCTGGAATTGAAATAGTGTTCTGCATGGTGGTGTGTATGGAGCTGCAGCGTGATTGCTTCATTTTCTAGGTGAAGTCTTCAGTTTGGTTGTCTTTTGTTTGTGTTACTTTTCTATTGCTCTTGTTTCTTTTTGTGTAGTTCGGCCCCTTGGGCATGTCAAGGTTCTCGGTTTTAAAAGGGAGTCCCCATTTCAGCTTGTAATTCGTTTATTTTTTAATAAAAATGATTAGATTTACCAAAAAAATAAAAAAAAAAACACTGCATTTTTAATATTTGCAATTAACTAAAAGCAGATTACACGTGATTTCTACCATCACAGTTTCAAGAGGAAAAGTTGTCTTCTCTCTGGCACCACCAATTGACGATTCTAGTGTCGTTTATGATGTCAAAAATCGTCCCTGCCACCACCAATCGACTCTTTGAATCTTCCTTTCCAAAAGTCCCAACATTCCCGATTCTGTTCGCTCATCAATCACCGGTGTTTGAAGCTTTCCCACCTTAGGGTTTTTTGAGTTTTAATTGGATTAATTGGGTTTGATTCGTACCAATTTTGTGTTTGTTGGGTTGAAATACAATTAAGGAATGTTTGTTTGTTGATTTTTTGGTTGCCGACACTCCCCCAACACCAGCGGCAATTGTCGACAATGGAAAAAGTTGAGAAGAGAAGAAAGAAGAGAGGGGTTTTTTTAGTAAATCACTTTGTTTCCCACCCAAATAAGAGGATAACCTAATATTTGGATAGTAAAATGGTGTTTTAAAAGTTTGAGAGTGGAAAAATGTCAATGGGCTATTTTTTGGATGATAACATGTCGTTAACCCTGATATGATAATTCTGATAAGATGATACATCCCTTAAAATATTAATTTTGGGTATTTTAAAATAACGTTAATATTATTCAAAATTAAACCTGCGAATATACATTTTGGGATATATTTTGAGACATATGTCATTACTCTAAATCTAAGCATCAGGAACCATTGAATTTGGGAATAATGCTACTCTCTCTCGTTTATGGAAGATTTAGGATGCATTTAACCTAAGGGGTTGGTGTTTTAATTTGATAATCGTTTTCTTGCGATATGAAAATGAAAAAACACCATGAATGGCAGTTATGTAAATCCAGTTCTACCAAATGGTCCTCTTTTAAGCAAGTACCAGAATTTTAAAAATTTTGGAGGGAAAAACCCAAGAAATGTACCTGCGAATGCTGCGATTTCAACCCATTCTCAAACCCAAACCCACGCCCATTTTCTTCTCCTCTCCAAGAACTTCGAACCACAATCCCTTTCCTCATCTTTTCTCTCTTCAAAAACACCATCTTTCATCTTCCTCCTCTTCCTCTCAATGGTTCTCTCTTCTCCGCCAAGCAATCTCCACCGCCGACTTGGCTCTTGGCAAGTCTATTCACGCGCGCATATTGAATTCTTTCCAGGACCCAGATCGTTTTTTAACCAACAATCTCATTACAATGTACGCCAAATGCGGTTCACTTTTATATGCGCGCCGCATGTTTGATATTATGCCCGCCCGAGACCTCGTCAGCTGGAATTCACTTCTGGCTGCATATGCTCAGTCCGGAGACCATGACATTGAGAACTTGAAAGAGGGTTTTCGTCTTTTTCGTGCTTTACGTGAGTCTATTGTGCTGACTAGTCGGTTGACTCTGGCTCCTGTGTTGAAATTAAGTTTGATTTCCGGTTATGTTTGGGCTTCTGAGGCGGTTCATGGGTATGCAGTGAAGATTGGCTTGGAATGGGATGTGTTTATTTCGGGGGCTCTTGTGAATATTTACTCGAAGTTTGGTAGAATTAGGGAGGCCAGGCTTTTGTTTGAGGGCATGCCAGAAAGAGATGTTGTTTTATGGAATGTAATGTTGAAAGCCTATGTAGAAATGGGTTTTGAAGAAGAAGTTTTTTGTCTCTTCTCAGATTTTCTTAAGAGTGGGCTGCGTCCCGATGATGTGAGTGTTAAGTCTGTGCTGAGTGGGATTTCTGATATTAGTTCTGATACAGGCAGGAGATACAAGGAGCAGGTTCAAGCTTATGCAGTAAAGTTGTTTCTGTATGATGATGATTCAAATGTGGTTTTGTGGAATAAGACATTGTCCGAACATCTTCAAGTTGGTAATAATTGTGGTGCTGTTGAGTGCTTTGTGAATATGATTAGATCAAATGTAGAGTATGATAGTGTTACATTTGTAGTTGCTTTAGCAGCAGTTACAGGCAGTAATAATTTTGATTTGGCGCAACAAATCCATAGTATGGTTTTGAAATCAGGTTTTAGTTCATCAGTTTCAGTTGGAAATAGTCTTGTCAACATGTATTCAAAAATGGGCTACCTCTGGTTTTCTCAAAAAGTGTTCTCTGATATGAATGAATTGGATTTAATTTCGTGGAACTCAATGATATCAAGCTATGCTCAGAGAGGCTTGGAAAAGGAATCAATTAATCTCTTTAAAGATCTATTGCATAATGGCTTGATACCAGATCATTTCACTTTGGCAAGTGTTCTGAGGGCATGTTCCTCACTGACAGAAGGCTTTTATCTCAGTGAACAAATTCATGTCCATGTGATAAAAACTGGTAATGTCACTGACACTTTTGTGTCAACTGCTCTTATTGACGTTTATTCAAGGAGTGGAAAAATGATGGAGGCAGAAGAAGTATTTGAAAGAAAAGATGAATTTGATTTGGCAACTTGGAATGCAATGATGTTTGGGTATATATTGAGTAATGATAGTCACAAAGCACTGAAACTCTTTTCTCTGATGCATGGAAGTGGGGAGAGATCAGATCAGATAACATTAGCAACTGCAGTGAAAGCTTGTGGCTGCTTGTTGGGGTTAAGACAAGGGAAGCAAATTCATGCTTATGTGACAAAGTCTGGGTTTGACTCAGATTTATGTGTTAGCAGTGGTATTCTAGATATGTCTGTCAAATGTGGAGACATGGTTGATGCCCACTTAGTGTTCAATGATATCCCTGCACCCGATGATGTCGCCTGGACAACTATGATATTTGGTTGTGTTGAAAATGGAGACGAAGAGCGTGCTCTTTCTATATACCATCAGATGAGGCTGTCTGGGGTCCTACCCGATGAATATACATTTGCTACCCTTGTCAAAGCCAGCTCTTGTCTGACAGCAATAGAACAAGGGAGACAAATTCATGCAAATGTGATCAAGTTGGATTGTGCTTTCGATATTTTTGTTGGGACTTCTCTTGTTGACATGTATGCCAAGTGTGGGAACATAGAAGACGCATATCAATCGTTTAAACAAATGAATGTGAGGAACATTGTCTTGTGGAATGCCATGTTGGTGGGTTTAGCTCAACACGGAAATGGTGAAGAAGCCCTTAAACTTTTTGAAGTCATGAAAGCTAATGTTGTTGAGCCTGATGGAGTTACCTTTATTGGTGTACTTTCTGCTTGTAGTCATTCTGGTTTAGTTTCTGAGGCTTATGAATATTTCCATTCAATGCATGACAAATATGGTATTGAGCCTGAGATTGAGCATTACTCTTGTCTGGTTGATGCCCTGGGGCGTGCAGGACGCACTCAAGAGGCAGAGGAGCTTATTGTGTCAATGCCATTTGAAGCTTCTGCATCTATGTACAGAGCCTTGCTCGGTGCTTGCAGGGTTAAGGGAGACACAGGAACTGGGAAACGGGTGGCAGAGCAGCTATTGGCCTTGGAACCAACTGATTCAGCAGCTTATGTTCTGCTGTCCAATATCTATGCTGCTGCCAACCAATGGAATGATGTTACTGCTGCTCGAAAAACTATGAAGAGGAAGAATGTTAAAAAGGATCCAGGTTTTAGTTGGATAGATGTCAAGAATAAGATTCATTTGTTTGTAGTGGATGATAGGTCCCATCCACAAGGTGATTTGATATATGATGAGGTGGAGGTTCTGATGAAAAGGATTAAAGAAGAAGGATATATCCCTGATACGGACTTTGTGCTTCTTGACGTGGAAGAAGAAGAAAAAGAGCGTGCTCTCTATTACCACAGCGAGAAATTAGCAATAGCTTTTGGACTCATAAGCACTCCTCCATCAACCACCATTCGAGTAATAAAGAATCTTCGTGTTTGTGGAGATTGCCATAACGCAATAAAATACATATCTAAAGTGTCAGAACGAGAAATTGTATTGAGAGATGCAAATCGCTTCCACCATTTCAGGGAAGGAATCTGCTCTTGTGGTGATTACTGGTAATGTCAGAATTGAATTTCTCGTGGCAGGTTTATATATATATATATATATATAACTTAAATCTTCAATATGATAACCATAGATACTAAAAGTTTTGATAAGTTGTTTCTAGGTTAGGCATTTATAGATGCAAGAAATGTAGTTTTAGAATGGTGAGAATTGGGTAAGTCGAATATTCAGGGAGGACCACCCTTGTTTAGTTGAGTTTAAAATCAGAATCTCTCCTACTTTTTTTGGCAATTTATTTACATGATTGATAATTTTGTCGACAAACTCATGACATTCTTCGTTATTCCATTTATTTTATTTTCTTGTGCTTGGTTTTCATCTTCAAGAACATGAATCTCGTTGGATCACGGCAAGAGCACATACCACTCAGTGGAGTTGTAATTCTATGAATAAAGATAGGTTAACAAACGCATCTCACAAACTCCACGTGGCACCTGAGTTGGCAGCCCCACCAGAACTGTCGCGGAATGTTCATAAGAAACAACCGTCATGAATGAGGAATGGTCGTTCCTTGGACGAGGAATGGCCATTCCATAGGATAGAAGGGTCATTCCGTTCGAAAGAATGGCCATTCCACTTGGAGGAACGACCATTCTATGATATAATGGTCATTCCACTTGGAGGAACGACCATTCTATGATGGAATGGCTATCTTTCTTACGAAATGATTGTTCCTTCCTTGCGGAATGGTCGTTCCTTTCTTATGAAATGATCGTTCATTCCTTATGGAATAGTCGTTCCTTATACGATGAATGATCATTCATCCTTAAGGAATGACCGTTCATGTCTAGTCAAAGCCGTGAGTTGACATGGTAATGCAAATTCAATGTCACATCGAGTTTGTGAGATTTGTTTGTCAGCTTAGTATTACTCATATAATTTAGCACAATTTTACATTATTTTATAATTAACATGGTGGTTTTATATTAGTTGAAATTCATGTCAACATAATGTGAATTGGAATTCTTTGCAATTATTTTTAACTTCTCTTTTTATCATTATTGAATTAATAAAGATAAACGACTCACATAAAATATTTAAAAGTAAGTAGAAAATTTAAAGTCACCAAGTAGAAAATTTAAAGTCACCGTCCTAACTCATACATTATTAATATACAAGTGTAAATATGTATTTTGAATAAAAACTCTTTAGAATTCCCAAATTCATATAATTATTTAGAAATATTCATAAATTTGATTAATAATGTTTATTTCAAAATTCATTAACTTCATATGTTATGATATTTTTTTGTGAAATAAAAAAGATAAAAGCTGATACCCCTTGAATGCCTAACTACAAATACACACCGCAAATGAAACTCCGTTAGAACAAAATCTAACGGTAGAAGGGCATAAAGGTCATTTTTGCTTCCTTAAAACCTTAAAAGTGAAAAAATAAAATAACTTGAACAATTATTTAAAAAAATTGAAAAAGAAAAGAAAAAAATCTGAAAATTTGAAATGAAGATAAAAATTATGAGGAAGTTGAAAAATAAAATATTGAAAAAATGCAAAAGAATATAATAACTTTGAAAAAAATTTAAAAAATTAAAATTTTGAAAAACAAACAAAAGTAACTTAAAAAATCTGAAAAAAATAAAAAATTTTGAAAAAGAAATTAAAAATGAAAAAAGAATAAAATAATTTGAACAACTTTTTTTTAAAAAAAAAAAAAGAAAAAGAAAATTGAAACAAGAGAAGAAAAAAACTTAAAAAATCTGAAAAATTGAAATAAAAATAAAAATAAAAATTCTGAAAAAATTGAAAAATAAATTTAAAAAACTGAAAATGAATGTAATACTGTATCTTTGAAATTTTGAAAAATAAATTAATTTCAAAAATAAAAAAATTAACTTAAGAAATATGAAAAATAAAAAAAATATATGAAAATTTTAATTTTAAATTTAAAATGTAATAGCTGAAAAATTGAGAAATTGGAAACAAAATAAAAATCTTCCGAAAAATAAAAGAAGAAATCCAAAATTAAAAAAAAAAAAAACTGAAAAAAAAATAGTTCGCCCGAATTACACCAAGCCTAGTGCGGTTGGGCAAGATCGTACTTGCCTAGTTTAATTCGGCCAAAGTCACAATTGGCCGAGTGTAACTCTTGTATGGTGAGATTCCGGCCAGATTGTTGACAACTACTTATTTTAATTTAATTTATTAATTTATTTTATTTCTGAATTTTAGGGTCAAAATGGGATATGCAAATACTTATTGGGTTAAAATAGTCCTTTAACCTATCTTGAATTTTTTAATGGCGAAAACTTCAAAAGTCAAACAATTAGGGGCAATTTGGTAATTAATCAATATGGTTCTATGTCAGATTTCAATTTCTGTTTACCGGACAACCGGAGTTTCATTTTGGGTGTGTATTTATAGTTCAACAATACTACAGACATCGAGGTTTTTATACCGAAATCTTATACTGGCCTACGTGTCTAGTGACTCACACCATTCAACACATTTCACGTTATTAATTTTTTTTTCTAGTGAACAGTCGTTCATCAAATATGGACGACCGCTCACTTACATGGACTCCCGTCCATATGGGTCCATTTACTAGGACGGACGTCCCTATTTAAAGAACGCTCGTTCATTAGTAAATGGAATAAAAAATATAAAAAAAAATTAGGGGACGGTCGTTCATAGGTTATGGACGGCTGTCCATAAATATTGGACGGGCGTTCATATGTTAATAGACGCCTATCCATAAACAATCGTTTTTAAAAATTAAAAAATATTTAGTGACAGTCGTTCATCAATTATGGACGGTCGTCCCTTAATTTGGGACGGGCGCCCGCAAATAAGGGACACCCATCCATAATATAAAAATAAAAATAAAAATAAATAAAAAATAATAGATGCCCGTCCAAATTCTATGGAATGACGTCCAGTTAATATGGACGACCGTCCAAATTATATGGACGGCTGTCCAAAAAGCACATACTCAGTGCTCTTGTTTTCAGTTCAGCTTGCTTCTTCTTCGCTTTTGATAATTTAACCTCCTTCTGCAACAAGACTGACTTGTCCTTCTGCACCAAGACTTAACTAAGCTCTTGTTTCGCAACTTCAACTTGCCTAAGTGCTCAGCCCAGTTCTTTGGGATTTTGTAGGAATTAACTGGAAGGGGTATCTATGTAATTCAATAGTTATCAATTTTAACACACGTTTTAGCTGGTTTGTTAAGTTGTTAATTAGTCAGGTTTAATTAGTTGGATTAGTTGCTTAAGTAGTTAGTAAGTCAGTAATTAGTCAGCTAAAACTTGTATATAAACTCTCTTGTAAATAAATGAAAGTAAGAGCATTATTCAGAAAACTTTCTCTTCCTCTGTTCGTTCATGGTATCAGAGCATGACAGTTTTGTTTCTTGAATCTTCGTTGAGCTCTTGAAGCTTTGCTTTCGAAATGATTACTGAGATGGTGAGAGAATCAAGTAATACTGGATCGGAGAATCACCAGTGAACTCCAATGATATTCAGTTCTGAAAGAAATGGAGTTGAACAGTGGAAAGAATTCCATGATGCTGCAAAATTCGGATCATCTAGGCATGCAACTGGTGAACTTCTTCTTACAGGTAACGAAAACTATCTAGCATGGAGTAGATCAGTTTTAATTGCATTAGGTGCAAAACAGAAGTTAGGGTTTATTATGGGAAAATTTCTAGGCCAGAACAAGATTCAGATAGTTTTGAACTTGGACAAGGGTTGATTGCATGATTAGGTCATGGTTATTGAACTCTGTTTCAAGTGACATAGTAGGAGCTTTTCTTTATGCATCTACTACTGAAGAATTATGGAGTGAACTTAAGGAACATTATGGTGAAAGCAATGGACCTTGATCTATCAAATTCAGAGGGAATTGCTTCAGTGTCACAAGGAAATGAGACAATTTCGAAGTATTATACAAAATAAAAAAACTTTGGGATGAGTTGAATTGCATTTTGCCTGTTCCTGATTGTAGTTGTGGCTTAGGAAAAGTGAATGATATTATTCTCTGAATTGTTTGATGCAATTTTTGATGGGGCTTAATGATTCCTATGAAGTTAAGGAGCAAATTTTAGTACTTGAACCATTACCTACTGTTAATAAGGCTTATTCTATGGCTTTAAAAGTTGAAAACAAAGGGAGGTTCATATCAATTTTTCAGAATCAAGTAGTGTCTCTGCCATGTTGCTAAGGCACAGAGAATCAAGGGAATAATTCAGCAAAGAAGTATGGAAATAGTGGTATAACTATAGGGGGAAATAAGAATAAACAGGAAAATAGGAAGAGGAATGCTGATAAACACTGTGTTTTTGTAACCAAAATGGACACACAAGAGAATTTTGTTTCAAAATTATAGGTTATCCAGAATGGTATAAAGAGCTGAAAGGTCAGCAAGGTAAAACCAACACTGGGGTAGGGCAATGGTAGTACAGATGATGGATTCTCTTTGAATTTGAGGAAAGTGGTGAAGAGGAAAGAAAGGTTGCAGGGACAATCTCTCACTGATATTAACAGCAGGAGGTTAGAAGCTGATGAAAGGGAAAATGCAATTGGAAATAAGCAGGTGAACTTTGCTCATCTAGGGGACTTTACAGGTATGAATTACAGCTTACAAGTTATGATTGCTTAGAAGTAGGGACATGGATTGTTGATACAGGTGCTTCAAACATATGTGTGTTGATTTGAAACTTAGACCTCACAAAACCTGTAACCAAACCTACACCTGTCTTTTTACCTAGATGGAACCATAAAGTTTGTGAACTATACTGGAAACATCCTATTAAACTCAAACTAACCCTGCATGATGCTCTGCATGTTCCATCTTTCAAATTTAATCTACTTTCAGTACCCAAACTCACTGCTAATGCAAATCTAAATTTACCTTTTATCCAAAACATGTATTTTGCAAGACCTACAAAATGAAGAAATATTAGCAGTTGGAAACTTGTGGGAATTTGTACATTCTGGACAAAAAGAGTCTCCATTTTAGGAATCTTTCTACTTGTAATAAGAAAGAAACACAAGCTATATCAGCAAGTGTTTATCTCCTGTTTGTAACATTTCTTTTTTTGCTAATAAAGTGGATCATTGCTCATTATCTTGGCATAAGAGACTTGTCACAGTTCTTTGAATGCACTGCATCATTTACAATTTATTGATAAAACCATTGATGTATCTTTTTCCGTGATTGTGTGTGTGTCATAAAGCAAACAGTCCAGGTTACCTTTTCCTATAAGTCGAACCATATCACTTAAACCTTTTGATTTATTTCATTTGGATCTATGGGGTCCTTATAAAGTAAAATCTATTATAGGAGCACATTATGTGCTGACTATTGTTGATTATCAACAGTAGGGCAGTGTGGACTTTTCTCCTTTCTCATAAAACACAAACATTCACTACTTTGCAAAATTTCTTTCGTCTTGTGGAAACCCAATTTGATGTAAAGTTAAAAGCATTAGAACAGACAATGGAACTGAATTTCTCAATTCTAATTGTCAGCACCTATTTCATACATTAGGTATTGTACATTAGAAAACTGTGTCTATACACCTCAGCAGAATGGTATTGTTGAAAAAAAAACATAGGCATTTACTTCAAGTAGCTAGAGCTAATTTTTCAAGCTAAATGCCTGTTAGGTTTTGGGATCATGCCATTCTCATGGCAACTCATATCATTAATAGGTTACCAACCTCAGTCCTTCAATGGAAATCCATATGAACTACTGTACAAACGACTCCTACCTATGATTTTTTAAAGGTTTTGGTGCCTTTGTTATGCAACCAATACATTGCCACACAAGGATAAATTTGACACCACGAGCTAATAGGTGTTGTTTCATGGTTATAGTCAAGGTCGAAAGCTTTTAAGCTTTATGATTGTCTTCTAAAAAATATTTGTTTCTCGAGATGTATTTTTCCTTGAACATCTATTTCCTTTTCTCTGATTCTACTGCAAAACAGCCTTCATGTATGCCACTAATTCTTCTGTTTTTGAAGACTTGTCCCTACAGAAAATACTTGTTTACCTGCCACATCTCACTCATAGTCTACATCTGTTTTTGATAGGTCTGATACTATACCTTCTGTTGAGTTAGAAACTCATTCATCACCTAGAGTGATACTGTGTGCATACTGAACCTGTTTCTGATGAATTAATTCTTCAAAATTTGTCTCCTAATCATTAGAATTGCATTCACAGCCTATCCCACTTGAATTCTCTACCTAGGCACAGTTTAGATCTAAACAGCCACCAAAATGGATGAATGATTATGTGCTGCATTGTCATAATTCCCATCAGATTTCAACTGTTGTAAATCTCATTGTTCTTCAATTCATCACCTCCAACTTACCCTTACATTGATCCTCCATGTTTATCACATACATATATAAATTTTTTAGCTAATGTCTCAACATCCAAGAACCTACTTCTTATCATCAAGCTTGCAACAACCTACTTCGATTAAAGCTATAAATGATGAACTTGATGCTTTAGAATAAACATACTTGGAATTAGTTCCATACCACCTGGAAAAAGACCAATTAGCACTAAATGGGTTTATAAAATTAAACAAGCTTGATGGGAGTATTGAGAGATACAAGGCTAGGTTAGTAGCCAAAGGTTACAATCAAGTTAGGGGTGGACTATTTGGAAAGTTTTTCCGGTTGCCAAGCTTGTTCAAGTGAGAATTTTCTTGGCCATTGCTACTGCCCATTCTGGCCATTACACCAATAGACATTAACAATGTTTCTTACATGGATATTTGGATGAAGAAGTCTATTTGTTTCCTCCCTGATGGTTATTCTAAGGCACAAAATAGAGAGGTTGCAAACTAAACAAATCCTATATGGCCTGAAACAGGCTCCAGACAATGGAATCATGAATTCTGCACTAAGTTACTGGCCTACGGTTTGTTCAGTCCAAGCATGATCATTGTCCTTACTAAACCTTTGTAGATAGTTTCTTGGCTCAATTGTTTATGTTGTAATGTTTTAGTAATGGGCCTAATGAAAGTGATATTGCAGCGGTCAAGGCTTATCTGCATTCTGTTTTTACTATCAAGATTAGGTATGCCAATATTTTTTGGGATAGAATAGCTCGCTCTTCAGAGGGTACTTTTATCAATCAAAGGAAATTATCTTGGATATCCTTGAAGACACATGTCGGTTGGTGCAAAGCCTGTTTCTACTCTTTTCTCAAAGGTTGCAAGCTTAGTTCAGAATCTCCAACCCCTTATCTTCTCCTAATCAGTATAGAAGATAATTGGCTGCTTAGTATCTTAATTTGACAAGACTGATATTAGTTTGCTGTTCAGCAGCTAAGTCAGTTTGTTAATTCCCTTGCCAAGAACATGGGATGCTGCCTTATAATCCTGCGGTATCTCAAGGGATCTCCTTCTAAAGGTTTATTTTTTCCAACTCACTCTTCTTTACAGTCACAGTTATTGTGATGCTGATTGGGCTTCTTGCCCTGATTCTCGACAGTCTCTCAGGCTATTGTGTGCTCCTCGGGCTTCTCTATTTCATGGAAGACAAAGAAAAAACTACAGTTTCTAAGTCCATGCAGAAGCTGAGTACAGGAGTATGGCCTCCACGTTGTGAGTTGAATGGATCTCATTTGCTTCAAGACTTGCAGATTTCTTTCTCCTTACCTATTACTATTTGTGTGATAATCGAGCTGCCCTACACATCACTGCCAATCCAATTTTTCATGAGCGTACTAAGCACTTGGAAATAGATTGTCATGTGGTTCGGGATCAGTTCAAGGCAGGTTTCATAACTCCCTAGTACATTCCATCTTCACAGCAACTCGCTGATTTCTTCACTAAACCTCTTGCTGCTCCTCATTGTACATATTTCTTGTCCAAGTTGGGTTTAAGTGATTGTCACCTAGCTCCAACTTGAGGGGGGGATGTAGGAATTAATTGGAAGGGGTATTTATGTAATTCAATAGTTATCAATTTTAACACACGTTTTAGCTGGTTTGTTAAGTTGTTAATTAGTCAGGTCTAATTAGTTGGATTAGTTGCTTAAGTAGTTAGTAAGTTAGTAATTAGTCAGCTAAGACTTGTATATAAACTCTCTTGTAAATAAATGAAAGTAAGAGCATTATTCAGAAAACTTTCTCTTCCTCTGTTCGTTCAGATTTGCATCTCTAAGCATATCAATCAGCCTATCCAACTCTACAGTCTTTTTGAATGCTTCTTCAGCATCTTTATTGACTGCACATATCAAAGTTCTCCTGTTTTATTAGATTCAAACACGCCATGTCGCCATCAATTGCTCCATCCATCACTATATATATATATATATATATAAGCTGTTTTATGTTTCCAGATCTCAATAGAATGATCTTGAGCTTCTTGCTTTGCAACTTCTCTCAATTCTTCTACAATACTTTCCGCTTTTGTTAGCTTCTCTTCAACCTCCTTCCTTTTCTGTTCCTCTTCCTCTAATATCTTATCCCCCACTGTGTATCAAGATCCTATGGCTGCTCACCATATGCGATGCATGGAATAGGAATCCAACCATTTTGATCTAGCGGAGCAACTTTTGTCTAAACAATTGCAGCAACAGCAGCTCCAAAAGCGAAATATGTTTCCTCCTACACGCCTGAATGAATCAGTTTTAGAACAGTTGCCAAATCAGAATCTGATTCATCAACAATAGTTGGCAAACCATCCAGCTCCAGATATGGAACATCTCTTGACCCTTCATCTGCACCAACAACGTCAGCTTGAACTTCAACATCATCAATTGCAGCAACAACAGCAGTTTCATCAACAACAAAAGCTTTAGTAGGAGCGACAACAATCACAAGCTCGACAGGTGGGAAGAAGTTAAAATTCTAACATAACATTTTAGAATTTTAACACTAAATAGACACCAAAGTGGGAAGAAGTTAAAATTTTAAAATTTTTAACATAACATGGACGCCAGTCCATCTAATTTTTTGTTTTCATTTAAAAAAAAAAAAAAAAATTTGTATTGCTTATGGACGTCAGTCCATCTATTATGGACACCTATCCCTATAATAGAACGGTCGTCCATTCCACTATGAACGGTTGTCCACTTTGTTTTCATTGTTTTTTTTTTTTCAAAACAAAACAACTTTTTATGGACGGTCGTCCATTCCACTATGAACGACCGTCTAGGATGTATGGATGGCCGTTCGAAATTGTTGGATGACCGTCCATTTATGTCAGTATTCAATCGTCCAACGTGGCAGTCTCCACATGTTTAGGCCTTTAGGCATTCAAGGGGTATCAACTACAATTTCGGTAAAACTAGGGTAGAAAAATGTAAATAAATCAAAAGATAATTATGAAATATAAATATCCAACATTATCATATTACAAATGGTTGGTTGAAACTAATAAAATATTATTTATAAAATGATATAATTATATTCTGTAAAACGATTAAAAATTGACAATTAATCAACGATCATATAAATATAACATGTAATTAAGATTCTACGGGGGCATAAACGTAAAAAAAGAAATGAATACCAAAACGAATGACCCGTAACCCATTTTACAAAGAGTAATGCTATGTGCACTAACCAATGTGTACTAATCCAAGTACTAATATTGGAAATTTGAAAAAAAAATTTGGAGGGAATTTCAAATTTCCAATGTTAGTACTTGGATTAGTACACATTGGTTAGTGCACATAGTTTTATTCTTTTACAAATTCGTTTTGAGAACCCGTTAACCCGTATCCCAAACCACCTGGAGACAACACATGTCCTAACACAATTGGAGTGTGTTGTCACTCGCTTGAACCGCTTATTGTATCAAAAAGTTCAACGCACTTACGCACACAACTCAAGTGCCACTTCAAAAGTCTTTCGGTTGTGTCCTTGAGGTTTTCATTTTTCAAGACACACCTCTAAGTTTAGTGAAAGAACAAAAAAACTCACAGGTTTCACAATAAAACAATTATAACCTTATAGTTTCAAAATGAAACACTTACACCTTTATAATTGAATGATGTTTGTAAAAAGTAACTATTTATAAGGATAAAATAGATAACATAATAAAAAAAATAAGGTTTTTATTTCCCAAAATGTCTTATTGCATTGCAAAGTTATATTTTTAAATCATTTAATAAATTTGATATTTTTTATATGTGAAAAATATCAAATATTAGTTTTTTTTTTTTTTTTTTTTTTTTGTTATTCTAGATGAAAAAGAAATAAAGATATATTAGTCAAGGTATCAAAGATTATGTGTTGGAATAATTTTTCACAGAGTATTTTTAACCATAATAGTGTAAGTGTTTCATTTAGAGACTATAAGGGTGAAAGTGTTATATTATAAAATATATGGGTCTCTTAAACTTCAGGGCTGCCCAGTTAAAGCCTCTCGTGTCCTTCCCGAAACTGAAATACCCCAAGGCCAAACGTGAAACATGTGTTCTGCTCTGTTCTGCTGTTTCCCGAATCCTGTATTAATATTATGCCAACAACTATTTTTTATTCCCTTTCCTCTTATAACTTATAATAGTCAAATTTATAATTAATTAGTAGAACATATGTTAGATCCATTCTTATAAACTAATTAATTACAAATTATTACATTGTGAAAAAAATTTGTAATTATAAATTATTATGTCAAAATTATGAAAAAAAAAAATTGTAAGAGGGTGTGGTCGGTATATTACTATTCATAAAATAAAAATGATCTCCTAGTTCTAAACCATTATTTATCTCCGATTTCTCTTCGCTTTGATATCGACTTTGTCAACTTGACTCTGTAAGCTTGAACTGTGTGAAGACGAAGACGAAGACGAAGAAGAAGAAGAAGAAGTCACTCGTTCCTTGAAAATCATGCGATCAATGCTTTATCTTTATATTCTTAACTAGAAATAAAATCGTCCTTTTGATTATCTTTCAACCCCACCAACCTTTCTTTAGGGCTTCACGTTTCTTGTATTTTCTTTTTTTCTCTCTTTTCTCATTCAATCCATCATTGTTCTGCAAAAAATCAACAAGCATTTTCCAATGGAGAACCATAATTCACTCAAGAGAAGCTCTGATCAGATGAGCTCTTCAACCCCACTTGATGTGGGCTCCGATGGTCTTGATCATGCTGTTCATGACCCTTCCTCTTCTACTAGTTCTAAGAACTTCAACCCCAGAAAGTTTGTTTTTTCTTCACCTTCTTTTCCTTCTTATCATTATTTTGGTTGTTATTGTGTTCAAGTTTTTGTTTTGTTTTGTGTTTGTAGGTATCAATTGAAGGTATTTGAAGTTGCCAAGAAGAGGAACACAATAGCAGTTTTAGAGACAGGAGCCGGGAAGACTATGATAGCTGTCATGCTGATAAAAGACATTGCGCAAGCTATCAAGTCTAACGGTCAAAAGAAGTTGATTATTTTCTTGGCTCCAACTGTTCACCTTGTTCATCAAGTATGATTTCTGTTACTTTTTATTTATTTTTCCTTAAGTTTGCTTGTCCAAAAGTAAAACTTTTAAGAGGTATCTCATAGGGATTGTTACTAATGCAATGTGGCTGGTTAATTGGATCACATGCTGAAAAGAAAATATGGTTTTGTGTTGCAGCAATATGATGTTATCAAGATTAATACAGATTGTAAAGTAGAAGAGTACTATGGAGCCAAGGGAGTTGATGAATGGACTTTGGACTGCTGGAAGAAAGAAATTAATCAGAATGATGTAAGATTGCTTTGTTCATAGCTCGGAGATAGTATTCTGTATGCTGTAGTGTCAACACTTGTTTCTGTTGGGCTGCCAATTCTCTGACGTGTCATTGTTGCAATCTAATATTAAGTGTTGACACATATCTGCATTTTCATATCTAGTAGGCACATATGTTCAATTATAGGAGTTATCTAAAATTAAATCTGTTTAGTTGGAATATTCTTTTAATCTAAACAGGCTCTTGTTTGCCGCAATTCATTGGACTTGACTTTCATGTGCTTAATCATTGAATCATTAGAAATTGTTCTTTTTGTTGTTTACTTTAGTTGTTTGTTTTATATATGTTGGTTTATTCTCAGAAAGTTGTTATCAACAAAATTGTTTTTTTGTGGAGTTTGATAATAGTCCATGTATGTTGCTTGTACATATAATAAGACAAGCATTTTTTAAATTCTTGGTGGAAGCTTTTCAATTCATTTGTGACTGCTAATTTCATGGAATCCTGAAACCCTTTTGATACAATAGTGTTAGGTCGGTTCACATACTTTCTTTATTTCTTATAGGTATTGGTTATGACCCCACAAATCCTCTTGGATGTGTTGAGGAAGGCATTCTTGAGGCTAGAGATGGTATGCTTCATCATAATAGATGAGTGCCATCATGCTACTAAGAATCATCCATATGCAAAAATTATGAAGGTTTATATCTTTCGTTGCCATAAATTATTTATTTTGCTTATCTTATGTTATGCTTCATTCTCTTTTCCTTCTTCATATAATCTCCTTTTTATTTTTATTTTGTCTTTTGTCTTTTGAATAAACATCTCAATTATATCTATTCTTTTGGGGAAGGAATTTTATCACAAATCTAATAGCAAGCCAAAGGTTTTTGGAATGACAGCATCACCTGTGGTAAGAAAAGGTAAGATATTGTTTTGCTATGTGCATGTAATGCTAGTGGCAATAGGGCGGTTATAGTGCTTGAAGTGTTTTTTGTCTACTTTTTCTTGATTTATGATTATGCGATATGTGCTTCTTGATGAATCATAAACTTTATGAATATTTTTTTTTGGTGGTTGAAGTTTATTAGCTGAATTGGACTTTGAAAAACTCAATAGGCCTTTTTTTCTTTAAGTTTTTGGCATAGTACTATTTAAACATGAGTTTTTCTACATTCTATTTGAAATTTTTTATCCAAACTTCTGTTTTGAGTTTGTTGAATTAATCAACAATCAACAATGAGAAGAAATGTGTTCTGTGAAAAGAGAATTTTTGTTCATCATTTTTTAGTTGGATGATTCTAGCTACTGGTTTCCAGTAATGTGTAGTGCTTGACTAAGGCCATTGAGATGGATTTTATGAAATTATATCTTTTAAAAATTTTTGTTGAACCATGCTATGTAAAATTTGCTTTGTTATTGTGAAAGATATACCTTTATACAGGTGTGGCTATGAGAACTTGTTTTTAATTCTTCAAATCATAGATCACCTCTACTGAAGGTGCAATGTCTAAAATTTTTCTTTTAGGGGGAAGTTATGAAAAATGTAGCATTGTATGTTTATGGCTTGATAACAACAATCGTTCCTAGGGCGTGTACAAGTCACTTCTAGCACTTGCATTTAATTCCTATGTTGTTATGATTAGAAAGTATATCTCATGAACCTGTGCAGATGTTCTTTCTATGTAAAATGGTTTGATTTAATGCAACGAGATTTCATTGTTTAATGGACTTTTCTTCCCATTCTTTTATGCACTCTGTTAAAACAATCTTTTTATCATGACATAGATGTTCATGTGTTACTTGCCATGCATTAACATGCTATTTTTAAAAACTACTTTGCAATTCAGGTGTCTCATCAGTGATGGATTGTGAGGGTCAAATATCAGAACTTGAAAGCATCTTGGATTCTCAGGTACTCACTTTCTATTTGATAATTTTGCATTGATCGTCGGGCTTAAACTAAGAAGCAGAACAATAATATTATGAATTTATGATGCTGCAGGTTTATACCATTGGGGACAGGACAGAGATGGAAGTATATGTTCCCTCTGCAGTTGGAAGTTGTAAATTTTATGACCAATCAAGCTTTAATAGTTTGAATTTGAAAACAAAAATGGAAATTTCATGGTCTAAGGTATCTGCACATAATGCATCCCTATCTTTATGTGTTTAACGAATGTCCCAACACAAACACATTCTTAGCTTTCACTTAATGTGGTTTACTTGTGGGGATATGAAAATCTATTGGTTTTTTATCGACAGTTTGATGTCTCACTATCAAAGTTGCAAGGGTCAGTGCAAAATTCTTACAAAGATATGGATGATAAGCATAAGACTCTTCGAAAGCAGCTGTCCAATTATCATGCGAAGATTTTATATTGCCTAGATGAACTTGGCCTTATATGTGCGTATGAGGTATGATTGGACACCCAATATGTTTAAATTAATGCGGAGAAGTGAATGTTTGTTGTATAGTAAAGAAAAGTTATCTTTGTTGAGACCTTTAATACTTGGTATTGTTCCTAACATAGGCTGCTATAATAACATAAATCATGATGGAATGATAACCTAACATGCAGGCTCATGAATTTCAGGTCAAAAGTCCACATCTGGGGCACCAAAATAATGTTTTATGAATATCTATTTAGATTTCTTTATCTTTCTTTGAAGACAATTATTAACGTCCTCATATTTTTTAATGTTGGCAATTCACTGTCAAGTAATTGTTCACAAGATACTGGTGAAAAGTCTATTTGCTCTTTGGTATTTATTTTGTCTCCCTTTTTGGTATTGATTTGATGTTTTGACTTGTTATTAGGCTGTTAAAGTCTGTCTGGAGAATGTCCCGAATGCCCAAGACGAGTGCGAAATTTATAGAGAAAGTTCATTGCAGTGTAAATATTTTCTTGAGGAAATATTGTGTATAATTGGGGGATCTTTGCCTCTGGGTATGCTATGAACTAACTTACTATCTTTGTTGCTTATCTAAATTTTTATTCTTTTTCAAATGCATTACTGGTTATTTGTGAATGCCTCTTTCATATATTCTACATATCTTTCCTATTAGCTGGTATGTGTGGTTGTTGATGTGTTCTGTAAGCATTGTCTGCTTCCTTTTGACATTCTATTATTCTGGACTTGGGAGTTAATATATAAACAGGTGTGAGTGGCATTAGCCTTTGCCTGTGCATTTTCTGCCACTTAATGTGCATGTTGAGTGTTTCAAAAACACATATTGGTACTTTCTTGAAAGCGTACATCCATAGCAGAATATAGTTCCATGCTTAATACTTGTTTTGGATTACCTACAGGAGTAATTAGCATTTAATGCTTACTAAAGCTAAGTCATAGCTAACATTTATATATCAATTTCTTTCACTAAGGTCTCTGGAGAATCTTTATTTATATCTTTTCAATGTCATTGATTTTTTTTTATTAATTTATTCTGCTGGCTTGTGCTTCAATTTTCTACTCTCATGACTGAGGATAATTCTGTTGAAGAATCACTGTTCTTTTTATAAAAACAAATTATGTTTTCAGTGAATTTCTTTACTGCTCTTTGTTGCCTGTCCAACTTCTATGAAATTAATCTATGGATACGCTGAAATAGTTTTGTTTGACTGGCATACTTGTTTTAGCCGTATTGCCTTATGATACTTTATAATTTGATTCAAATAATCTGCCATCTTTTACTTTCCACTTCAGATAGGATATATTTATCAAATATTATTCCCTTCTCATCCCACAGGTGATAAAAATTTTTTGGATTTTGGTTTTGACTATTCAAAGGCAGTAGATTTGGGCTACATCTCTCCAAAATTGCATGAACTTCTTCAACTATTCCGATCAGTTGGGTAATTGAACAACTTAATTGGTTAATGTCTTTAGGTCTCATAGCAAAAGTTGATTTCCTATTGTCTTTAATATCTTTTAATGGTATAGCATAATTTGATTTACTGTCACTTTTTTTTTCTGGCAGGGGAGCTACACAAGTATTATGCCTCATTTTTGTGGAAAGAATTATTGCAGCTAAAGTAGTTGAAAGGTTTGTGAAGAAAGTAAACTATTTGGCTCATTTAACAGTTTCATATTTGACTGGAAGTAATACATCAGTTGATTCTCTTGCACCAAATAAGCAAAAAGAAATCTTGGAATCATTTCGGAGCGGAAAGGTATCTAATCTCTAGTATCACTAATTCTCCTCACAAGAAGTTTGGGCATTTGATTAGCTAATAAGCGACAATTAAAATGTTTGATTAGCTAATAAGAGATGAGTAATTTTTTCTGTGTAGGTCAATCTATTGTTTGCTACTGATGTGGTAGAGGAGGGAATTCATGTACCAAACTGCTCTTGTGTTATCCGTTTTGACCTGCCCAAGACAGTCCGTAGTTATGTTCAGTCCCGTGGACGAGCTCGGCAAAATAACTCCCAGTTCATCTTAATGCTTGAGCGGTGAAGCCCTGACCTTGTCACTGTGTGTTACAAAAACATATGCATATAGTGTATTTATGAATGACCGATACACTTGAATTCTTTTGAAGTCATGAAATGCTTCTTGCAATGCATGTTCTTAACGTATATTTGTTTTTCTTGTCTGTATGAGGTTGTAGCAGCACAAAATCTAACCACTCAAGTATACTTGCAGGGGAAACATTAAACAAAGAGATAGACTTTTTGATGTCATTAGGAGTGAACAATCGATGACAGATACAGCTGTGAGTAGAGACCCTGATTCATGCGTTCTGAAAGCATGTACCTTGGGAACAATGAATGCCTATGTTGTGGATGTAACTGGAGCATCAGTAACTTCAGATTCCAGTGTCAATCTCATACATCGATACTGTGAAAAGCTCCCTAGTGACAAGTATGGAAATGCTTTTCTGTTTCCTTAGGTTATACATAGTTGTGTACTTTACAGTATTTTTTTTCATTAGTTTTTGCATACGGAGGGAATGCATGTAGTTATAATTGTCTACTGCATAATATAGGTACTACACACCAAAGCCAATCTTTAAGTACAAATCCTCTGAAAAGTCTTATGAGTGTGAAGTGACGCTACCTTCAAATGCGCCTTTCCAAACAATATCTGGTCCTCCAAGCAGAAACAAAAACTTATCAAAGCAGTTTGTGTGCTTGGAAGCATGTAAAAAGCTGCATCAAATGGGTGCTCTGAATGATCATCTTCTCCCCTTCATTGAAGAACCTTCTGAAAACAATCTTAATGTAAAAAAGAATCCAGGTGCAGGTATGCGTACATCAAATCTTATGCATGACTGTTTAGTGTGTGCTATTTTTAATTTGAAGTGTAGAGAAAAACTTAGTTTGCTTGAAAATAGGTGAGTTATATACTGTCTAGGTCAACCATGAGAACATATGCCACTCTTCTTATGGAATTATAAGTATGCAATAATAGATATGGTGAAGCTTCCTGTTAAAACACATATAGGACACCTTATAGACTGACTTGGTATTTTGTCAATATTAAATATGTAGATGATAGAAATTGAGTAGTTAAATATTGTTTGCTCCTAGTTCTCCTTGTAAATAAATGCAAGCATGTTAGAAAAAGGCCATGCCTTCCATGACTTAATGCCACTGTTTTGTATTATATTGTTGGTGTTTACCTTTCTACTGCTTCTATATTGCTGAAAATAACATTGGACTGTTTGCGGTGAGTTTCTTGTTTCACCTCTATTCATATTTTGTTAAAGGTTTTGTCTTGCCGATCTTTGCTGATTCTTTTTATTTAGTTTGTGCTGAGTTATCTTGCTTTTTGTTTTTGTGTTTGAAGGAAGAAAGAAAAGGAAGGAACTGCATGGGACAATTCCTATTCGTGCATTATCTGGTACCTGGAGAGAAAAAGTTGACGGTGTTGTTTTACATGCCTATAAATTTGACTTCACCTGTAATATTGCTAGTGAGATTTACTCTGGATTTATGTTTCTTATTGAGTCAAAACTTGATGATGATGTGGGAAATTTTGAATTGGAGCTGTATTTGGTCTCAAAAACCGTTAAGGCTACTGTTTCGTCGTGTGGGAAAGTGCATTTGGATGCAGAACAGGTCAAGCATAAACTTACAAATTTCATTTATAATTTGACTTTTCAAGTGGCAAGTATAGAATACGTTGCCATTATGTTTTATTTATTTTTTATTTACTTTTTTTTGTTTGTACCAGATGACCAAAGCAAAGTGCTTTCAGGAATTTTTCTTCAATGGCTTGTTTGGAAGGTTGTTTGTTAAATGCAAATCATCTGGAAAAAATAGAGAATTTTTACTTCAGAGAGAAACAAAATCACTGTGGAGTCCATCAAACATGTATTTGCTTCTACCATTGGAGATTTTGAGCATTTCTGGTCAGGAATCTTGGAGAATAAACTGGACTGGAATTAATGCATGTGCTGCTGTGGTAGAATTTTTAAAGAAAAACTCTTATTTGGGTTCTAATCAGTCCAATGGTTATGAAGGAAATTCGTCACCTTGTAGGATCAACTCCTCTCAGATAGAAAGCAACAGTGCAGATATAATCCACTTTGCTAATTGTTCTGTTGATGCAAAAGATCTCAAGAATAGGATAGTATTAGCTATCCATACTGGAAGAATCTACTCTACAGTTGAAGTGGTTAGCAATACATCTGCCGAGAGTCCTTTTGATGGAACTGCTGATGGTGCCTCATCAGTATATACTACCTTCATGGACTACTTCCTTAAAAAGTAGGTGATATGTTATCCTGAATGGGGCTTTGTGTTTATTGTGGTCTTTCCTTGTAGATTATCATTTATGCTTCCATTAATAATGTTGGCTCTGATCAGATATGGGATTGTGCTGAAGCATCCAGGACAGCCTATGTTGCGGTTGAAGCAGAGTCATAATGCACACAACCTTCTTGTGAATTTTAATGATGAAGGTTGGTTAATGGTTGAGTCTTATTTCATCCACAATGACCTCTTTAATGCCAGATTTACTTCCCACTCTGAATCACAATTTAAAGTTTAAGATATGTGTGCTCAGTAGGGATGTCAAAATGACCCATGGGTTTGGAGCCCCACCCTAATGGGTTGGATTTGGATAGTCAAAATTTTCAGGTGGATTGGATTTGGATTTGAGTATCTTGATCCAAATTATTTTGGGGTGGTCATGGAAATGCTAACTTTAACCCTGACCCACTCCATTCACCCCTAAAATATATAACTATGAATAAATAATTATATTCAATATTTAACATCAAAATTATAGTATTATTTAAATTAGGTTATATTATTTACTTTTTTTCTCAAACAGAGAAAACCCTAGCCATCACAACCTTATTCCTGCATTGAATTACTTCATATTGATTTCTTGTCATCTTCTACACTTGTGAATCTGAAAATAAGGATTTAACTTTATAATTGTATGAACATTAATTTTATATTGAATTTTGTCTTTTCTATTGTCAAAATAAGTAGTTGTTTGTGGTAGAATTATTAAATTTTGAATAAAAAATTTATATTAGATAGTTAAAAATATTATTTATCAATTTATTCTAAGAAATAGTTTTTATACATTTTGTTAGATTTATTTATTTTTATATATAAAAAATATATCAAATGGGGCGATCCAAGGTTTTTCCAAAAAAAAAAAAAAAAAAAAACCCCCAAACCCAAACCTGCCTTATTTTAAAAAATGGATAATGGGGTGGATTTGGATATTCATAAACCAGATGGGCATGGATTTCTTACTATCCAACCCAAACTGCCCCATTGACATCCCTAGTGCTCAGGATCTAATTTGGCAATCAAATCTATGACTTATTGATTCCACATGTGAAATCTTAAATCACTTCTTGTATGCCAAGTGAAGCTCCTTTACTGGGACCTTACATTTGGTAAGGTCCTTATTTTGTTATTGACTTTTGAGTTCAATTGAAACAAAAAAAGGGCCCAAAAAGAGGACATATTTATTATTTTCAGTAGATACCTATATGCTAATTCTCATTGTGAATTCACCTCCTGATGTCTTGTTGGTTGGTTATGAACATTTTCGCAACTCTCCAGATTTTCTTCTTATCACTAGTGATTCCCAAAATTTTCACGTTCACAGGATTATTGTTTGGATTTGGGGAGGGTGTAAGGTGGAAAAGGTGGCTGCAAATTCTAGTTAAGAGTTTAAGAATAAAGGATTTAGGGACTCTGCACTGTTACTTTAAATCTGTTTTAACAAAGAGTGAACTTTATTGTTCCTTTTCTTCTCACTTTTACAAACAGCTTGTATGGATGCACATCTGGTTCCTCAAGTTATATTACACTGTTAAGATTTCTCGAAACATGCTGCACAAAAGTAGAGAGGCAAAAAATTAGCATTTCATCATATCTAAGTGTGCATTTTAAATGTCTAAATGACTACTTTAGTTCAGTTGTCAAATTTGATTTAGAAAACCATTGCTCCATGTTTATCTGCTTACTAATAATTTCCTGTAAATGAACAGGTGGCTCTGGTAAGGCATTGCGAGCGAAAAAGGCACAAATTCATATTTACATGCCACCTGAGCTTCTGGTCACTATTGATGTTCCAATCAATGTCCTAAAATCATTTTATCTACTCCCATCATTGATGCAACGTCTGGAGTCCCTCATGTTAGCCAGCCAACTTAGAGATGAGATTGATTGCCGTTCCCTCCATATATCAAGTTCCTTGGTTTGTATAACTGTGAAATTGGAATAATTCGCTTAATTTGGTTGTCCTTTGATCTATCATGCAATATTTAACTTAACCAAGTTCAATTTTGTGATTAGATTTTGGAAGCACTCACGACACTTAGATGCTGTGAAAAATTTTCTATGGAGCGGTTGGAATTGCTTGGTGATTCAGTTCTAAAGTATGCTGTAAGCTGCCACCTCTTTCTTACACATCCCAGAAAGCATGAAGGCCAATTATCTGCTCAGCGTCAATGGGTTATTTGTAACTCAACCCTACATAAATTGGGAGCGGATCGCAAGTTACAGGTATTGAATCTTACCTCTGTTATTTATCAATTGGATTGGAATGGCTGTATGTTTTCTGGTATTGATTTTGCTAAGACCTTTCAATGCTCATGTGAATTTTATTTCTCTGCTCACCTGTTCTTGTTAATAGCTTTACATTTCTTATTTGCCAGGGATATGTACGGGACAGTGCATTTGATCCCCGTCGTTGGGCTGCTCCAGGACAGCTTTGTATATTCCCTGTTCCTTGTGAATGTGGGGTGGATACTTTAGAAGTACCATTGGATGGGAAATTTTTTACTGAGGACACAAAAGTTGTGGTTGGGAAGCTATGTGACATGGGTCACAGATGGATGGTTTCAAAAACGATATCTGATTGTGTTGAAGCCCTCATCGGAGCATACTACATTGGCGGAGGATTGGTTGCTGCACTTCATGTGATGAAGTGGCTTGGTATTGATGCTGACATTGAGCCCTCATTAGTCGTTGAAGCCATTACTAGGGCATCTATACAATCATATATTCCCAAAACCAATGAGATTAAGGATTTAGAGAAAAAGGTTGGATATGAATTTTCTGTCAAGTTTCTGTTACAGGAGGCCATTACACATGCATCTGTACAAGAGTTCTACTGTTACCAGGTAATGATGGAATGTCAACTGTTGATTTGTACTTACCAGTAACTTTTTAAATTACTTGATTCTCTTATGATGTTTGGAACCTGCTGTGAAAGAAATAGGGAGAAATCTCATATTTTTGAGGTGTATATTGACCTATAAATTGAATTTTACGGGCCAGATTTCCATATGATCTCTCTTTTGACTTCTTGAACTGAATCTTAACAGAGGCTTGAATTTCTTGGAGATGCCGTTCTGGACTTGCTTATTACCTGGCATCTTTATCAGAGCCATACAGATATTGATCCTGGTGACTTGACTGATTTACGCTCAGCTTCTGTTAATAATGAAAATTTTGCTCAAGTCGCAGTAAGAAATAACCTGTATAAGCATCTTCAACATTGTTCTACTTTACTACTAAGTCAAATAACAGAGTATGTAAAGTCTTTTCCCAACCTCAGTGACACAAATAGTTCAGGCCCCAGCACAAAAGCTCCAAAGGTAAGCTCTTTTGTTGATCTACAGTTTTATAAGTCTTTATTTATTTATTTTCTTATAGAACTAGTCACATGTGTACATATATGGGAATGTTCATGCTAACACAGATGCAGCCACATCACTATTAGTGCTCAGAATACAATCTGTTTTTAGTGAATCTAAATATTTTTTTTTATGGTTCTTTGATTTGAGATTTTAGTTTATGTTCCTTATAATTCTAATTATAAATGCCCTCCTTTGATCATTCCTTTCTTTGCTAGGCTCTTGGAGACTTGGTGGAAAGTATTGTTGGTGCAATATTGATTGATAGCAAGCTTAATCTTGATGAAGTGTGGAGAATATGTAAACCATTATTGTCTCCAATCGTGACCCCTGATAAACTTGAACTCCCTCCGCTGCGTGAACTGAATGAATTGTGCGACTCTCTAGGGTACTTTATTAAGATAAAATGTACACATAAGGGGGAAATGGTGCAGGCAGAGTTGACATTGCAATTGGAAGATGCTCTTTTGGTTGGACAAGGGCAGGAGAGGAGCACAAAAGCTGCAAAAGGAAATGCAGCTTTACCGTTGTTGAAGAAACTTGAGGTTTGTTCTTACTCCCGTTTGAAGTTTGTTTACCTTATTCTCAATGCGCATCCTTCTCTCTGTATGTGAAGCAGGTAAATTCCATGTAGTTTTATAAAGAAAAGCTAAATGATAATATTGTTACTAACAAGAATATTATGAAAGTGAAACGCTTTTCACCATTTCTTGTTGTGCATGTGCGCTTTGTTTACAGTGGCACAATGCTTATATGAGTCACATAGATGATTGGTTTCTTATCATTTCTTAAGCAGTTCTTATAGCATATTCGTCTAGAGTGATCACTTGTGTTTTTTTGTTATATAATCTTGCTTCATATGTCAAGTTCATGCGTACAACTTTGACTAGCACATGCTAAAGCATTTAAAACTTGTAATGCAACAGAGTAGAGGAATTTGCAAAGGTGTATCCAAAACTAGGAAACTGGCCCCTCATTATTCTGCTGATTCATCTTCTCTAGACTTGGATAATAATGTCGGCAGGCAGACGTCTAATGAAGATTTGGCAGAATTATCAGCCTGTAAAAAGCTCAAGGGATCCGAAACTCATGCCCCTGTCAGTGACTTTTCTATCAAAGCCTGCAGTCCAACCAATGCGACACCAAGTATGTAGCATTCATTTGTTTCTGTACTCATTTTAATGAAAAGTAAATTGATTAAGCATGCCTATGCATATATGGGCGCAATTGCATGATGTTTCTGTTCTTCTGTCTGATTTATTGGGAACTCTTTTTCTGCATTCTTAAAGCTTAACTTCCAAGAAGTGAATTAGGAGGTAATTTGATTGTTTATCTATGTTCTTTTCCAATTCATTTTACAGTTATTGCACCTATCAACATAAAGAAAGGAGGGCCCCGAACCTCACTCTTCCAACTTTGCAAGACGATGCTTTGGCCAATGCCTACATTCGATACCACAGAACATAAATCAAGGTCAGCCCAATCAACCAAGTTCTCTGATTTTTAGTATTCCTTTGAACCTTCCAAAGTTTTTATTTTACTATCTGATAATTAATCTTGGCCTAATTAAATTCTACTGCCGCCCACAGGACTCCCATGATATTTGATGAAAGTTCCGGAAAGAGAGAGGGGTTTAACAGTTTTATATCAAAAATCACTCTGCATATACCTGGATCTGGGAATATCGAGTGCTCAGGAGATCCCAGAGCTGATAAGAGAAGTTCATTTGATTCTGCAGCACTGCTCTTGCTCAACAACCTTGAACGACAGGGTAAAGTCATCATAAGTGATTCCTAAATCCTAATAAGTCTTGACAGTAACTGATATCATTTCATGTATTAACGTAACAAATAGAAGGGTGGTGATATTTTTTCATAATTCACCATCCTGATCCTTGTCACCTAACTTTAAGTCACTGTTTTAAAACCTGACCTGATGAGAGACCCGACAAGGTGACCGGGTCCCAGGTCAACCAGTCCAACTGGTTGGATCGGTTGGTTGGATCGATGACATCAACATACTGACATCATGCTCATATATAAAAGATGAACCTGAAAATTTTTAACCCATTTTTATTATTCAATATAAAGAAGGAAATTAAATTAAATAGTACCACAATAGAAGAAAAAAACAAGATGAAAGGCACGGATTTACAATCCAAAACAGCCACCTAAACTAACCTCAAAGAGGTCTATACAAAAAAGATAGCAGCACAAAACCTTTGCAGGACTTCAGGAGAACCCAAAAAAACCGCACATGCTGTACACAAACACCACAGCCCCCAAAAAAGAGCCCAACACCCAGCATCATAAAATCAAACTCCAGCAAAGGATTGCAACTCCAAACCAAAGGAATCCCAAAGCCACAATTGCAGACTTCTAACACCGGAGAAGACTCCATCACCCCTGAAAAGCGCCCAAATCCCAGCACCACAACCGCAAAAATCCGCAAAGGATTGCAGCCCCCAACAAACGCAAAGACCAGCACAACAACTGCATGAATCCAGAGCAGAGAGCTGCAGAACTGAAGACTCCAGACACGCAAAAGAAGAAGAAGCTGAGGGGAAAAGCCAATACAACAAACCCAAACAGAAAACTCTCAACCAAGAGGGGAACAAACCCAGGCACCAGCACAGAGAAAAAACCAAAAAGCTGTTGATGTTGGATGGGTGTTCTACTGTTCTGGTGTTTGTTTCTTTGCTTGTTACTCTACCAGTCTTTGAAATTAAAGAAAAACTGACTGTGATGAGTTCGATCTCCTTCCTAGTTCGTTCTCCCTACTTGCATGGTGTTGTTACTGCCGAAGTCATGATGAAAGTGGAAGTTGCACTTTGGAGATGAAAATGGAAGCTGCGGTTTGGAGAAGAGAAGAAAGAAATGAAGCAAATTAAAAATTGGTGTTTTTAGGCATTAAATTTGCTAGTTAATGAACCAGTTTAAGCCCCAAGCCGGTCGGGCCGGCGGGTTGACACTATTCAGCCAGTTTGTTGCCGGTCTAAAGCAGATTTTATATTATTTCCGGTTTTCATATTAATCCGGATCGGAGTTAAGACCGGATCCCAGTCAAACTGGTTGAACCGGTCGGTCTAGTTTGAGTTTTAAAACGGTAACTTAAGATAGAGCAATCAGGAAACATGCTGGTCACTTGTCCAGTCAATTATTAACCGTGAACCTAGTGTAGGAATGGAAGCTCTATGTGCAGAAAAGAACATAAAGCATTACCCTCCATTGTATATTTGCACACTTTTTTCGCTTTAATGAAGCTGTACAGTGAACTGGGTTCTGTATTAACAGATAAGAAGCTAATGCAAATCATTTAGTGATTGTGCTTTGATATCAAGTAATCATTAGAGCTAAATAATAGTTAAACCCTCTATTGAAGTCTTAACTTTCCAAATCGATTATAAAGGTTTCCTTTAGTAGAGATTCAAGTCAAAGCAATCTCCTTGCATTGAAAATGCGGGCATGGATGATGCATCTTATTTACAAAACATGAGACATCATTTCATACGTAAAGTGATGAGGGATATTTAATTGCACAGCTTACAAAATGTGAATACTTAATATGGCATTTGGCATTTGGCAAGACCATGAAAAATGTGAATACTAACTTTAAAGGCCACCCCATTTGGATTTGGATTCGAGAATGTGTCCTTAGCCCCATGTTTTCAAGAACATTTACTCATATTTCGAGCTTCCTGTCTGTTGACCAAATGTGCCTCTCGGAAATTACAACAGGCGAAACTTCTATAAAGGAGATGGTGGGCCTTTCGAGTTTGATTTGACAAATAAATATAGTATAACGAATCATTACATTATCATAAATTAAATCAGTATCTCCTATGGTAGATAGTGTCAATCTAATAGTTCATAAAAACACTAGCAACGGTATGAATAAATAGAGATTGGGTAATGGGTTGGTTCTTCTTTTTGGGTAACCAGGGTATCTAGGTCAGCTTACATATATCTCAACTAATCTCGGTAGTTCATTAAGTATCTTACAAACCAAATAAACTGGGTAAAACACAATTATGCATTGAAATAGATGTCCCAAAGCTTAAACCCAGAAAGTCAAGGAAGGAGACATACCTCCTTGACCACCAGACTAATCCCTTAAGGTTAACCTTAAGGTTTCGTTTAGAGAATAACATTAAACTTTAGTAAACTTTTAACAAAGTCTGTTGGTCTTTAAATATAATAATTTTTGAGGAATGCTACACTTACAAAGATGCATACAAAGAGAGGCATACAAAAATAAATCTAACCCTTGAAAGAAGAGAAAAAAAGAGAAAAAGAAAAACAATCATGAAGATTAAAGGTAAGATTTGTCTTTGTATACCCCTCTTTATATGCATCTTTGTAAGGCTAGCATTTCTCATAATGTTTTGGACGAATTACAGAATTGCAAAACTAGAATCCATGCATTTATGGGACAAGTGCACTTATGCATGAAACGGATCAAATTACAATTGATAGCAAAGCCTCAAAATCATACAAAAATGTCTACAATTTACATTGTTATCAAAGCACTCAAACGGGGTATACTCTATACACACGTTGATATTTAGGGTATCACTCATTTTCTGTTCATTACACACATCAAATGCGAGAACATGTATACATAAAAAGTAATTCTATGACACAAAGCAGAATTCTCTCCTTCTTATCTCCGCTTTCGGTCCATGGATTTGTACCTAATGGAGGCACAAGGATTATTGTGTGTAGCTGACAAGTCAGTATCACCAGCACCGTTGTGTTGAAACGAGTACAAGGGGACTTGAAACCCTGTTAAGATAATATCATGCTCTCAGCAAGAGCTCATATACATTACTATTGTTATCCCCGCTTACGTGCTTCAACATCTCAAAACTTCTACGGCTTCCTAAGAATTCAATTCGTTTAAAATTTACATAACCGTGCTCTGCTGTCTCTTTACTGGAGTACACCGCACGTAGCCGGTCAGCATGCCTTGAATCAGTGTGAATAGCTGAAATGATCTCATGAGGTGACATGTTCTCCTGCAAAAGGGTATCAACACACATTGAGGATTCCAGAAAGAAACTCCTTCCACTCATGATCAATGGAGAAGCTTCCAAGCTATATTAACCATATAGTTCTAATGAGGCATACAAAAGGGACATAACAGTATTCATAAGCATTTTCAATAGAAACCTGAAACAGGTTCACGCACACCCATTCTCCCACCCATTCAGACATACAGACACAATATTTATTGATCCACAAGTGGTAGTCCTAGAAGCAAACATCTTGAAATCATACCTGATAAAATTCATAGATATGATCTAACACCTGCAAACATGTGAAGCCATTATCACTGAAATATGTTCGCGAAGAAGGCCCCATCTCAGTAAATCGATCAACAGGAAAGAGTATGGTCAGAAAATGGTTCTTAAATATCAACTCGCTTTTTTCACTGCAGAGCCACATGTAAAAGAAATTTAGTGAAATAAAGCACTCTTCATTGAATCAGACAAATTATCAAAAAAGATTTTCAGTTAGTGGTCCAGTTAACCAGAGAGAGCATAAACACTTTTAAAAAAAAAGCGAGGTTTTCAAAATGGTCCCATCTAATAGGTCAAAATCGGCATACATCATTTAAATCATTCTCCACATTTGATAGCAAGAAGTGACAACAGGTTTTTGTAACACTAAATAATAGGATCCATGAGCTGGAGGATCAAATCTCAGCCACAACCTTACACCTAGAAGCAAAGACAAAATCTCTACAATAGCAGAGAGAGGGAGGGAGAGAGAGATCAACAACCTTTCTGTAAGCAATCTGGTTAAGTTAGCAAATGAAGCTTCTGAATACTTGCTATCCTCCTTTGCATCAAAGAATATGGATGACTGATGTTCACTAACATCCTCACCACTGAAAGAGTCTGTGTATATAGAAGCAGTTGAAGTTGGCTCAGAGACAGACCAGCATATTGAATCCAGAAGGCTGCTTGGGGTTAATGGACGTATTGGGGTTTGGCAAGTCTGTAAGAACAAAATCCAAAAACAAGTTCTATGATTTATATTTAACACAAAGTAATCAGTTCAACAGTGAAGCATTCAACAATAAGTCAAATTTTAATCTGACCCCAACAGTAATACAATCACAAATAAATAGAACTAACATGTAATGTAGTTAAAAGCAAACGACATAAAGATAACTTTTTAAATGTCAGCTGTATTACATGTCAAAACCACTACATTAAGATGGAGCATGGAGAAAATGGAAAACTTGCAGTCTAGGAATAATCAGACAAACAGAACCAAGCATGCATTAAGTAAAAACTTGCCGACAAATTCATGACTGACTACTTGCCTGCATACGACGACCACGCCGATTTCTGACACCAGTTTTAGCCAAATTTACAATCTGTTGCCTTTCTTCATAGCTTGCTTTACTTATACAGCTCTTACCATCTTGAGGAACATTTCCACCATTAATTTCCTTAAGAAGATACAGGGGACGGAGGTGATAGTCAACACTAACAGTACCAAAAATCATATGGGAGGATATAAAAGAAACAGTATTTCATGATAAATTCTTTCACTATACTTGTTTCGCCACACAAAGAAAGTAACTTATAGCTGAAATTTTTTACAATTACAACTGTGTCATTTACACTTGAAAGTGTATATGGATATATTAGAATCCTGTATTATTCTTTTGTCCAAAAAAGCATCTAAAAATTCTGAAAGCAAGTAACCAGAACTACCTCTCTTACAGTGCCATTTTGAAGATTTTCAAGCATAGTTCCAACCTGCCTGGCCAAATCAGCTGACATGTGAACAAGCCTCTGCACATTCTTCTCCTTTGCTGTTTTCAGAACCCAAAGAGGCTGAAACACATCACGTATCAAATCAATTTTATCATGATAAAAGCAATAAACAAAAGCACTCTTGATAATTTGAAGCTCTTCCATGTTACAGGTGATGTCATTTTTAAGACTTTCCAAAATGCGTGCAAGCATTATACAGAGACAGCCAGAAAACTTTATTCTTGTAGAGCCTAAAATTTTGAGCAAAGAAACTATTTCAAGTCTACAAATATGTCCAGTTTCAGTAGAGGTATAGAATACTGACCGTGACAATGTTGTTAGAAAGGCCAAGATATCTCTGGACAGAAGTCTCTTCACATACTACATGACTTGCATTGCAACCAACAAACCATTGATCTACAAGTGTAGCACCTTCTCTAGCAGCTGCCTCAAAGACCTATAAAACATATTAGATCTTTCAGTGATTGCCCAAGTCACTAACACAGATGATGAAATATACTGCTTCAGCTTAAACTGGGAGTAACAACTTATTGAATTTAACATTTATGCATAGATATCACATAAGAACTGTATCAGAAAGCTAATCGTAAACCAAGAGAGAGAACATATTCTTAATCAACATTGTACACAATAAAAGTTTTTCCAGCATCAAATTCAATGTTCACCTTATTCCGAAGTTCTTCTGAAATGTCTGAATCAACATACATTGAGTGGCCAGATAGGGTTGAATCCATGCTTCTATTAGAGTCTCTTTCAGAGAAATGTTTATTTGGTTTTGCATTCACGTCAAACTGCTTTGCATCATAAATGCCAGCTGGAAAACATGAGTTGTTGGTACCTGTTTGAAGTCGATTCAACTTGTCCAAGTGCATACCATATTCCTTTATACTCTTAACAGTGTAGAGCGATTCTTTCAACCTCACTACAACAGATAAGAACAATTGAATTTCAGATGATAAGCAAAAAACATATGTCAAATTAGTTCTCATATTTTTTCTTACTTAACAAAGAAAAGAAGTTTTTCATTGGAAGAGTTTTGAAAAACATAATTCCAACTCCTCAAATCCCAAAAAAAAAAAAAAAAAAAAAAAAATGAAATTATCCTTAACCATTTTGGTCCATGTAATGTAAGCCCATGTAAACCGTATTAAATATATAAACTGTAGGGAGCAACTCTACTTCAACAGAACCTAAGTCATCTTCTGAATAGTTTATGACCATGTCCAGATCGCAAGGTCTGTGACTTAAACAGTTAACAAGTATTGAGTACTTAAAAATTTGTTAAACATATTAACTGACAATTTCTGAGACTATAAAGGTGCAACAACAACCAACATAGGAGCCTTCGGTCAAAGTTTAATACAAGCCATGGTGTGAAAGATCAAATCTAGAATACAGAAACAAAATGTATCATTGCATTTCAGTATGAACTATTGTAGCGGACTCTTACCATTCTTCCTTACACTATCTACAAACCATCCAAGGGTAACAACAAAGAGTCCATTTCTTGATCCATGTTTCAGAGCATGCTCAAATTTACGTCCACCAAAGCTGTAAATCAGTGTTAAGGGTAAACAACCACATCACAAAAGTGGGAACATCTACATAGTAGATATGCTTGTTCAAGGACATAGAGAAAAACCCTTGATGTTTATGATTAGCATAAATACAATAATGGAAGATTGTCAAAGCCTTTTTCAAAAACTATAATTTTCTCTCATTAAACCAACCAAAGATGATCATGAAATTGTGTTCCCACATACAAGCAAAAAGACTTATTTAGTGATAGTAGAACAAAAAGGGAGCCCAAAATGTCATTTCCATATTATTTTAATGGTAAAATCTTCAAAGCTTCATAATTTAATTGTATAGAACAAAATGTATATTGTTTCCAATATATTAAAGGATATCTGCACTACTAAATGGGTGCATTGAGGATGCAAATCGGGGCTGTACTGGCCACCCAATCTTTCTGTTGCTTCCATGACCTGATTCCTTGCCTCTGCCAAAATAAAGGAGCACAAATATGAATAGCCTATTTTCAGCTACAAAAGTAACAGTAATCTCATGCACCCAATATTTCTATGAATGAAAATAAAAGATAAAAGCTATCATACCAAAGTGAAATACATCGAGCAGAATAACTTAATAACAACAACTATCATATATTATAAACCATTTCCCCTCTCAAACCCATTAGCTCTCCTTCTTAATCATTTGAATGTTATCATCAAAAAAAGAAAAAAAAATTATAATTGCTCCTATATTTCCTTTTTCAGAACAGACTTTATTTTATTTATTTTGAGTCTAACAAGTTCTGAACTGGGATTGCAGTAGAAATCAATATCAGAGTGATACTAGCCAAAATGAAAGCAGTAAAATTCATGCAAGAGAGAATGGAAATAAAAACAAAAATACAAAAAGCGAAATTCGTGAAAAACAGAAGCAAGATAGGGACAAGTAGAGTTGAAAAACACAAGATAAAGCATTGAACGGTTGAAGCATATACCTTTGGAGAGACCGGTGACACAAATTACAAGGCCGGAAAAGGGAGCGTTGGACCGAAGATGAAGCAGCGATTCAGAGCCAATAGAGGAGGAGGCAGGAGACATTGTTGCTTCAAAGGATTGCACGCTTTTAAAAGAAGGAAGAGAAGGAGACAAGCCAACAAACAACCGTGAACATCCCTTGCTACTTATCACTTCAACTCTACCGCCACCGGCACCGGCACTGCCAGCGCCAGCGCCAGCACCAGCACCAGCACCACCACCCATCATGACTTTCACCCTTCTATAACATTTTCCAAGAAACTGTTGACTTGAACAAGAAAGAAAAGAAGAAGAAGAAGAAGAATATGAATCTTAAGAAATGGGAATTTTGTTTTAAGGATCTTGAATATTAAAAGAAGGTTTAAAAAGGTGAAATTTTTTTGAAGCTAGTGCTATCTGAGTCTGAATACTCTGATGAGAGTTTACGCTTTATTCGTTTCAAAAGAAAAATTCAAGTTCACAGAGAAGACAAGCACGGGTAGTTTTTTTCACTTTGTTGTCAAAAAAAAAAATGATGGATCTTTGAATTGGGCTTGTACTTTTACATAATTTACAAGTTTACCACTCCTTTCAAATTAAGGGTTTAATTTATTTTACTATAATTAAATTCATGTAAATTATTAAATCCTTTATTATTTTTTAAGAGATTATCAAAACCTCATTAATAAAATCATGTTTGTCTTTAAACCACTGCTTGATAGTCTGATAGTAAAGTCTCCTAAGTTTGAGTCATTTTATAGGTAACAGAGCAAGAGAATGATCTAACATAGTCTCCTGAATTCGAGTCATCACAATTACTAATAGGGGTGACTATTGGAGCTCGTATCCAGTAAGTAGTTTTAGGATCTCGAATGATTAGTTGAGGTACACTTAAACCGACCCGAACACTCTCAATTATGACCAAAAAAAAAAAAAAAACTATTAAAAGATATTTAATAATAATTTATGAATTTAAATTTAAATAATATATCATTTAATGTGACTACCACAACATCCCATTCAACTGTGGTTTCACTCCATTTTGGTTGTTATTGTTGTTTGATTTAAGATTAGACACATCACCTAACCACAAGCATCAACATAAATGATATGAAAACAAGAAATAAACTTCAATTTGTTAAACAATAAAAAATTATAATAAAATAAAATAAAAATTAAAATTCACTACTAACATAGTAATATGAAAGAGATTTATGGATGATGTAATATAATCAACATATATAGTAAGCTTTCATGACACGATTTGTCGGATAAAAAAGGTGAAAACTTAGAGTATACCTAAAGACATTGATTAAATTCTCCTATTCAACCTAAATTTTATTGATTTATTGAATGGTAAATGACATAAAAAGAAAACTTAAAATCCAAATCAAATTAATTCCTATCACACCAATAATTGCAAAGATGAGTGTGACAGAATTACACTCTTTAATTTTGTATAAAATGACTTAATTATTAACTCGATAAACATCTGATATTTAAGTATATGTATGGTTTATAGTTTGGGCTGCAGTTCCCAATTTTGTAAATTTGTAAGAAGAAGGCAGCAAGAAGCATGTGGAGAAGGGGTAATTGGGTGTCCATTTTGTCACGGTTAAAGGTCATTTTCTGTTAAAACACTTTGGGTCACATTTAAAAGTTGACCACTCTTATTAAAATAGCATTTATAATAAAGGGAATTCTATACCCACCGCAACTATAGCATAAGCCAAAAGCATAATTGACTTTAACGTTATTCTGTTAATACCCATTAATGTAATTTACAAAGCTATACGCTTCAATTAGCTTTCTCTTCAAATAAAAGGTGCAGCTTCCATGAGCTTTCAAGTGGGTTCAAAAAGCAGTTAACTTATTGAATGTGGTCGGATTGTGAAAATCAGAAGCAAATTCAGAATAATAAAGATTGACTTACAACCTAATCTTACAAACTTTTTTTCAAAAAACCTAACATGTCAGCTCAAAATAGGGCAGTCGGGACCCATTTATGAACTGAATAATTGCGAGCTGCTATATTGGGACTCTGAGAAAAAGTTTGTAGAATTGGGTTATAAGTGTAAAAACCTAACCAAAGTTAGTCGTTGAGCAAATGATGACACTCCAATAATCTGATTCTTTTGCTATTGGTGGGTCCGTTACCCACATTCAATCTACACTATTGCCTTGACAAATTATAATGACTTAGTGTGAAATTGAAGGAAAAGGATCATATTTTGTAGTTCAGCTAACACTAACTCTTGTTATATGTTCCTTGTGATTATGGAGAGGTGAGAGGAAAACTGTAAAATATTTAAGCTAAGCCAATAATAATATGGTGATGTTAGTGAGATACTATAAAATATTTACGAAAGTGGTATTTTAGCCACTAGTGAACCATGTCTTAAGTTGAAAGCAATAGGTTTATGTTTAAGCATCACCAAACACGTACCAAAACTTGTGCAGGAAGGTTGTAGTTGTAGTTGGATGAGTCAAACACAATCACATCATGATCTCAAGTTTCTTGTAGCCATAGAATTATAAACAAAGTGGAGAGTAGTAGTAGGTCAATGAAGCTGTCCTTTTCTAAGATACACTCTGAAGCGGACTTGTTCTTTTATCCTAATTTTATATTTGAGTCTCTTGGATGAGGAGAATATTAGAGGGCGTGTTTGTTTATCATATTTTGTCCTTGTAAGGACGAAGGAGTGGCTTTGGCTCCGTTACAGAAGCTGGCGTTGCAAACGATAAAGAGAGGCTTTCGGTCCCTGAAAACAGTCACCTCATTCTGCATAAACCATGTGATGATTGATGGCGCTACTGAAATTTTGCACATGTTTAGATGGTCCTTTTACCTTTGGGAATACTACATAAATTGACATTTGTAATTTTCTTGCCATGTTGAGGATTATTCATGATACTCGTGTACACACCAGTTAATGTCAACTTTGTAATTTAAACAATAAATGTGATGATCTAATTTTCTCATTTAAACTCACGGATTTTAAGCTTTCTGTTACACTTACTTGTATTCATGCACTTTAAGATGATGGGCTCAAGCCCATTCTCTGTTTAGCTGAAGGCTGAAGCATTAGCTTTACGCAGAAAGAGACTTAGATCATGGTATTGGTAGACATATATAATGAGGTCAAACAGAAACAACTTCATCTTTTCATGAAAATTTGCAGTATTAATTTAAGTTCCTTTTTTTTTTTCTCATTGGAAATGGAAAAAGGAAGTTCAAAACAAACAAAAGGTAAAGATGAAGCTAAAAAGCAACAACCCTATGTACATGAAGATTCTCACCTTTCTTTCCAGTTTAAGATCACTTCATAATCCCTGAAGCAAAGCATTAAACAAACAAAATAAATGAGGTAAACTCTATTATTGCATTACTTACTTTCTGATGCACATTTATTCAGGCATTTATCTAATGCAAACATACTTATTCACACTACCTTTGTTTTCTAATGAAACTTGTTGCAATCTTTTCTCAATTGTCCCACACAAAGTAACGTTCAATATTCCCTTCTTCTCTTCTTGTTGACTATGATCAGAATCATCACTCTTCTCATAACCACTGGCAACCAGCCCCCTTTTACCCAGGGAATATCGCAAATTACTATTTTCTCTAAAAATTAAGTTGACTATCAGTTCATATAAACTTCAGTGTGATAACTGAACAATGTTTATGTAATCAGCTAATAGCATCTATTTGAATTTCTATGACCATTAATAAAGAGAACAGAAGGTAAAATCCATCCAGTGAAGTACCGATTAGCAAGGAAGTGGCGACTCTGGCCATTAAAATCAACCAGAAAACAAAACATACAGTTCATAATCAATACTGATGATAACATTTGACGTTTACTTGCATTCTTGGTCCTGCCATTACAAATAATTTGTATTGATCACGAATCATTGCAATCTTTCCTCATGTGTCCTCTCCTTAGTAAGAAAATCTCCGAAATTGAAATCACAATTTAATAATGTACAATCATCATTCAATAAATTTCAGAATCCCAAAATCGCGTATAGTTTATAAAATACTGAATTATTTGTTAAAGATTATAGACAAACCTGTTTGTATCATGATTGTCGAGTCTTCGACCCTTGATAAGAGTCACAGAGAGTTATAAGTTTTCCTTTCCTATAATGCGTATTGAATTGAAGGACGACTTACAATAGGTTAAGTTGTCTAATGCATTTGAAATGGAACTTACATCAATTTTAATATTAGTTAATTGGGCCTTTTCATTAAAGCTCAATAAACCTTGAAGCCCATTAAAAGCTCAAACCCATACTAGTCGTTTACCCATATTATTCTAATGAAGTGTATTGGACAATCTTAGAACGATCACATAAAACGCATCTGGATATCTTATTTGGATTACACATTTACCCGATTTTAATTAAAACAAAATTATAATTAATGTTAGCCTACAAGCATGAAAATTTATAACATTCTCCCACTAGGACAACATTAATTATTTTATTTTAATTTAGGAAAAGAAAACAATTTTGGCTTCCCGGTAAACAAAATTTTTAACTTTAAAGTGACAACTATTTTGAGAAAATAACGTACTCCAAAGACAACATTTCGTCTAATAATCCAATCAATATGATTATCAATAATGAACCAAGGTAATCTTTATGTCTTCAATCAACATAAAATCAATCTATGATTATAATTACTAATAATCAAATCATCTGAATCAACAAATTTGGGAGTATGACAAGAATAGCACTCAATAAAGTGATCATAAACATATGTTATTTTCTTATCAGTCTTCTTTATGATTTCTTTATAACCTTTATACTTTAAAGAAAAGTTAGAGAAATCTCATAGTTTCCAACGAAGCCACAAAACTTCCAACGATTCAACCGACAAACCTTAGGATATCCAACCAGGAAACATACCTATACAATTGTCATTCTCAAAAGAAATCTTCTTCTTCTTCTTCTTCTTCTTGAGACATAATGTTGTATTTTACCAACCATGTACATCAGTCATTTTCAAGGGAAACATTTTTCTTTAGACATAATGATGTATTTCATCATTCATACGCATTCTCCACAAGGCAACATTCACATCTCATACATGCACTTACACAACAAACTAAAAGAGAAATTATATTGCGGGGTTACAGTGCAGGCCTAATTTCCGGTGGTGAACTTTGGAAATATATACCAGAGTCACCCAAAATACGACCAAGAGGACAAAATATAGGTACATTCATTGTATAACAAATACTAAATAAATTTAATATATAAGTTGTCATGTATATATTCATATAAAGATCATCAATCATGTTAATTTGAATAGTTCAGAACCTTCACTCCTCTCAGACATTCATTTGAAACTTGTTCTGTTGTCTAAGATATTTCTCCCATCGTGAACACTCCGCAATAACATCATTTAGTTTCCACCCATCCGCTGCTGCAGATATCCTGACATGATCAAACTGTGAAGGAAGAGACAATAATACAAACTCCATAAGTAATTCATCAGAGATCTCCTGACCACAAACTCTTAGTCTATCGGCAACACTGCACATTTCGAATATGTGTTCAGCTACATTATTCCCTTCTCCAATATCATATTTCACCTTCCAAAACTTTCCATACAGTAATTGAGACGAGTGCTTCTCAAATTGTAGAACCAATTTTTCTATGCCTGCAAAATATTGTTTGGCTTCATCGCTTTGAGGCACAAAGCTGCGTACGTGATTCGCCATCTTGCTTCTCATTAGCATGAGACTTATGCGATTGCTTCTCTCCCATTTTTCATATTTAGCTTTCTCTTCTGGCGAGCTAGTGTGAGTTGGCTTGGTGGGTTTGGGTTCAAGAAGAGCAAGATCCAAGTCCATCAAGGCGAGGATAAATTCAACATCATGTTTCCAGTTTGTCCAGCTCTCATACTCTAGATCTTTCAGCTCTCCCATGGTCGAAAATACGTTGAACCCAAAGTTTGTCCTAGCTGTTATGGCATGGAAAAACAAAACACATTAAGGTAAAAGATCTCCATCTAATGCATACATTTTTTATTTTTTATCATTAATAAGAATTAAATCCAAAATCCTTGGAATAATAAAACACATAAAGGAATACATGAGGGGTTCTTGATGCACTAATAATTGCTATATATTAACTACTACTGGGTGGCCTAATGGTATAAGAGCAAAAGAAGATCTAACATAGTCTCTTAAGTTCGAATCCCCTTAATGGTAAAAAAACAAGATTATGATCTAACATGGTCTCTCAAGAGGAGAATATAACATGGTCTCCCAAGTTCCCTTTCTCATGAGGGTAAAAGAGCAAGATGAGGATTTAATATTGTCTCCTTAGTTCGAGTTCCCATGATTGCTAATAAGGGTGATCACTGGAGCTTCGGTAGTTTCAAGATCCCGATGGATTAATTGAAATGTGCGTAGTCTGACCCAGACACCTTCGATCATGAAAAAAAATTGCTATATATTTTGAGAATTTTAGCAATGTTTTGAAAAAAAAAATGGGCATTATATACGCTTCTTTATCTATATTTTTGCTTTTGCTTTCTTTACATATGGGCATATAAATATCGGAAAACTTTTACGAGATTGATGATAAAAAAAATATACATGGGGAGAGTAAATATAATGTTTTCTCAATTTAAAGCACTACTGAGTAACCAACAACAGATCCCTTCCTAAATAATTAAAAGGAATACTGAGTAAAGCCACTAATGCACTACAAATCAATATAGGGCAAACAGATGAAATTAATATCAAACTTAAACTACAAAGCAAAATTATAGAAAAAAAAAATTAAAAATACGAAACACAAAAATCTAATTTAGTAAACTGAAGTCATTACCTTGCTTGGCGACGGAGTCCTCTGAAGCAGAAGCCATCCTGTGTGGAGGTTTTCTGTGTGTCACAAAATTTATCAGTCACGTAGCATTACGGCTGCGTATTTATAGGATTTCTCTGGGTTCCCCTACGTTTAATTTAAAATTTGATTGTACTTTAATTTCTATCATCCAATAAAAGTCTGTCATGAGAACGGTCCATTACAAACTGTCTCGGCCCAGGCCCAGGCTACAATGAGAACGGTCCAAGCTGTCCAAGCCACTATCTTGACAGCAGCCCAATTTATCCGGGCCAGTGTCATGACAGCAGCCTATGTAGTCCATTACAAACAACAATCATCCACAATAATTGCAAGAGAGATGCATTGCTTACAAGTAAAAACAAGAAAAATGACTTGTTTCTAGATTCAAACAAATTTAAAATGAATCCTTAAGAAAATCTTCTTCTTTTCTTCTAATTTTTTGTTTTCCATATATATTTTTATATTTAATTCTGAATTTATAGTTTCTATCAATTTCTAGGTAACAATTTTGAAGTCAAAATCAATTGGTTAAAACTACAATGATTAAAAAAAAAAAGACTTTAACCTAAAAAAAATATATGACAAAATGAATTACAATTAACCACCACTGGGTAGTCGAGTGGTTAACTAAGACTCTTATAGATAGTATTAAGAGGTTTTGAGTTCAATTCATCTCAGTTGCTAATAAGGGTGGCCACTAAAGGCTTATCCAGTCATTAACTTCATGATCTCGAGGGATTAATTGAGATACGCATCCCCGGTCAACAAAAAAAAAAGAATTACAATCCATAAATTTTAAATTTTATTTATACATAATATAAAAACATGTCATGATCATCATATTCTGTATTAATATACCAAACTTAGTAGACATTTTATTGCAGCTTATGACCATGGTAAATGCTTCATATAGAATGGAGAATTCATGCTTTGTAGCAAACTTCTCCCCTACATTTCCAAACTTCATCACCATCACAACTTCCGATCCCATCACCATTTTCTTGCTCCATTGCACATTCAGGATGAAGATAGAAGTCACACTCATCACAGCCAAAAACCCACCCAACTGCTAATTCATTACACCCACCACATTTGCAAATGCCACGCTGAGAAAGAACAACTTCATGATGTTCATGCTTCTTGCTTCTCACCTTCTCCGGCCACCCCTTTGCCATCTTCTCAAGCTTTCTATCCATTTCCTTCTTTCTCTCCTCGGTGAAAGGATATGCATCTGATCCGAAGAACACCACAAGTTCTCTCGCTTCGTCGGTGAGTGTCTTACCATTTGGTCCAATAGCTGCGAGGTGAGGGAGGAGGCTGCGGTACTTAAACGTCAGTTTAAGCAAAGTTTCCCTCTTGTCATCGTAAGGGAGAGCCAACCAGGGCATTTCAGAATAATACTCTTTGAAGGATTCCTCGTTGAAGTCAAGTGACACAAAAACAACTTCGAAGTCAGGGTGCTTGGATTTGATTTCATGGTATGTCTTGGCTAGTTTAGGCGTGAATGCTCGGCATGGAGGACAGTGCAGTCGAGAGAAGTAGAGAAGTACAGTTTTGCCTACAAGTTCAGATACTGGAACCTGCAATATTTCAGAACAACTGAACTTGCTTAATTTTGTTTTCCAAACTAATCGAAACAAACCTAATAATCATATTCCTCAATAAAGTGTTACCTTCATGCCGCTTTTGTCTAATACAAAATCCAGTTCGTCAGAAACCAGAAGCGACTGCAAGGTTTGCGACTCGCTTCGTGCCTTATTCAACTCATCTAGCTGTGATAACTTCTGGGGCGAAAAGGGGTACGCCTGAACTCCAAATTCTGCAACGTAATCGCGGACATTGAGGTTAAGAGTTTTTCCATCCGGCCCCAGAATCAACAATGTTGGCAACGACCTCAGCTCTAAGTACTTGGGTAGTTTCTTGAGAGCATTGTCACCAAATGGAATGGCCAGCCATGGCATCTTCATGAATTCCTTTTCATAAGATTCCTTATCACCATCATCCAGTGAAACGAATACGATCTCGAAACTCTCTCCTTTCTCCTTCAAGCTCTTATAGAAATCTATTAGCGTTGGGGTGAAATTCTTGCATGATCTATGAGAACCAAGATACATGTACAAGCCCACCATCTTGCCTTCAAGCTCAGAGATTGCCACCTAAGTTTGAAAATTGAACAATCAAATCAAAGCAATGGATATAACGCAATGATACAAGTAATACTTATATTCAAATATATTACCTCTTTCCCCTCATTTGAAATTACAAAATCTCGAGAAGGTGTTGCCAATATAGTTCTTAAAGTTTGGTTCTTCTTTTGAGCCTCTTCTTCATCTTTCAGTTCCTCGATTCTATGTTTTGTAAAAGGATACGCCAATGAGCCAAACTCAGCAACAAGAAAGTGCCCAATACTGCTCACTAAATCACCCTCCTTATTCAAGATTATGAGATGGGGAGTTTCTTGAACAGAATACAAACTCTTCAAGCCATGGCGAGCTGTTTCATTGGAATGTGGAATAGCGAGCCATGGCATAGTAAAGAAATACCCATGAAAAGATTCTTCATCATTGTCTAAAGAGACAAGTATGATTTCAAACTTGTCTTTTGAGATGATTTCATTGTAGGTTTGAGCAAGTAGTGGTGTGAATCTTTGGCTTCTTGGACAAGACGAAGATGCAAAGTAGAGACCAATAATTTTGTCCTCCAATTTATCAATTGTTGCCTGCAAACACTTAGCCAAATATAAATGTTGAAAGTAGTAAAACAATATTGAATTTGACAGATATTAAGAACACAGATGTTGTAAATGGTTGAGATGGGAAATTATGAAACCTTATTGCCATTACTTTGCAAGAAAATATGATCAGTGTTATTGGTGCCAAGCAACGATATCAATCTGTTAGAAATTTGTGCCATTGTTGTAATTCTTTCAGCTTGATTGACTTGTCTTAAGGCTGTGAGCAATTTTTATTAAACTCTAATCGAAATAAATGGATGTTATTAGGTTGACGGGACAGCTGCATTGAGATAATCATCAACCACTAGTTTAGAGGGGCAGCAAAACAAAACTTTGGCCCTTGGTTTAATCGACTTATATCATATTTTATTTACCTGTGTTAACATAAATTAAAACAAGCAACTAGGTAGTCACAATTTCAAATAAATACAAAAGCATCAGAGAGGGCCTGTTTCGAAATAAAAAAGCCAAGAAGATAATTAATCTGTTGACACTTGATTTTGGACGCCAACAACTCGCATGTTTAAAGTGCTAAAAGAGTCTTAGAAATTACATATGATGGATCCATGAGATTTGAATACGGAGCTGAGATTATATATGTTGCAGAAAACATAAATAATAGGCTGACACGAGAGGTTTTTATAGTGGTTCGGATGCTTAAAGCGACTCCTACATCCATTGTTATTTTAGTGATCTCTGACTATTTCTATGATATTGCTCGTAAGGCATACAAAGATGAAGAAATACAGTGTTTACATACAGAAAGAATTGAGCTCAAACTATGGTTAGCTCTCATATGCCCAGCCCCCCTCTTCGGGAAGAGAAGTGTCAATTTATACACCTTTGCACTCAATGTAATGAGTGTTTTGTAAGTTGCCTTGACACATAGAAGGCTCTCGTCCATTCATCTCTTGAAATGAGATATGGTTGGTATGAATATCTTTGAGGAGATATGGGCTTGGCAGCTAGTACAAAAAGACATTTATTAGGTTGACATAAGCGTGACTTTTTAGGCATAACAGAAGCCCCCCAGTTTTTGGAGTGCATAATCGCGCTTCAGAAACTAAGGTCTTTGATCTGAATGGTTGCAGTCTCGAACTGAAGAGCTCGAACTATTCTTGGCGCGATCGAGTGCTAAGAGCTAGGAGCTGATTGCGATCTGTTAGGAGCTCGACTTGAAATCTGTTAGGAGCTCGACCTGAAATCTGCTAGGAGTTTGACCTGAAATCTGTTAGGAGCTCGACCTGAAATCAAAACGAGCTCAATTTGAGAGCAAAACGAGCTCAACTTGAGCAAAACAAGCTCAACTTGAGAGCAAAACGAACTCAACTTGAGAGCAAAACGAACTCAACTTGAGAGCAAAACGAGCTCAACTCGAGCAAAACGAGCTCAACTCGAGCAAAACGAGCTCAACTCGAGAGCAAAACGAGCTCAATCTGAGCAAAACGAGCTCAACTCGAGCAAAATGAGCTCGACCTCAAAGCATAACGAGCTCGACCTCAAAGGTCATAACGAGCTCGACCTAAGAGGTCATAATGAGTTCGACCTGAAAAGGTCATAATAAGCTCGACCTGAAAATGTCATATAAAGCTCGACCTGAGAGCACAAGAGATCAGCGATCTCAGCACCTGTGCATGTGATCTGCGATCTGGCCACGCGATTGGAGAACTCTGACGCGTGCGATCTGCGATCTGGCCATGCGATTGGAGAATTCTAACACGTGCGATCTGCGGTCTGGCCACGCGATTGGAGAACTCTGATGCGTGCGATTTGGCCACGCGATTGGAGAATTCTAACGTGTGCGATCCGCAATCTAGCCACGTGATTGGAGAATTCTGACGCAAGTTTGAGATCTGAGCACGCCATCAAGGAACTTGGACGCAGGTTTGAGAATCGGACCTGCATGGGCCACCAAACTATTGACGCTTGATTTTGAACGCCAACGACTCGCACGTGCAAAGTGTTAAGAGGGTCTTAGAAATTACACGTGATGGATCCATGAGATTTGAATACGGAGCTAAGATTATATATGTTGCAGAAAACATAAATAATAGGCTGACACGAGAGGTTTTTATAATGGTTCGGATGCTTAAAGCGACTCCTACATCCACTGTTATTTTATTGATCTCTGACTATTTCTATGATATTGCCCATAAGGCATAAAAAGATGAAGAAATACAGTATTTACAGACAAAAAGAATTGAGCTCAAACTATGGTTAGCTCTCATATGCCCAGCCCCCCTCTTCCGGAAGAGAAGTGCCAATTTATACACATTTGCACTCAATGTAATGAGTGTTTTGCAAGTTGCCTTGACACATAGAAGGCTCTCGTCCATTCATCTCTTGAAATGAGATATGGTTGGTATGAATATCTTTGAGGAAATATGGGCTTGGCAGCTAGTACAAAAAAACATTTATTAAGCTGACATAAGCATGACTTTTTAGGCATAACATAATCATAGCCCAATTATATAACAACGAAGATGTTGCCATCGATGTAACATGGTCGTGTTGAAGACAGGATAGTGTGATAGTGATGTAAAATATTACATAGTTAACAAGTTAATGAAAATTCAATACATTTCTCCTTGAAGCAAGCTCCAATCATACAATTTCCACTATTCTAAAATTTTTCGTTTGGTTCAGGGTAAAATAGGCTTCACTAATCTTCGTTTAATTTTTACGATTCCCTTGTTTGTTTTATAAGTAATAAAATATTACAGTAATCTTTTGTTACAAATAGTATTTACTATTGATAATATAAGAGGTAATCAGATTACCTTGTCAGAGGATGTTATTAAAAGATTACCGAGGTAATATGATTTTATACATATTTTGCCTTTAATTGAATATTATTTCAAACACAATTGCCCTCAAATGTCTACCAAATAACAATTACTCAAACCCCTTACATTTAAAAATTTAGCTAAAACACTCTAGCCATAAAAAAGTTTAAAAGTAAACAAAATACCCCCAACTACCTAAGACTACCATCAACCACCACCGTCGACCGTCGCCGATAGTCGTTTTATATTTGGTTGGAAATTGCTAGAATAGATCTGGTCGTTTCCGACCAAATCCACAACGATATGGATGTTTCCAACCTTTGATCTAGCCAAAAACAGCTAGATTACAACCAAAGATCTGGCCTTTTCATGGCCAGATCTGACTGTTTCCAGCCATAGATCACAGATTCATGACCGAAAACGACCTTACCGGCACACAACCGACCAAATCCGACCGGTGGTGCCCCATTTCAACAACTACCGACGATGGTGTACTGGCTATCGATAATGGCTTGGGGTGGATGAGGGTGATTTTGTCACAAATTAAAGTTTTATATGACTATAGTGTTTTAACAAAATTTCAAATATAACCGTTTACGAGAAATGATTCCGAAAAAAAAAATATTATATTAATATTTTAAAAAGAGGATAATTTAGTAATTTATATAACATATCAACCTATTTACCTCCCAACCAAACAGATTAATATAACATACCTAACAATTTACTTCAACCTAACCAAACACATTTCCCTAAATATTCTCAGTAATCTTTAAGGTAATTTATCTGTCCATTAATATAACATTCCCAATAATACAACATTCTCTGAATCAAACGCACCCTACGGAGAAATGATACATACAGCCCAAAGAATGAAACCACATAGCTCAAAGACCAAATAAGATAGTACACCAAAAGGGAGAATCTAAACCTGGTGTATAAGCATTCAGCTAAAAAAGAAAATGAACTTAAATAGCTTTCTTTGCCCGTTGTGCTCTAGAAGAATGACGGTACAAAACTGAGTACAAGAAATATTATGAAAGAGCCGCGACAGCATATCAGTTTGAAGGGCTGCAAATGGAGGAATGAATGAAGATGCAATCACCGTTTCATTTGGAAGGAAATTAGGGTCATCAGCTATTAGTCATTCTTCTTGGAAGTACGCAATTTTCTGGCAACATCAGATTTCAATTTGCCCATGAAGGAGACAACATCCAGAACCATGGAATCGATTTCTTGCTCCTTTTTCTCATACACATAGAAAATCACAAAGGCCAAAGGAAGTCCTGCAAATATCAATGGAGATGATAAATCTTCTGCTTTGGAAGGAAATTAGTCACTGTACAAATATTTTAAGAAAGTGATGGTAAAAGCGGGCAAGGAATCCTAAACCCTAAACTCTAAAAAATTGGATTTCAAGTAATAGATGGATATAATAGGGTAACCGAAACAGTATTAAGTTTTATGCGGGAGCATCAGCACTAATTATTCTGGTTCTCTAGAGACCAACCAGAAAAATTCATTTATGACCCTAGACATTCTTATGGTTAACAATCATGTGCACATCCATGTATGAGAATGAGTATGAGCATGAGAAAGTGAGAGAGAGGACCTATAGCATACAAGCTCTGAAAAGGCATAGCCCCAAGAAAGCTTAGTATCAATAGAGAGAGAATAACCTGTTTAATTGCCAGAACAAGATGAATCGTTAGCAAACAATCTTTCACCCACCATAGCAATTAACAAAACAATTTTTAAATGACCATTCAATGTCTCATCACGTAGTTCGTAAGCACAATGAGATTTCATATATATATGGAAGTATTAATGATAACTAGAAAAACAAAGGCTATTTATGCATCTGCATATCAGCAGAAGAAGACTGCTGGTCAACCAATATAACAGTGTGTTTACAAGGAAGAACAATAACAATCTTACTCATGTTCTGGAATATTATTTGTGAATCGTGTGCAGTGCCTCATCTTTACTAAACTATTAACACCTATTTTTTGGGGGCTGAATGTACACTCAACCTCATGAAAATAAACTCAAATTTACAAAAACAAAAAAGTAGGCCCAACCAGTTAGATTCTCATAATGTGTCAGAAAAGATTTGGTTAGATTCATCTCTGTTTGTTCAACATTCACCTAAATCTCTTCGAGAGATGATTGTACTAGGAAAAACCAGGTCAACTGAACATGGAGAGAGATATGCTAAGAGTCAGCTAAGCTTGTTCACGACCAATGCAATAAAAGACAAAATTCCTGATGAGGTTTTTAGGTTTTATCTATTGGTGGAGTTACACAAGCGACCAAATAAAAAACTTCTAATAAAACAGAATTTGGATAATATTGAAAGTTAATCACCAAAGGCCTGGTGAATGACCCCACTCCCCTCAACTCTCTTCAACATTATAGCCTTCAATTACAAAAGATGAACCAAGTTGGAAGCACACTTTCTTGCCAACGGGAAAATTACCAAATTCCAGTTATTGTACAAGAAAATTTTACTCCCAATGTCAAGTCAGGATCAGAAGGTGGGATCCATTTACATTTTCTCTAGCGTAACTCAGTTTTTGGAAAAAGGATAACTTCACCTAATGCTATGTTCCACCACTATAGACCTTATGAAGTTGCAACAGATCAGTGGGATGCTCATATCTGTGCACATTATAAATATATTGAACCATCCTGTCTGTCAGCTAAGGTAATACTGGAACTTACTGATCTGAAAACTGAATTAATGCTTTCATTAATTGTTTGAACATAATTCGAAATTTTAATCCTTCCCAATGTGTGAACAGATAGGTAGAGTTATGAGATGATCAGATGCATTACTTTACAAGAGCTAGTGCAAGACTGAAATTGCAAAAACTCTATATTTTTTCAAAGAGTAATTATCAGGTATTGACTTTTACGTTCATAATAATATCTATGTCAACACTACCAGTTTGTTTTAGGAAATTCAAGGAAGAGAGAGAGAGAGAGAGAGAGAGAGAGAGAGGGAAAAGTCTTCCTTCAATACCATGTACTAAAAACATTCCTGACGTCCTAGGTTATGTCTGATTTTTTTCTATATTTAAGAGAAGTTAAATAATGCCTTCTTGAAGATAAAAGTCCATTGTACCACATTTTTAAAACGTAGCTAGGTATAAGAAAATACAACCATGTTTTAAAAAAAAATTAAAAAAAAAAGGCTACTGGGCATTGTATATACCTTGAGGAACAGCATCCAGTCATTACCCATGGAAAGAGATTTTAAAACATCAATAGCAGTATTCCACAATGAGATCACAGACAGAGCGACTCGGTGCGATTTCTCTTCAGACAATTGGAAATGTGATGTAGGAATTTTCTCAATTGTATATCCCAATCTGCACAAGCAGAAAATTCCATTTTTCGACATTAGTCAAACTTCCCTGCACTAGGAACTCTATCATGACCTATATTATAATATGTAAATACAGTGTTACTATCAGGTAGTTATCAAACACAGCCCACACTCTATTACATATTTGATGATGCTGAATATCAATTCGACAGGATGAACAACAGAAAGTTCATATTTACAACCAAGTTAAATTGATTTCGTAGATGGTCGTATGACTCAGAAAGAACTAACATAATAGTTTTTTATTCACAAACCAGATAAAGAAAATTTGGCCAATCATGATCCTAATTAATGATAGTGTACAAAACAGGCATTTTGTTGTATTAGCATTTAAAGAAGAGAGTTGGCATACATACATTTTCTCTGGCAAAATTCCATGGATGAACAAGAAGACTACTGTCAACAAGAGAAGCTGTGAAAGAGTAGAAATGATGGTCGGACCAGACAAAATGAAGTTGTAGTAAATTGCCACCAAAATTAACACTGCAGAGAGAGTCTGCTTTTTATCTTTCCAGAGTAGTGTGTCAGCAACTGCAAGGCATCAATGCAAAGAGACTTTGTCAATCAACATATATACATAATTTCTTCCCATCCCCCTTGTCTCTCTTCTCCTTGTGAACTTGTGCACTTCTTAGAATGTTCAATCAATAATCATATCACAAAGATGCTATTATGCTCCCTATAAGATAGACCCTATCCAAACAAAGTGCACTTAAAATTAAAAAAGACACAAGAGAGGTTTCCAACACATATATTAGGTGATTACATGGTTAACACACAAGCAAAATGACTTGATGTGTCACTGCTTAAGAGTAAAAACTATATTGTGTATGCTAGTATGTCATTTAAAATAATGTGTCATTATAATAGAAATTACCATCGTCCATAGCAACATTCCCTAACTACTCTAAAAGCTTGTGTCCCTCAGTTTGATTACACATTCAGGGTTCTTCTACCGATGGTATAACAGTTTTCCACTACAATCAACAAATTAACTATACTATTTTTTTTTTTTGAAAAGAAACGATAAAACTATGTATTAAAGAAGAGATTGAGGTAGGTACATGTGTGGACTAGAGATCCACAAAGATAACAAAAAACTGACAAGGGGAACAAATCTATACGAGACAGTGACTAATGTTCTCTTCCCTGTGCGAAAACTAGCAAACTATACAAAGTTTGCCCAAAACTCAAAAAATAATTACTGTAAATGTAATCAAAATAATCCAACAAAAGCCGACTGGATTATGAATTGTTGTAAGTTTCTGTATTGAATTAAATACTAAGAGGATGCGTCCATAGTATTTGGAATCATAGTCACAACCAGACATCGTAAAAGTAGTTGGATGGAAGGAAAAAAATGCTTATACCCCTTCCACTACCGAGAAATATAGAAGCTTTGGATGGGCCTTCTCTCTTTGATTGATTTTCAGCTCTCAAGTCTGAATATGATTCGATTGTCTTTCTCAGACCCTCCTGCAGAGTAATTACATATGTTGTCATAAGCAAACTGTCTGTCCACTGACTAGGCTTTACATAAAATGCTATACCCTATGGAAATTTGGATCTGTTTGACCACAAAATGTATGTTGGTAGAGCTTATTAGTCAATGAAGGCTAATTTAGGACATTTATGCTTATTATTATATAAAAAAGAACTAACCATCAGACTAAGCAAATTACAGAGTAATCTTCATACAAACAATTAAATAGTTTTAAAACGGCTATAGAATATATATATCTTAAGAATGGGCTAAAATACTAAGAGACCAGTGCAATTAAAAGTGTCGTAGATGAGGCTACCCTTGAAGTTTAGTTTAAACCCAAACTCATGAGTTATAGCTCCTTAACCAGTGAGTTTAACGGAATATGGTGCAAATTATACAGAGAAATGAAGCATCTCCCACCAAAAAATTGTCCAAAATTGATATTTTACAGTTTCAACAATGATTAAGTATCATAAAAACAACATCAAATTTCCATAATAAGTAAAAAAGATTGAATTTTTTGCTTGTTTCATGGAACAACACAGACCTGAAGTGAGACAAGAGGTGTGTAGCCAAGTCGATCTTTTGCTTTTGAACAGTCAAAAGATCTGCTGCAAGAGAGAAGTCTAATTCTTGAAGGTGTCAACTGCGGAACCTTCATTCCATACGGGCCCAGTAGCTTATATGTACACTCTACCAAGTGTGCAATCGGCATCATAACCAAGGCAGGAATCCTTATACTTGGCCTGTAAACTACATCAATTAAGACAAAGAAATAATGGGCGTATATGTTTCCATGACCATATTTAGTTCCTCAATTTTCTTTTGGGAACTAGTGAATACAGAATGCATAAAAAACAGAAAATGCAATTATTGGAGAAGGCTATAAGCGTCTAATTTTCAAGGCCTAATTAGCAGTTCACAAGTGCCAGCAAGTGAACAATAAATCATTTCCTCTTGAAAAATATAAAACAAAATCCAGAATGTTTAACAATTTCCAAAACCATAGAAGCCCGATGGCAACTGGAAAGTTTTAAGAAAAAAAAAACTGCTATGCTGAATGCCAAGTTTCCGATATGCAACATAAAACATTGACCATTTGTTGCGAAACAAAGAACCAAGAGGGTCCACTCAAAATATAAACAAAGAAAGAGATCAACACAACAAACCGCTGGTTGCATTTCTTTAAACTAGATGAGGAAAGAAAAAAGTACCTCTTATAGCCAAGACCTTCAAGAATTTGTGAGACAAATTCCCAAAACTTGATTGGCTCCATATTGGTTATAAAATATGTCTGCAATATCATCACCAAACAGTAAGTTAAGGAGTGTTATGCTGTGCTCTCAGTTTATTCTATCAACAGATAAATTAGAGGTCATGAAAACTGAATCATTCACCTTTGTCCCATTTTTATATTAAACAATAAATCAGAGATCAAAAGAAGTTCAGGGGGATTGTAACAGAACCTGCCCTGCAGCTTTCTCAGCAACCGTCAATTCTGCAGCTAGAGCTCGTTCAGCACATATATGAGCATGTGCCACATTTTCAACATAAGTGAAATCATAAACATTATTGCCATCACCAATTATGAACTGACCATTTGGAGACAGAAAGGAAAGAAGAAAATGTTAGATTCCATTGAAGGAAATCTCTACGAATAAGTAATATGTAGACTCATGAGCAAACATAGATAGCTCCAACCAAGAAACAGAGATGGTTGTTATATGACCACTATTATTTCAATCATTTCCTAACCAGTCAAGAGTTTTGATGAACTATTTTCCACAGAATTCTAAGCCTCTCAAACTACACATTTTAGATGAAAATTGATCAAAAGAAATCACAGAGATGAATTATGATGATAGTCATTAGGATCAGCAATGCAATATAACTAACAGCTAGAAGTCTTGGCTTGACCACACAATCATGAATGTCGTGTCAATGATATACTTTCCAAACAAGCCGTAGAGAGATTAGCCTCCAAGCTAATTATAGAATTATCAACTTCCATAGCCAAAAGGATGAGATCTTTAATACTATCCTTAAAAAAAAAACATAATTTATTCGAGTTCAAGAAAAAAAATATACCAATTGATAAGATCAGATGAACATTACAATAAGAATGAACTCTCAATTCAAACGGTGAAATTCTTGAGTAGCCACGATAAATTTGGTCCCCTATTTCCCAATTTTCATTTTTTTTTATTCAAATACCCTATTAGAGTCCACCAAAGTATCGAATATTAATTGTGTGAATTTCAAAAAACTCTTTCCTATTTCTAGAAATGCTAAAACCATTTAGTTTCTTAGCATCAAAATAGGATAGATAGTATAAAAATAGAGAAGCTGTTTTCTTTTTCTAGGAAAAACTGATTTGGAGATTGTGTGATAACCTGTAACAATGAAGTCACAATAACATGAATCAACAAAAACAAACATAGAAACAAAAATAAAAGAAAAATAAATTACATAAAACACCAAGAAAGGTTAGATACAATTGATAAAAATGAGAATAGGTGTTGAATATATATATCAGAAAAGCATCAGGTATTATTTTGAATGACATAAACAGGTCAAAATGCAATCCAAGAAGTAACTATGCTGAGACTGCATGAAATAGAGATAATAGTTTATAATGTAACACACTGACTGGTGAAACCAGATTAAAGTAGCCAACCAGAACTTTGTTGAGTTGCACAAAATACTGAATCTAAAATATTTGGAAATTACTTAAAATAAGATTACCAAATCTCCAATGTACTGATATTACATTATTTCTAGATAAAGGCAGAATGGGTTTCATCAAGGAGCCAGAGTTTATTAAAAACTGCAATCAGGACAAAATGTAGACTCAAGCACGTGACAAAAGTATGAAAATATTTAGTGCAAAATAGTAATAAAGAGTTATATGAGATGGGCTTTGGTGCCATCAATAGAAGGATTTAGGAATTTAACACAAGAGCAGTTAACATAATAAACAGCAACAAAATAGTGTGCATTTTACAAAAACCATAGTCATATGAGTAGCATATATCTTACAAATGGGGAAGTAGATACTACAAGTTAATTATTTATTAGAATAATTTAATTAAAAATCATATCAAATGAGTCTATAGACATCTCATGGAGATTGAAAGGGAAAGAAAAAGGATCACTAGTGGCATGGAGCACAAATTTAGAAAACAGCTCCCAAAAACAGAGAACTCATGTCTAAAATAAAGAAGAAATTAAAATTAACAGAGACAGCAAAAATGGTACCTTAGACTTTCCTGCCCTTGCAGCATCAACCAAAGAGGGAACCAGCAACCTATCACCAGGACCAAAAATGCTGCTGGGGCGTAAGCAACAAGTTAGAAGCCCATTAGCACCATTTGCCTTAATGATCAACCTCTCTCCTTCAGCTTTTGTAGCTGAATATGAATCAATGTGCTGAAACAATTGGAGATAAATATTAAGCAAGGCTCATGTCAGTTGCAGTGAGGAACACAAACAAACTAATTTACGGGAACACATCAGAATGTAACTTAGCATGGGTAGCACATCCAAGTTGACTAAATGGTACAGGGTGTGATTGAGCTTAAAATAGTACATAGGACTTTCACCTGTCAGTTTAAATTTTTAGGTTAAGCAATAACTCAACATGTTCTAAATAAGGTAGTATTAGCATTGCTAGTGTTCAAGATAAGGTAATATGAGGGTGAAATGCATACCTTAGAAGCATATGGTAATAACTCATTCCCATTAATAATTCCATGAATCCCATCAAAAACCACACTAGCGGAGCTAGTATAAATGAGTCTCTTTACTTTGCCCTCAATACAAGCTTCAATAACATTAGCCGTTCCTGCAAATCAGAGTTTATATTAAGAAAAAAATCACAAACATTAGGCAAGAACTGAAAGTTCAAATCCTATAGCTAATGGCAAACAATTTCTTACCTCCAATATTAACTGAATGATGAAGCTGATAACTATTGATGGATGAATTGGGTGCAGCCATGTGGAACACGACCTCAGCTCCTTTACATGCTGGAGAAATAAACAAACTCAATAACCCTTTTAAAAAATTTCAGACATATGCATCAAAAAAATTCCTTCTCTATAAGGGAAAATCTAAGATACAAGATGCAAGTCCTGGTAACCTGACTGGATCAAACAGTTATTAGAAACACGCGTCATATTTGCAACAACATTGGCACTGTCATAATCACAACCATGTAAAATGAAAACAGTACCATAGTACTGTCCCTTAACATTACTAGACCAGTTATAACATTAACATGATATTATTTACTTCTCATGTTCCATTACTTATATCAGTATCCTGTATGATATTGTGAATTACTGAAACTATTAATTCCGGTTACAGTAATTGTGGCACTTTGGCAATATGAATTGTAAATTAGCGATGCGTGATTTGTCATGTAGTTCATTGGCTCAATATCATAGTAGAATCTTATGTTATTATTTACACAATTTGATAAATAAAAAAGAAGTAAAGAAAAAAGACCTTGAAGTACTTGAGACTTGTGTCGAAGATCAACGGAGAAATACTGAGCACGGCCAGAACTCAAAGCCTGGCCAAGGATTCCCTGCTCCTCGTGTGGTTCAAGATCAATGGTGGCGCCCAAATCAGCAATTCTCACCGAAAACATATCGTATTTGATAAGCATTTCCACCAAATGGCGCGCGGCGAATCCCCTTCCGCCCGTCACCACGCACCATCTCTCCTCCACCCCCGACATCACGGCTACACCGTGCCGAACCGAATCATATTCAACAAACTATTCTTCATCAAACAATATAAGCAAAAAAAAAAAAAAAAAAACTTCAAGTAACCACATTTGCTTACCGATTGGATCTTGAATCTCAGGATCTGGCAGGTAATAGACGGAAATGAAAGAGAAAAAGAGTCAAGAGGATTCTCTGTTTCTCAACACTGGACCAGTGATAGTGTTTTTTTTAACACGGTGCACGTTTGTACTGGCTAGTATTTCTTCAGCCGAAGCGTTGTCGTTTCCAGTTTAACTAATATCTGATGTCGTCTGATTCGTTTCTTTATTCTTATTATTATGTTTTAGATTATTGAGACTAAAATAAGCTAATGACTCGATTGTTCAATATTATATACACAAACTGTTGTATTATTGTTGGGATTATTAGAGCAGAGCAGACAATGAATCTTTGACCAACTTAAAATCAAAAATCAAATGGATTCAAATATATTTTTGAGTATGGGACACCTATCTCAAAAATGTGCAAGTTATTAACCATCATTTCACAAGGGAAATGTGTATCAATACATGAATGTTAATCAATCTTAGGTGATCGAGTGATTTAATATAAACTTTTTGATGTATTACTGAAAAGGTTCTTAGTTCGAATCTCTCACATGTTAATAGGAATGGCCACTGGAGCTTTTATCTGATCGATAATTTTAGAGTCCCATGAGGTGCATTTAACTGTCAAAAAAGAAACCAAAAAAAAAAAAAAAAAAAGTTGATTTGATTTGATATAGCAACCCATAATGGTGATATTGAATTTGAATATATATTATATATATATATATTGTTATTGGGGTTATCCGAGCCAGCTTACGCGTACCTCGGTTAGTCCTCCGACCTGACAAGGCTTCTAAAAAACAGGTCAAGCCCCGCGGTCTGTGACCAACAATATTACCAACCGTTCTTGTGATTTGAACTCGAACCTGGGAGCACAAGGGAGAAAACCCCTTAGCACCAAGCCTTTACCACTAAGAGAATTCATCAGAAAACCCCTTAGCACCAAGCCTTTACCATTAGGAGAATCCATGGATTTTTGAATTTGAAAATATTCTTTTTCGTTTTAGTCTTATTAGTTGTTATTTGGATTTGATTTGGTTGTTGGCATATGAATCTAATTTAATTCTTGGAAATTAAAGATGGTTGTATTTATTAGGAACAATTACTCTAAACTCTCTGAAATTTCTATAATATATTTTGAAATATTGGTAATTATTCTTCACAAACAATTATTTTTGTTAAATATTAATATATATGGTTAGTTTTAATTGAATGAGTAGAAGAATAAATGACCGTTAATAATAATTTTCGAATAAATACTTTGGATTAATTTTCACCCCAATCTATTGTGAAAGAACATTTTCCCCCTTACTTTTGAAAACATACAATGTTACCCGCATTTTTTGAATTCAGGGTTTAAAACTTCATTTTGTCAATTCATTAGGTTATATTAGCTTTATTGTCTTATTTGTCTCTATAATATAATACAGTATATATATGAGGTAAATTGACAATATTATCCTTTCATGGCTAATTTTTAATAGAGTAGACGACTTTTGTCCACCCAAGGTTTGCCTTAATGACATTTTTCCACTAAAAAAGTTTCAAAATACCAGTTTCTCACCCAACGTTTATATTTCGTTAATACCCAAAATACACTTCACTTTCTCAGTCAGTGGTCAGTGAGTTACCAAGAGCCAAGGTAAGAGGGTTTTTGTAGAGTGGAGGCTGGTGAATCAAATGGTGGTGATTAATTGAATATTCGCCATAAAAAATCCACTAAGAATAGGAAACTCTAGCTTTGCGATAGCCGACAATCGTTGAGAAATTAGGTGTTGTAGTCAAAGGGTTTTTGTAAGGAGGAGACTAGAGGTTCAATACTAGTGATGGAGAGAATTTTTGCGGCCAAATTGGGCTTTGGATAGTAACGGAATACTAACTTTATGTGGAAAAGTGGTATTTTGAAACTTTTTGAGTGGAAAGTTTTTCAAGGCAAACCTTGTGTGGGAAAAAGTTTTTTACTCTTTTTAATATCTAAATTTACAAAAATGAGAGTAATATTGAATATTTTCAAAATCAAAGGAAATAAGAATTTTTCACTATATATTTAGGGTTAAAATGTCATTCACCTAAATAGTCTTTGCAAAAGTGCCTCGGATTATAATTAAATAATGAGTAATGTCAGATGTATAAAGAAATTTTACAAAGATATATTTACAAAGTGATATGAAAATAAATGAATGGAATAGTGAATTTGACGAATTTGACTTTTTATATTTATTTTTTTATTAATTTCTTATCACATCACTTGATAAAGATTTTTACTCGTACCTCTAACATTACTGTTAAATAATATAACTTTACATTTTATTAAGTTTTTGGTATTAATAAATAATATAGAGGTAATTAGATGAATATTTATTAACTCATCCTCGTGATATATATTGTTTATGTTATTTCTGAGGAATTTTTTTATTATTTGATTAATTAATGCTATGGGTCGAGAAAACCCCAAAAAAGGCTCGAGTGCTGGTGAACCTAAAACGAGGTATGAAAACTCCTTTCTCCTCACTTTGAAAGCACAAGATTACAAAGCTCCAGTGTTCCACTTATTCTACACTCTCCTTCTAGAGGCAAAAGCCGAGCAGCAGTAGCGAAGATTGAGTCGGATCGGAAGAGAAAGAATTCTTCGATCTCATCGGCAGATCGAAAGCCATCAACAACAACGAGAGATAAAGAAAGAGATAAGAGTCACAAGAAAAAACCTAAAATGTCGTCGGCCAATCAGGTTAGGGCGTCTCACATCCTGATCAAACATCAAGGCTCTCGAAGAAAGGCCTCATGGAAGGATCCGGAAGGTCGGGTCATCAACAACACCACCAAAGACAGTGCCATCTCTCAACTCAAAACCATCCGAGAAGACATCGTCTCCGGCAAGATTAAGTTTGACGAAGTCGCCTCTCGTGTCTCTGATTGCAGCTCCGCCAAACGCGGTGGCGATCTCGGTGCGTTTCTATTCCGTTTTATTACTTTTTTTTATTTTACCTTTTCGCGAATTTTTGCGTTTATCGATTTGCTGAAATTGTTGTATTATAACTATTTAGGATTAGCCCTAGAGTTTTATTATTATTATGGCTACTTATATGGTTATGAGAAGTATTGAACCGGGGTCATAGGTGGATTGAATATGATGAGATTAGGGTTTCGTATGTGAAGTTATTGCTAGATTTAATTGGAATTGTGAGAAAAAAGAACTCTGAACATGTGGAAGCAGTTAGAAAAGTTCACGTAGTGGGAAGTAATACATATCTCTGTTATAGTAATAGCTCCAAATTTGTTATGCAATTGCTAATGTTTTTAACTTATGGTATTAGGGCTTTATTTATAATAATTTTTTAGATTGAGCGTGATTATAATTTCCATGTATGACTGATTATAATTTCAATGGGGACATGGCTGATTGCAGTGTTGATGTAATGTGTTTGTTTATTGGTACATGGGATGTATAATAATGTAATTCTAGCATTTGAGGATTTGTATTGGTTTATTGAACTGACAAATCTTAATTTTTGAGCATATGCAAAGAAAGCTCACCAGTCACCAAAACCTTTGTGCTGCAGTACTGCAATCAGATTATTTGAATTTTTTGAAATAAACTCTGTAAAATTTTTCTTGTTACTCTAGTTTATTGTCATATTTAGAAGGATTTCAGAAGAATTGATTGGTTGTATTGGCGTTTTTTTTTCTTCTTAAATAAATGCCATAGAAAGGGCTCTATAATGATGGATTCTCTTGAATTGGCTACAATGCCTCTCCTTTTGGTTCTTTCATGTAGTGATACTATTTGTTGAACTATTTATGGTTGCTGAATCTTGAATTTTGTATTGACCTCTTACCAAATAGCTCAAGCTTTTGGTAAGTGGTTACTTATTATAGTATCAAGTTAAAAGTTTTGTATAGCTCAAGCTTTTGGTAAGTGGTTACTTATAATAGTATCAAGTTAACAGTCTCGTATTCAAATAACTCGTGTATCATTTCTTTTTCTCAATTAATTATCTAAATCAACTGAAATCTTGATGTGCTCATTCAATTAATGACACACAACTCAAATCGTTTATGATTCTCATTGGATCCATGATACACATTATTTGTGAAGGAACGTGTAAAATTTTAAATATTAATGTTAGGACTTTATTTAATAGCTTAAACTTTTGGCTGAAGGGGATACTTAACAGTAGTGCATTGGTGACCTGTCTAACCCACCTAGCGTTTTGTGCTTTTTATATATGTCCAGACACGTCAGAAGCCTCCCAAAAAAAATGCAAGTTTTTTGTGAGGGTGTTGTTTGTATGCGTTTATGGTCATTGAATCGTTCGGATCAGTGCATAGCACATCTGAAACATGTCCTCTTCAAAATGTTAATCTGAATGATCCTATTTAAAATTTTGCTTCAGGTCCTTTTGGACGAGGTCAGATGCAGAAGCCTTTTGAGGAAGCTACATATGCTCTTAAGGTTGGTGAGATAAGTGACATCGTGGAAACTGATAGCGGGGTTCACATTATCATGAGAACTGGTTGATTATTTCAGTGTGTTGAGCAAAGTATCGAAGAATGTTGTTTGATTTTGCTTGCTTCTTTCTGGTTCAATGAGACCGTCTTGTGATAATATCTACACTTTGTAAGTGGTATTTAAATCAATCATATTGTTTTCTGAAGTCATTTTAGTTTATAGACTTTTCTAATTATGATTTTGAATACTTTGAGTGACTGTAATAATCACATCTTGTTTGGCGATTTGTGCTTACTAGTTATTATGTGGTATGACAGTGTTTTGGCATGGTTTAATGTTAAGACATAATGTTTTAAAAAAGTAAAAGATGAGAATAACTAGTGTCTGTGGTAGCAGATCACTATATTATTTATCTAGGATTTCTTTTACCTTTTACAGAAAAAAATATAATTTGATGCGGAACCTAATTTATGGTAAAGGCAGCATTAGACATTTGTTTGAAGATGAAACCTCATGCCTGTGTGAAATCTCAAATTTGATTCAAATGCATTATTGCAATTCTTGGATTGTTTTAACTAAATCCTAGTTTCATTTCTAACTATATTAAAAGCGTTTCTATTTTGTAGATTAAAACATGTAAAGACAATGCATTTATAACTGCGCATTTAACGATGTTATTCTATTAAGCATACTACAATCCAATTGATTTAGACCTAAGATTTATTTACCTACCAAACAAAATATTTAAGGGTCACATTAATGAAGAGTTACCTAAATTTTGCATAACTTTGGCTATCGTAGACAACCAAACGTGGCCAGATTTGGTCGTTAGATCTAGACATAGATTTGGCATTTTTTGTCCAGATTTATCGTGGATTTGGTTGAGAAATGTTATATCAACACATGAACAGTCAAATCTAGCTGATTGTGTGCCATTACAGCGACTGTCGGTCACTTTCCGATGGTGATGGTCGAATGCCAACATTTAATGGATGGGTGGGGGTGTTTTTGTTAATTTTTAAACTTTTTTATTTGTAGAGGTGTTTAGCTAAATTAACAAACCTATAAGTGTTTTTGTTAATTTTCAAATCATACCTCGTAATAACCACTCAACTCAACTTTTTCAAAAATCCAACCTAAAATTATAAAACAAACACACCAATAGCCAACTAATTTGCTTCGAGTCTTTTAAGTTTTAAGCAAGCTTACTCAACCTTCTAGATTGCCTTTTCAAGCATTTAGATCAACTTGCTATAACCATATTATATTACTCATTCATCTTCCTTTCTATTTTTGCTAAACTTGTTAAGTTTTTATTCAACAAGATATACTAAAAATACATATATATATATATATATATATACATCATTAGCTAAGTAAACTATGTTACCTCAAAATTGTGTGCAATTTTTTTTTTTTTAATGACCAGGGGTGTCTAGACTAGCTTATGCATATCTTAACTAATGTCTCAAGACCCTAAAATTACTGGTTGAGTAAAAATTTAAGTGGTTACCTTTATTAGCAATCAATGAGAGATTCAAACTCAGGACCTTTTGACTAATACACCCAAAAGTTCCTATCGAATCACCTAGACACTTAGAGTTAGCTGTAGTTATGTTGTATGCATTTTCATGATTATATAGCTTAGAGCATCTCCAAATGACTCTTTATATGATACAAACTCTTTATTATAAAGAGTCTATCCATAAAAATAAGAGTCCAACATACTTTTTATCTTTAAAATATAAATTAAATAGTGAGTTTGGCTCTCCATATTTAGAGAGTCAAATTTCATTCTCTATCCTAATTTTAATTAATAAACTACAAGTTCTTATGCATTTTATTTATTAATTCTCCCTCCCATTAAGTTTCTTTCTTAAAAATAAAGAGTATCTTCATTAAATTTAAAGAGTCTATTGGATTTGAATAAAAAATGTATTCTTTATATTTAAAAATTAATGAAGATGCTTTTTATTTATATGAAAGATGCTCTTTAAAATAAAGTATAAATAAAGAGCACCATTGGAGATGCTCTTATAATAAATGAATAGGCACTTAGGGGGCGTTTGGTTGGGGGCTATGTGAGATTACTAGGGTTATGTCATCTTATATTACTTGATTACCACGTTTGATTGTCAAGTAATATAAGATTTCGGTAATCTTAAAAAACCAATAGTAGTTACTGTTAGTACTATTGAAGGTAATTTGATTACCTCTATTTTTTTAGGTATTGTAAGATTACCAAGGTAATTTTTTGTTTTGTTACAATTCTATCCTTTATTAATAAAATTTAAGGACAATAATACCCTCATTTTTAAATTATTACATGAATATGGCTTTTACTATTCACCCCAATTAAATAACTTTTTGGACAAAATTACCCTTGAATTCAAAACAAATTGCAGTCCACCTAAGCCACCACCTCCACCCCCACCCATCTGCCGCCGTCGGTTGTCGGCAACCACTGCCAACGGCTAGCCGCCGTCGGTTGTCGGCAACCACTACCAACGGCTAGCCGCCGTCACCACCGGAAGGATGCATGGAAGGCCGAAAATGGCCGTCGTGCGTCGATATGGCCATTTCTGACGAGAGATCTGGCCGAAAAATGGCCAGATCTAATTTGGTAGCTGGAAACAACCAAATTAGATCTAGCTGTTTTCCGGCCAGATCTCTAGTCGAAAATGGCCATAAGTCACATGGAGGCCATTTCTTGCCTTCCGTGCTTCATTAGGTTGCCGGTAGTGGTTGGGTTGTTGGGAGTGCGTTGTTGATTTTTCAAACTTTTATTATGATGTTATTTTTGCTAAGTTTTTAAATGTAGGGGGGTTATAATAATCCAAATAATAATCTAAAATAAATAATAATATTTAATTAGATGACAATTCATTTATTTAAATAACATACCCACTAATTTATTCCTCCCAACCAAACATATTAATATAATATACCCATCAACTAACCAAACACATTTTCCTAAAGATTTTTAGTAATCTTTATGGTAATCTAACTTTTCAGTAATCCAACATTCCTTAAACCAGATGCACCCTTAGAGTTAGAGGTAGTTATGTTGTGTGCATTTTCATGATTACATAGCTTAGAATAAATGAATAAGGTGAGTATAGTGTGAAATGGGTTGGAGGAGAAGAATTGCGAAAATGGAGACAAGTGCGCCGCGTAGAGTAAACGACATGTTCCCACCCAAGGTTAAGCAAAATGTAAAGTTCCCATCCCTGATTTCATAAATTATGGATTCCCACCTTAAATTAACACTGTTAATGAAATTAACAGCTAAGATTGTACTATTACTATACTACCCTTGACTTTTGATTTCAAGCACCCAGCCACCACCACCTTTCACCACCATCAATATCCAGCTGCCACCACCCAACACGACAAATTCAACCACAAAGCCACCCAAAACTCAACCATAATCACCATCACCACCCAGCTTCGCACCACCACTCTTATCCAATTGCACCAGCTAGCTGCATCTGTGAAACCCAATCGCACAATAGCCCTTCTCCTAGCAAAAGCAAATCCCTTAGACTTTTCTCAAACACTTGGAGGGCAGTCGTAGAAAACTTCAAAAATACCAACTTTAATCCATCAATCAACCTAAAAAAACCAATAATATGTAGCAAAAACAATCAAACACCCCAACAAATCAACCAGAAATCAAAATCCATCCTCACTCTCCCATAAAAATCCAACAACCAGCAATTTTTCAAAACACAGTTGCGATGACGACAATTGTGGAAATGGTTGTCTGCGGCGAAGCAAAATTACTGGAAGGGCAAAGGTCAGCGGTGGAGTATCCCAATAGTAGGTGGAGGCTGTTGGATTTTGGCCACCGTAAGGCCATAATGCTGTGGCCAAATCTGGCCACAACGTGATGGCCTTAAGGCTACCAAATCCAACCACTGTGGAGCCTATTCCGAGAAGTGAGAAGAGTGAAGATGAGGGAAGAAGAAAGACACGAAGAAGGAGAGGAGGAGAAGAAGAAAAAGAAGAGGTGGCAGTGGTAGAGTGATGTTAGCTGGATCTGGGAGAGAAAGGAGGGAGGGAGAGGAGTGGGAAGGCTGTGGTGTGGTTTGGAATGGTGTGGGTTCAAAGACTATTTTACTCTTTCACCGTTTCATTCAACATTTTTATGTTAATTTGAGGCTGAGAAAATGAAATTTATGAAACCAAGGGTGGGAACTTGGTATTTCGCTTAACCTTGGGTGGGAACATGTCATTTGCTCGTGTCGAGTATAATGAACTAGTGGCATTACGGTAATAAGATGAATATGGACAGTTTCCCTTCGTTTAATCTTGTAAATATGGCTATTTAGGAATTGTTCACTTCTCTATCCTCAAATGGTAAGACCCGAATCCTCACCCAAACCTACTCCGGGTTTCGTTAGCCTGGTCGGATTTGGGCGAAAACCCAAAACAAAACGGCCCATCATTTGAAACCTCCATCGTTTTGAAAAGGCAGGGAAAACTCCATTTTCCCTCCACTTGGCCAGTCTCTTAAAGAGAAAAATTAAACAAAAACCTTCCGTTTCTTCATCCATTTTAAAACAAGTGCAACGTCATAACCTAAGAGCAAAGTTTGAAATCATGCTCACAAAACGCACCGCGTCTCAGCCAATACCCACCGCCTGCGCCGCCGTCCTCGACGACGACGACGATGATTTCCAAGCCCCACTCACACAAACACCTAAAATCACAACTTCCACCTCCAAAAAACGAAGAATCCCCTTCAAACCCTCCAATAATTTCCACCATTCATCCAAGCCTTCTTCCAATCCTGGCAAGGAGAACTTGAACCCCAATATCGAGGGCTTTTACTTCAATTCAGATGAAAATTGCAGCTTGGAATCAATACCCTCGAGCATCGATTGCAGCTACAAGGTCACAAGTAGCAATCGCTCTCCTAATTGCGGGGACAAGAAGGGAATATTGAAAATAAACGAGGGGTATTCACGGAATTCGATTGAGTCTAGGTTATTGAGGTCAAGGACAGAGACTTGTAATTTGAATGAGGAGGAGTCTGACGACGATGCGGAACTTGATGTGTTACTTAAATTACGCGAGGAAATTAATGATGATTACGACGAAGCTGAAGTGGATGGCGTAGTTCAGTGTCCGCTGTGTGGAGTTGATATTTCGAATCTGAGCGAGGAACTGAGACAACTTCACACCAATGATTGTCTTGACAAATGCGAGAACCAATCTCAAGATGTAATTTTTATGATCTCTTAATCGAGAATTTATAATAGTATTTATAAGTTGAGATGCGGTTACTAATTTGACAGCATTTCTTGTAGGTTGTTGCTCCTGATGTTGACAGGATACCTCAACTGCCACCACAAGTTGGCGATGTTTTTGCTCAATTTCCTCAACAAGTTGTTGATGTTTCTCCTGTTGTTAAATTTCTACACAGTCTGGGTTTGGGTAGATATGAAGAAGCCTTTGTTCGGGAAGAGATTGACTGGGACACCTTACAGTGGCTGGCCGAAGAGGTTTGTTTCAAGATAAAACATACCACACCTCCCATGGGATTTTTGGTTAACTATCACCCAAATGTATTCATACAATTTAGACAGCGTATTTGATTTCCAAAAGTTCTTTGTAGAATCAAAAGAAATTGTTGTTTATGGGCTAGAATTTCAAAATGGATTGCTCCTTGCTATGTCAACTTAATTAGAATAAGAATTTGCTGGAGACGATGTTCTTGTATTAAGAACGTGAGGGTGAATTGTGTTGTCAAGCTCATAATGTTTTCTTCATTTCTTATAAAGTTCTTGCAGTTTTTGTTCCAGGATAATATGTTTTTGATAACTACTTTCTTTTATCTTTTTCATTGCAGGATATACTCAGTATAGGTGTTACTGCACTTGGTCCAAGGAAGAAAATTGTGCATGCTCTTAGTGAAATTAGAAAAGGTTGCTGCCATGCAATTGAGAAAAACGTAAATTCACATGCTGCTAGTGATGAATCAAGCAGTAATCGGGGATCAGAGAGGCACAATGATGCATCTAAAACTATTGTTAATGAAAGTAGTAAGCCAGCTGCGAACAAGCTGATTACAGATTTCTTTCCCGGCTCCATTGTTGATGGGAAGAAACTTTGCACCTCTTCTGGTGGATCAAGAAAAAGTTATTCAGGTTCTTGTCGAAAACCTGTTGGAAAAAGTCATGCCAAAAATGGAAAACTCAAAGATATTCCCACATGGTGTTGTGTGCCAGGGACGCCATTTCGAGTGGTAATGATAACCTTTTATCTTCTGACAAATGTTATCTGCTGCTTACTCAATTACAAATTTTGTACTCATTTACCACTTGACTTAATAAAGCAGATCTAAAGGTCAAAGTAATGCTTTCAAATGTCAACTGTGACAGAGAACTTTTCTGACATATCATAGACTAATTTGAAGTAGTATAAGCAAACATCACAGGGATAAAATTCTTACATCTTCTTCGTTGTATGTATGTGTCTGTGTGTAAGGATGAACGAAAAGCATTATGTGCTGTGACTGATCTGCAATAATTATTACTCTCTTTAATTTCTATATTATCAATGGTGCAGGTCTTAATGCTAAGTTGATTATAATTTACCTTTGGCAGGATGCTTTCAAGTTTCTTAGAGGAGATTGTTCACATTGGTTTCTTACTCACTTTCATATGGACCGTAAGTTCACTATTCTGTTGTTCAAGTCCAATCTTACAATTTAGTTTGAAAAGTTCAGGTAGGATTTACTGTTAGTTACTAGTTCAATATATTGATAAGTTCATTAAGTTGGTTCATATTAAATTTGTTTAGCATACCCATGTAGCTTGTAGTTGTTTTCCCACCTCCTCTTGTACTCAATCCATTCATTTGTAAAGCTCTTCTATTTAGTTTTCAAACTTTCAAGTTTCATTTTCTACTTGATTTGTGTCTAATTTTCATTATTATATTTCCATGGTATTATGGGCAAGGGAAGCATTAATGATAATAGGTTCCAAAATTCTTGTAGTTGCAATAAAAACTTCTCTTTGTTCATCTTAGGCACTGATTCTCAGTCACATATTGTGGTGCTGATCCAGTACTACCACATCAAGTCATCTTTCTGAGTGCAATTTCTGTGGATGACTTACAATACATTTTGCTTGATTCCATTTGTTTCTTTGCAAAGGAGTCATACTTAAGCATATTCCTACACCATATTTCAGGATGAGTATTCTAATCGAGAGGTAGAGAGTTTTTGAAAAATGGTCATGTTGCTAACATACATTTGTTTGCAAGTTGCAAGTTGGATTAGTTAATAGCACAATAAATTTATATGTTTGTGTTATTATTATTATTTTGATGAGGAACTATAGATTTTGTATTTGAACTGAAACTAAGATAAAGTTACAAAAGTAGACTGGAAGAAAACCATAAGAACTAAAACTTTAAGGTTGACCATCCTATACAGAGACAAGCAAAAACACTTGTCCACATCCCCACTTGAAATAGCCCCTCCTTGTACAAAGGATCTTTCTAACAAAATTCAACCCAAAACTCCTTCCAAAAAATTAAGATGTATAAAGAAAATAGAATAAGTAAAATTGGTGCATAAAGATGAACTTCGTCCTACCAACTACTAGTTGTTTCTTCTAATTTTTTATGAGTGAAACCCAGTTGTTTTTTCTCTTACCATATCACCCAAAAGATATTCAATACCCCACATTTCCACAGAATCTTGGCTTTCTTCCCTTTCCCAGAAGCAAAAATGTTTTCTATGGGTGAATCACAATTACCTGGATTGACCCAAGCAATGTTGGCTTCTTTGTATAAACCTAGCTCACAAATAAGAAGCCACTTGATATTTTAGAAAGAGATGGTTGTGAGGTCTCTCAGTTTTTCTTACATATTACACACCAAGAAGGCAAGAGACACATTCCTGTATACTTTCTTTTGTTTACTTTCCCTTTAGCCATTCCAAAGTCTTGACAGTTTCTTTTTGTGGCAACCTTAGACAGCATCAATTTTGTGTGGTTTATATACCATTCTATTGATGAGCCCTTTGGTAAAACTCAAGTAAAACCTGTACTGCATTTATCTTTTCAGATTATCAAGGTTTAACCAAATCCTTCTGTCATGGGAAGATTTATTGCTCCTTGATTACTGCAAGGCTTGTGAATATGAAGATTGGAATACCATGGGATAGAATACAAGTTTTACCCCTCAACCAAAAGATCACAATTGCCGGTATATATGTGACATGCTTAGATGCAAACCACTGTCCAGGTTCCGTCATAATCCTTTTTGAACCACCTGATGGTAAGGTGTGGTCCACATTGACTTCTAAGATACTGCATTGTTATTTTTGTTATCACCTTCTCATCATTTTTAAGAATGATCCTAAAGTTACTATAACTTCAGGCTGTTCTACACACTGGCGATTTTCGTTTTAGTGAGCAAATGGCGAGCGCATCTGTTTTGCAAGCATGTCCTATTCATACTCTCATCCTTGATACCACTTACTGTAATCCCCAGGTAAGTCTGTATGCAATAATTTCAACGATTATGTTGTCGATATGCTGAGTTGAGCTGAAATTTTCTGAGTTTGATTTGCTTTAAGTTGACAAAACAAGAATGGTAGTGACCTTACATAGCTGAGCTTAAACCAAGTATCCCAAGTATCACTAATCCCTTATCAAAATCTAATGCATATGCTTAATACTCCAAGTTTATTGAAAATTTAAAGTAAATGATGCAGAATTTATTTACTCTGGGTCTGCTTGAGATCTGCTGAGGTTAGTCTCTGGAGATATGACCAGCTTGGGGTCTAAGTTTGCCTCATGGATAGTAAAACAAATTGGCTAGTGTGCAATTAACTTATATTCATAAATAGCACATAATTTGCATTGAGAAGTTTCTTGTGGGATATATGTTTGTGAATGTTTAATTATTTCTTGTTATTATATACACAGCATGTGCTTACATTACTATTACCTAACTCTGCTACAATGTCTACTATATAAAATCCACTGGTTTTTAGTAAGTTTAGATTGTTTTATTTCTTTAGAATATATAATCTTTGCATTTAAATTTTACTTGTATCATTTAAAACCTGAAACATGAAAGTGATTACATACTTTAGCACTTTCTTGGTATTTGTATATAAAATTAAAATAAAATTGAATTCATTCTCATGTGATTATTTCTTGCAGTATGACTTTCCAAAGCAGGAGTCTGTAATACAGTTTGTTATTGAGGCCATCCAAGCAGAAGCTTTCAACCCTAAAACTCTTTTTCTAATTGGAAGCTACACAATTGGTACAGGCCATAATCTCTCTATCTCTCTTTGATTCTGTCTTTCACTGTTGTATGCTATAATTTCTTTAATTATCATAGGCAAGGAAAGGCTGTTCTTGGAGGTTGCTCGTGTCCTCCACAGAAAGGTTTATGTCAATGCTGCAAAGCACCGTCTTTTAAAATGTTTGGAGTTTTCCGAGGAAGATATGCAATGGTTTACTATGAATGAACAGGAAAGCCACATTCATGTTGTGCCTATGTGGACACTTGCAAGCATCAAACGACTTAAACATATATCCAATCAATATAAGGTGAGAGGCATGCTTTTCAATAAAAAATGTGAAGCTGTGATCTGTGTTTGTGAAAGAATTTAGTTATTTATTTAGGTACAGAAAATAAAAAGAACGATAAAGAGGATAAATTAGAAGCATTGAATAAGTAAGTGCTTCCAGATTCTTGCTTAGTGAGTGCCGATATGTGGTAGGGCCAAGGACACCTAAGCTGTTTTTCAGTTTTAGGGGTAGAGCACTCAGGCATATTATTTTATGCTCTTTTTTTTTTTTTTTTTTTTTGATAAGAAATATATAAATATTATTGACTGAGTCTGAAATAAGTACAAAAGAGTGAACAAGATGCCCACAAAAGTTAAAGATCCATTTAAAAGATCACAAAACCATAAACAGTCTAAAACGGCCGACTTAAAAAAACTATGAAACCTCAACATGTGTACACCAATGCCACTAGTATGCCATTATACCAAAACTCCTTCCCAATCTAAGTGAATGAAGAAAAAAGATGTCCACTAGTATGCTCTTCTTGTTAAGGTGCTCTTTCAACTCTATTAGCTTACGAGGAACTAGACCATCGGTGCTTGTCTGGAAATATTTAGAAAATAATACATGTCACATTGTTTATGTCGTTGAAATGGTAAAAATAAAGGGAATAGAAGCATAGAACAAAACAAAAATGTGTTATGAAGTCCATATTGATTATTGAAGGATGATAGGCATTTTAATTCTCTCTCATTTAGTGAATTTGTGATGTATCCAGGAAAGACTGAATTATTATTTCCCTTTAATAAATTTTATCAATGCCGATGGCATCTCAGATTTGTAAGGTGAATGTGATTGCATTGCTGTTAACCGGAGTATTGTTCCTAAATCTGGAGTTTGCATTTAAGTCTCAGCTGTGCTTGATTTTATGTATATGTAGTTAAAATTTTAGTTTCTCTTCCCTTTTTTATATTCTTGTATAGAAAGTGAACTATCGTTTGAAGAATTTTTTAGTCTTAAGGCTCTCTTAGATGATTTTATATGCATTTTTATTGTCAATAATTGATTTTAACAATGGATAATCTATTGAATTATGTAATATGAATTATGTCCTATAAGAATTTGGGCTAGCATGTGGGTAACCAGCCATAGCATGGTCTTATCACACTAACTTTAGTGAAACAGACTTCATTCTTTGTTTCAATATCTGAAATCATTAAATATTGGAATGATTATTCATGTTTATTTGTATGCTTGTTGTCAGAGCCGGTATAGTCTTATAGTTGCTTTCTCTCCTACTGGCTGGACATTTAGTAAAGGGAAGAAGAAGTCTACAGGGAGAAGATGGCAGCAGGGCACAATTATAAGGTTTGTCTTGTATTCTTTAAGAAAAATGTAATTCCTATATATTCCCCAACTTTTGCCTTATCCCTTGTGATATGCAACCAGCTATGGGATAAATGGAGCTTATAATGATTTGCTCCAAAGTAAAACTGTTTACTGAAATGGCAACCTCAATAAAATCCTACCTGGACTGATTAGATTGCAATATTAGTCACCAAGTATCAAATAAACCACATCAAATCTATTAATGTAGCACCAAATTTGAAATTATGCAAAGCAATTTTATTATTTGTAAAATGAGATGGTTTTGCATTTTGAGAGTTCAACACTCTGAAAGCTCAACAGTTATGCTAAGTGATCAGCTTTGAAGTTTACCTTATTCACAATTGATATGTTAAGGAAAAGGTCTTTTTGTCATTATGCTACTTACTAATGGAAGATGTTATTTAGTTGCCTAGTGTTTTCTGGCAATATATTTTCAGCCCTTTAGGGATATAAACAATTAACAGCTTAATTTACTGTCTCCAGTGCTGCTTGTAATTTCACTTCCAATCCTCCAAGGTTTTGAAGTCCTGTTGATTAGTGTTGGTTCCAGTTATATAAATAGTTTACTCTTTCTTGATAAAAACCTTTGTCAAACTCTAGTTGGCTACAACAATAATTTTTCTTCAATACTAATTTGGCAGGTTAAACTCTTAAAAAATTGCATGGCATTCCTTATACCTGTACTTCCGCAAGTTTAATCTGTTCATGGTGGATATACATGTTTGACTTGATGTTTGCAAAAACAATTTTTTTTTTTCAGTATATTGTATATAACAATCCTAATTGTATGACTAATAAGAGATTTTGCTCCTCTGTTGTCCAGATACGAAGTGCCATATAGTGAGCATTGCAGCTTTACAGAGCTCAGAGAATTTGTGAAGCTTGTATCTCCGGAAAACATAATACCAAGTGTCAATAATGACGGACCAGATTCTACAAATGCCATGGTTTCCCTTCTTTCATCTTGAACCGTTCACTGCTAGCAGCAGATACAATCCCTTATTGTATTTTCATCTGAACCTGCCTTTGAAGTGCTATCAAGAACGAGATGGGTGAATCTCCAGTGCAGGTCTGCAATGCCCTTAGATTAGTTTGGTATGTCTTGCCCAATTGGATAATGAAATATACCACAAGGTAACATGGAAATGAAATGCATGTATATTTTGTGGAACATGATATTATAACTGATGTTTGTATAAGAGATACCCAGACCTGCAATGTCTAAGAAATATTGGTAATGCTATATTTTGAAAATGTGGCTCCAATAAGATGTATTGAGTAATTTTAAATTTACTGAAAAATAAAATTCAACTTCTATATATTGAATAACGCTATTGAGTCTTATAAAAAAAGTATGGTCAATTCTCATATAATATTTTAATGACACATGATTGGATATGATGTCACAGGTGACTGCATAAACAAAGAGTTTATGATGGGGACACAAGGTGAGTGACCTTTTTGTTAATTACTTTTGTGTTTCTAGATGCTCTCATAAGTCAATAAGTGCCAAAGGGGCAAGGGGCCTCCGCGGTTTGACATTGTTTGACTGTTTTCCATGTAAAATATGACTGCGCAAGTTAACACATATTATATAATTTGATTCGAATTTTGATTCTATAATCACAATATTTCTTTGGCTGTCTGTAATACGATTAAAATATAAAGAAGAGGAAGATAACAAGAAAGTAAGGTGGACAAGACAATGAGTGGTGTTGGTAATATTATAGAAAAACCTCGAGTAAATGGGTTTCTCATAGTTGACTCTGAAATGGGCCTACCATGGGAATCAAATACACCAGTGTTGATAACTGACTTAGGGCTTGTCCATGGATGTTTTCTTAATTGAAATTATATGATCTAGGCTTAATTTCAGTCTTCTAGGTTCATGTTCATGGCCATGGCTGGCTTTATTATAAAAAATAATGGACCTAAGTTCACTATTCTGTTTTCCAGTCCAATCTACATTTAGTTTGAAAGTTCAGGTAGGATCTGTACGGTTACTTAACTCGTTTCATAAGTATTTTCATTTAAGTGGTTCATTTAAAGCTCTCTGTTTAGCATACCCATGTACCTTGGATTTTGTTGCCGTTTTCCCGTTCTCCACCATCCCTTGTACTCAATCCCTTCATTGTTGTATACTCTTCTAGTTTAGTTTTTCAAACGTATCAGTTTCATTTTCTTACTTATTTGTGTCTAACATTTTCATTATTTATTTCCGGTATTATGGCAGGGAAGTCATTAATGATAAGTTTCGTTTCCAAAATTCGTGTAGTGCAATAAAAACTTCTCTTTGTCTCATCTTATGGCCCTGATGTCTCTCATATTGTCCTCACTTGGTTGCTGTTCAGTCTAACCCATCAAGTCATCTTTCTGCTGCTCAATTTCTTGGATGACTTACAATACATTTTGCTTGATTTCCATTTGTTTCTTTGGCAAAGGAGTCCCTTACTTAGAATATCCTCACCAGAGCTTTTCATGATATGTATTCTAATTCGAGAGGTAGAGAGTTATTTTAAAAATTTTCCATGTTCTACATATGTCATTTGTTTGCAAGTTGCAAGTTGGATAGTTAATAGCACATCTAAATTTTTATTGTGTGGTTATTATGTTATCTAGTTTGATGAGGAACTATAGATTTGCTGTATGAACTGAAACTAAGATAACGTGTACAAAAGATAGACTGAAGACAAACCATAGAACTAAACCTTTAAGTTGACCATCCTAATCAAGACAAGCAAAAACCGCTTTGTCCACATCCACTGGTAAATAGCCCCTCCTTTACAAAGGATCCTTTCTCAACAAAATCAACCCAAAACTCCATTCCAAAAAGTTAAGATGTATAAAGAAATAGAATAGTAACATTTGTGCTAAAGAATGAACTCTTGTCCTACACAACATACAGTCTGTTTCTTCTATCTTTTTATTGAGAATGAACCCAGTTTGTTTTTTCTCTTACCTATATTCACCCAAAAGATATCAATACCCCACAGTTCCACCGAATCTTTGGCTTTCTTCTCCTTTCCCAGAAAAAGCAAACATGTTTTTCTATGGGGAATCCCAAGTTACCTTGGAATGCACCCAATGTCAATGTTGGCTTCTATGGGTGTATAAACCTAGCTCACAAGAAATAAAGCCCTTGATTTTTAGAAAGAGATGGTTTTGAGGTCTCGTCAGTTTTTTCTTCTATTAACACACCAAGAAGGCACGAGACACATTCCTATATATCTTTCTTTTGTTTACTTTTCCCTTATTGCCATTTGCCAAGTCTTTATAGTTTTCTTTTTTGTGGCCGAAACCTTAGACGCATCAAGTTTGTGTGGTTTCATATACTCATCTATTGATGAGGCCCTTTGCGTAAAAGCTTCACAGTTAAAACCTGTACTCTGCATTTATATCTTTTCATATTATGCAATGTTTAACCCAAGTCCGTTATCTTTGTTGGAATATTTATTGCCTCCTGTCACTGCTGCAAGGCTTGTGAAATGAAGAATTGGAATACATGGATAGAATACACAATTGTTTGTTACCCCTCAACCCAAAGATCAACAATTGGCCGTAATATAATGTTTGCAATGCTTTAGATGCAATACCACTGTCCAGGGGGTTCGTCATAATCCTTGTTTGAACCATCCTTAGTGTAAGGTGTGTCCACTTGACTTCTAGCTACTGCATTTTATCTTTTGTTATCACCTTCTTCTATCCTCATGTTTTTCCAGATCTCTAAAGTTATATATAACATTCCGGCTGTTGCTACATCACTGGGCGTTTCGTTTTAGTGACAAATGGCGAGTCGCAGCTGTTTGCAACCGTATGTCCTATTCTATTCTCATCCTTGATACCACTTACTGTATCCCCATGGTAAGTCGTTGCATAATTCACATATGTTGTCGATAGCTGAGTTGACTCTGAAATTTTTCTGAGTTTTGATTTGCTTTGTAAGTTGACAAACAAGAATGGAAGTGACCGTTACATAATCTGGATCTAAACCAAGTATCCAAGTTATCCTACCCCCCCTTATCAAAATCTAATGACATATGCTTAAACTTCCAGTGTTATTGAAATTTAAAGTAAATTATGCGGAATTTAATTTCTACGGGTCTGTCTGTTACTTGACGAGTCTATCCTGAGGGTAGTAGATTACCTAGCTGGGTCTCATTTGCCCTCTGGATCGATAAACCCAATTGGCTAGTATGCAATTAACTTATAGTTCTAAATAGCACATAATTTGCATTGAAAGTTTCTTGTGGGATCAATGTTTGTGAATGTTAATGATTTCTTGGTTATTAATACACATGCAATGTGCTACATTGACGGATTACCTGAACTCCTAGCTACAATGTCTGACTGATATAACATCCACTGGTTTTGTGAGTAAGTTTAGATGTTGTTCTAATTTCTTTAGAATATAATCTTTCATTAAAAAATAAAGGTTGTTACATTTATCATTTAAAACGACTGAAACATGAAAGGGAGTTACATCGTTAGCACTTCTTGGTATTTGTATATAGGGGGGAATTAACGATAAAATTGAATTCATTTCTCTGTCATTAGATTCTTTCACTTATCGATCTCTTCCAATCAGAGTTCTGTAATACACTTTGTTAATGAGGCTCATCCAGGCCGTAAGCTTCAAACCAGCGCATCCTAAACTCTTTCTAATTGGAATCTACCAATTGGTTAAGGCCCTATCTCTCTATCTGCTCAAATTCTTTTGATCATGCGCTTTCAGCTCCCGTTTGTATCTATAATTTCTTAATTGATCAGGCACACGAAGGCTGTTCTTGGGAGGAGTTTCTCCGTTCCCTCGCACAGCAGAAGGTTTATGTCATGGTCTGCAAACGCACCGTCTTTTAAGTGTTGGACGTTTTCCGAAATTGAATGGATTTCTATGATCGGGCCTACCTTCTACGTGAATTGACATGTGACACTGGAAGGCATCACTCTGACTTAACATACCAATCAATAATGTGGTAGGCTCGACTTGCTTTTCAATAAAAATGTGGAATCTGTGATCTGTGTTGTGAAGAATTTAGTTATTTATGTTAGGTACAGAAATAAAAAGGAACATAGAAGGATAAGTTAGAACATTTGAAAGTACGTCCGATAGTCATGGTCTCCAGATTTTGCTTATGTGATATGCCATTTATGTGGTTAGGTGTCCAAGCACCTATAGCTGTATTGTTCGATTCTTAGTGGTAGAGCCACTCAGTGCGATCGTATTTTATCTCTTTTTTTTCTTTTTTTTTTTTGATAGTAAATTCTAATATTCATTGCGATCTTGGATTGAATACAATACAAGAGTGACAAGACGCCACCAAAAGTTAAAGATCCATTTAACATGATTTCTACACACACTAACACTAAACGGCTAGAAACGGCCGACGTAAAAAAAACTATGAACCCACATGTGTACACACAAGCCCACTAGTATGCATTGTAGGTGATACCAACACTCCTTTCCAATCTAAGTGAATGAAAAACCATATCCACTTTAGTATGCTCTTCTTGTAATGTGCTTCTTTATCAGCTTATTACTACGAGACTAGACCATCGGTGCTTGTCTGAAATATTGAAAAATAATCCATGTCCACGCTGTGTTTATGTCTTTGAAATGGGGTAAAAATAAGGGAATAGAAGCATAGAAACAAAAGAAAATGTGTTAGAGAGTCCATATGATTCATGAAGGATGATAGGCATGTTTATTCTCTCATCTTTAGTGAATTTTGTGGTGATACCAGTAAAGACTGAATTAATTTTCCCTTTAGTACTTTTATCGGGTGGGAACTTGGTATTTCGCTTAACCTTGGGTGGGAACATGTCATTTGCTCGTGTCACGTATAATGAACTAGTGGCATTATGGTAATAAGATGAATATGGACAGTTTCCCTTCTTTTAATCTTGTAAATATGGCTATTTAGGAATTGTTCACTTCTCTATCCTCAAATGGTAAGACCCGAATCCTCACCCAACCCTACTCCGGGTTTCGTTAGCCTGGTCGGATTTGGGCGAAAACCCAAAACAAAACGGCCCATCATTTGAAACCTCCATCGTTTTGAAAAGGCAGGGAAAACTCCATTTTCCCTCCACTTGGCCAGTCTCTTAAAGAGAAAAATTAAACAAAAACCTTCCGTTTCTTCATCCATTTTAAAACAAGTGCAACGTCATAACCTAAGAGCAAAGTTTGAAATCATGCTCACAAAACGCACCGCGTCTCAGCCAATACCCACCGCCTGCGCCGCCGTCCTCGACGACGACGACGATGATTTCCAAGCCCCACTCACACAAACACCTAAAATCACAACTTCCACCTCCAAAAAACGAAGAATCCCCTTCAAACCCTCCAATAATTTCCACCATTCATCCAAGCCTTCTTCCAATCCTGGCAAGGAGAACTTGAACCCCAATATCGAGGGCTTTTACTTCAATTCAGATGAAAATTGCAGCTTGGAATCAATACCCTCGAGCATCGATTGCAGCTACAAGGTCACAAGTAGCAATCGCTCTCCTAATTGCGGGGACAAGAAGGGAATATTGAAAATAAACGAGGGGTATTCACGGAATTCGATTGAGTCTAGGTTATTGAGGTCAAGGACAGAGACTTGTAATTTGAATGAGGAGGAGTCTGACGACGATGCGGAACTTGATGTGTTACTTAAATTACGCGAGGAAATTAATGATGATTACGACGAAGCTGAAGTGGATGGCGTAGTTCAGTGTCCGCTGTGTGGAGTTGATATTTCGAATCTGAGCGAGGAACTGAGACAACTTCACACCAATGATTGTCTTGACAAATGCGAGAACCAATCTCAAGATGTAATTTTTATGATCTCTTAATCGAGAATTTATAATAGTATTTATAAGTTGAGATGCGGTTACTAATTTGACAGCATTTCTTGTAGGTTGTTGCTCCTGATGTTGACAGGATACCTCAACTGCCACCACAAGTTGGCGATGTTTTTGCTCAATTTCCTCAACAAGTTGTTGATGTTTCTCCTGTTGTTAAATTTCTACACAGTCTGGGTTTGGGTAGATATGAAGAAGCCTTTGTTCGGGAAGAGATTGACTGGGACACCTTACAGTGGCTGGCCGAAGAGGTTTGTTTCAAGATAAAACATACCACACCTCCCATGGGATTTTTGGTTAACTATCACCCAAATGTATTCATACAATTTAGACAGCGTATTTGATTTCCAAAAGTTCTTTGTAGAATCAAAAGAAATTGTTGTTTATGGGCTAGAATTTCAAAATGGATTGCTCCTTGCTATGTCAACTTAATTAGAATAAGAATTTGCTGGAGACGATGTTCTTGTATTAAGAACGTGAGGGTGAATTGTGTTGTCAAGCTCATAATGTTTTCTTCATTTCTTATAAAGTTCTTGCAGTTTTTGTTCCAGGATAATATGTTTTTGATAACTACTTTCTTTTATCTTTTTCATTGCAGGATATACTCAGTATAGGTGTTACTGCACTTGGTCCAAGGAAGAAAATTGTGCATGCTCTTAGTGAAATTAGAAAAGGTTGCTGCCATGCAATTGAGAAAAACGTAAATTCACATGCTGCTAGTGATGAATCAAGCAGTAATCGGGGATCAGAGAGGCACAATGATGCATCTAAAACTATTGTTAATGAAAGTAGTAAGCCAGCTGCGAACAAGCTGATTACAGATTTCTTTCCCGGCTCCATTGTTGATGGGAAGAAACTTTGCACCTCTTCTGGTGGATCAAGAAAAAGTTATTCAGGTTCTTGTCGAAAACCTGTTGGAAAAAGTCATGCCAAAAATGGAAAACTCAAAGATATTCCCACATGGTGTTGTGTGCCAGGGACGCCATTTCGAGTGGTAATGATAACCTTTTATCTTCTGACAAATGTTATCTGCTGCTTACTCAATTACAAATTTTGTACTCATTTACCACTTGACTTAATAAAGCAGATCTAAAGGTCAAAGTAATGCTTTCAAATGTCAACTGTGACAGAGAACTTTTCTGACATATCATAGACTAATTTGAAGTAGTATAAGCAAACATCACAGGGATAAAATTCTTACATCTTCTTCGTTGTATGTATGTGTCTGTGTGTAAGGATGAACGAAAAGCATTATGTGCTGTGACTGATCTGCAATAATTATTACTCTCTTTAATTTCTATATTATCAATGGTGCAGGTCTTAATGCTAAGTTGATTATAATTTACCTTTGGCAGGATGCTTTCAAGTTTCTTAGAGGAGATTGTTCACATTGGTTTCTTACTCACTTTCATATGGACCGTAAGTTCACTATTCTGTTGTTCAAGTCCAATCTTACAATTTAGTTTGAAAAGTTCAGGTAGGATTTACTGTTAGTTACTAGTTCAATATATTGATAAGTTCATTAAGTTGGTTCATATTAAATTTGTTTAGCATACCCATGTAGCTTGTAGTTGTTTTCCCACCTCCTCTTGTACTCAATCCATTCATTTGTAAAGCTCTTCTATTTAGTTTTCAAACTTTCAAGTTTCATTTTCTACTTGATTTGTGTCTAATTTTCATTATTATATTTCCATGGTATTATGGGCAAGGGAAGCATTAATGATAATAGGTTCCAAAATTCTTGTAGTTGCAATAAAAACTTCTCTTTGTTCATCTTAGGCACTGATTCTCAGTCACATATTGTGGTGCTGATCCAGTACTACCACATCAAGTCATCTTTCTGAGTGCAATTTCTGTGGATGACTTACAATACATTTTGCTTGATTCCATTTGTTTCTTTGCAAAGGAGTCATACTTAAGCATATTCCTACACCATATTTCAGGATGAGTATTCTAATCGAGAGGTAGAGAGTTTTTGAAAAATGGTCATGTTGCTAACATACATTTGTTTGCAAGTTGCAAGTTGGATTAGTTAATAGCACAATAAATTTATATGTTTGTGTTATTATTATTATTTTGATGAGGAACTATAGATTTTGTATTTGAACTGAAACTAAGATAAAGTTACAAAAGTAGACTGGAAGAAAACCATAAGAACTAAAACTTTAAGGTTGACCATCCTATACAGAGACAAGCAAAAACACTTGTCCACATCCCCACTTGAAATAGCCCCTCCTTGTACAAAGGATCTTTCTAACAAAATTCAACCCAAAACTCCTTCCAAAAAATTAAGATGTATAAAGAAAATAGAATAAGTAAAATTGGTGCATAAAGATGAACTTCGTCCTACCAACTACTAGTTGTTTCTTCTAATTTTTTATGAGTGAAACCCAGTTGTTTTTTCTCTTACCATATCACCCAAAAGATATTCAATACCCCACATTTCCACAGAATCTTGGCTTTCTTCCCTTTCCCAGAAGCAAAAATGTTTTCTATGGGTGAATCACAATTACCTGGATTGACCCAAGCAATGTTGGCTTCTTTGTATAAACCTAGCTCACAAATAAGAAGCCACTTGATATTTTAGAAAGAGATGGTTGTGAGGTCTCTCAGTTTTTCTTACATATTACACACCAAGAAGGCAAGAGACACATTCCTGTATACTTTCTTTTGTTTACTTTCCCTTTAGCCATTCCAAAGTCTTGACAGTTTCTTTTTGTGGCAACCTTAGACAGCATCAATTTTGTGTGGTTTATATACCATTCTATTGATGAGCCCTTTGGTAAAACTCAAGTAAAACCTGTACTGCATTTATCTTTTCAGATTATCAAGGTTTAACCAAATCCTTCTGTCATGGGAAGATTTATTGCTCCTTGATTACTGCAAGGCTTGTGAATATGAAGATTGGAATACCATGGGATAGAATACAAGTTTTACCCCTCAACCAAAAGATCACAATTGCCGGTATATATGTGACATGCTTAGATGCAAACCACTGTCCAGGTTCCGTCATAATCCTTTTTGAACCACCTGATGGTAAGGTGTGGTCCACATTGACTTCTAAGATACTGCATTGTTATTTTTGTTATCACCTTCTCATCATTTTTAAGAATGATCCTAAAGTTACTATAACTTCAGGCTGTTCTACACACTGGCGATTTTCGTTTTAGTGAGCAAATGGCGAGCGCATCTGTTTTGCAAGCATGTCCTATTCATACTCTCATCCTTGATACCACTTACTGTAATCCCCAGGTAAGTCTGTATGCAATAATTTCAACGATTATGTTGTCGATATGCTGAGTTGAGCTGAAATTTTCTGAGTTTGATTTGCTTTAAGTTGACAAAACAAGAATGGTAGTGACCTTACATAGCTGAGCTTAAACCAAGTATCCCAAGTATCACTAATCCCTTATCAAAATCTAATGCATATGCTTAATACTCCAAGTTTATTGAAAATTTAAAGTAAATGATGCAGAATTTATTTACTCTGGGTCTGCTTGAGATCTGCTGAGGTTAGTCTCTGGAGATATGACCAGCTTGGGGTCTAAGTTTGCCTCATGGATAGTAAAACAAATTGGCTAGTGTGCAATTAACTTATATTCATAAATAGCACATAATTTGCATTGAGAAGTTTCTTGTGGGATATATGTTTGTGAATGTTTAATTATTTCTTGTTATTATATACACAGCATGTGCTTACATTACTATTACCTAACTCTGCTACAATGTCTACTATATAAAATCCACTGGTTTTTAGTAAGTTTAGATTGTTTTATTTCTTTAGAATATATAATCTTTGCATTTAAATTTTACTTGTATCATTTAAAACCTGAAACATGAAAGTGATTACATACTTTAGCACTTTCTTGGTATTTGTATATAAAATTAAAATAAAATTGAATTCATTCTCATGTGATTATTTCTTGCAGTATGACTTTCCAAAGCAGGAGTCTGTAATACAGTTTGTTATTGAGGCCATCCAAGCAGAAGCTTTCAACCCTAAAACTCTTTTTCTAATTGGAAGCTACACAATTGGTACAGGCCATAATCTCTCTATCTCTCTTTGATTCTGTCTTTCACTGTTGTATGCTATAATTTCTTTAATTATCATAGGCAAGGAAAGGCTGTTCTTGGAGGTTGCTCGTGTCCTCCACAGAAAGGTTTATGTCAATGCTGCAAAGCACCGTCTTTTAAAATGTTTGGAGTTTTCCGAGGAAGATATGCAATGGTTTACTATGAATGAACAGGAAAGCCACATTCATGTTGTGCCTATGTGGACACTTGCAAGCATCAAACGACTTAAACATATATCCAATCAATATAAGGTGAGAGGCATGCTTTTCAATAAAAAATGTGAAGCTGTGATCTGTGTTTGTGAAAGAATTTAGTTATTTATTTAGGTACAGAAAATAAAAAGAACGATAAAGAGGATAAATTAGAAGCATTGAATAAGTAAGTGCTTCCAGATTCTTGCTTAGTGAGTGCCGATATGTGGTAGGGCCAAGGACACCTAAGCTGTTTTTCAGTTTTAGGGGTAGAGCACTCAGGCATATTATTTTATGCTCTTTTTTTTTTTTTTTTTTTTTGATAAGAAATATATAAATATTATTGACTGAGTCTGAAATAAGTACAAAAGAGTGAACAAGATGCCCACAAAAGTTAAAGATCCATTTAAAAGATCACAAAACCATAAACAGTCTAAAACGGCCGACTTAAAAAAACTATGAAACCTCAACATGTGTACACCAATGCCACTAGTATGCCATTATACCAAAACTCCTTCCCAATCTAAGTGAATGAAGAAAACAGATGTCCACTAGTATGCTCTTCTTGTTAAGGTGCTCTTTCAACTCTATTAGCTTACGAGGAACTAGACCATCGGTGCTTGTCTGGAAATATTTAGAAAATAATACATGTCACATTGTTTATGTCGTTGAAATGGTAAAAATAAAGGGAATAGAAGCATAGAACAAAACAAAAATGTGTTATGAAGTCCATATTGATTATTGAAGGATGATAGGCATTTTAATTCTCTCTCATTTAGTGAATTTGTGATGTATCCAGGAAAGACTGAATTATTATTTCCCTTTAATAAATTTTATCAATGCCGATGGCATCTCAGATTTGTAAGGTGAATGTGATTGCATTGCTGTTAACCGGAGTATTGTTCCTAAATCTGGAGTTTGCATTTAAGTCTCAGCTGTGCTTGATTTTATGTATATGTAGTTAAAATTTTAGTTTCTCTTCCCTTTTTTATATTCTTGTATAGAAAGTGAACTATCGTTTGAAGAATTTTTTAGTCTTAAGGCTCTCTTAGATGATTTTATATGCATTTTTATTGTCAATAATTGATTTTAACAATGGATAATCTATTGAATTATGTAATATGAATTATGTCCTATAAGAATTTGGGCTAGCATGTGGGTAACCAGCCATAGCATGGTCTTATCACACTAACTTTAGTGAAACAGACTTCATTCTTTGTTTCAATATCTGAAATCATTAAATATTGGAATGATTATTCATGTTTATTTGTATGCTTGTTGTCAGAGCCGGTATAGTCTTATAGTTGCTTTCTCTCCTACTGGCTGGACATTTAGTAAAGGGAAGAAGAAGTCTACAGGGAGAAGATGGCAGCAGGGCACAATTATAAGGTTTGTCTTGTATTCTTTAAGAAAAATGTAATTCCTATATATTCCCCAACTTTTGCCTTATCCCTTGTGATATGCAACCAGCTATGGGATAAATGGAGCTTATAATGATTTGCTCCAAAGTAAAACTGTTTACTGAAATGGCAACCTCAATAAAATCCTACCTGGACTGATTAGATTGCAATATTAGTCACCAAGTATCAAATAAACCACATCAAATCTATTAATGTAGCACCAAATTTGAAATTATGCAAAGCAATTTTATTATTTGTAAAATGAGATGGTTTTGCATTTTGAGAGTTCAACACTCTGAAAGCTCAACAGTTATGCTAAGTGATCAGCTTTGAAGTTTACCTTATTCACAATTGATATGTTAAGGAAAAGGTCTTTTTGTCATTATGCTACTTACTAATGGAAGATGTTATTTAGTTGCCTAGTGTTTTCTGGCAATATATTTTCAGCCCTTTAGGGATATAAACAATTAACAGCTTAATTTACTGTCTCCAGTGCTGCTTGTAATTTCACTTCCAATCCTCCAAGGTTTTGAAGTCCTGTTGATTAGTGTTGGTTCCAGTTATATAAATAGTTTACTCTTTCTTGATAAAAACCTTTGTCAAACTCTAGTTGGCTACAACAATAATTTTTCTTCAATACTAATTTGGCAGGTTAAACTCTTAAAAAATTGCATGGCATTCCTTATACCTGTACTTCCGCAAGTTTAATCTGTTCATGGTGGATATACATGTTTGACTTGATGTTTGCAAAAACAATTTTTTTTTTTCAGTATATTGTATATAACAATCCTAATTGTATGACTAATAAGAGATTTTGCTCCTCTGTTGTCCAGATACGAAGTGCCATATAGTGAGCATTGCAGCTTTACAGAGCTCAGAGAATTTGTGAAGCTTGTATCTCCGGAAAACATAATACCAAGTGTCAATAATGACGGACCAGATTCTACAAATGCCATGGTTTCCCTTCTTTCATCTTGAACCGTTCACTGCTAGCAGCAGATACAATCCCTTATTGTATTTTCATCTGAACCTGCCTTTGAAGTGCTATCAAGAACGAGATGGGTGAATCTCCAGTGCAGGTCTGCAATGCCCTTAGATTAGTTTGGTATGTCTTGCCCAATTGGATAATGAAATATACCACAAGGTAACATGGAAATGAAATGCATGTATATTTTGTGGAACATGATATTATAACTGATGTTTGTATAAGAGATACCCAGACCTGCAATGTCTAAGAAATATTGGTAATGCTATATTTTGAAAATGTGGCTCCAATAAGATGTATTGAGTAATTTTAAATTTACTGAAAAATAAAATTCAACTTCTATATATTGAATAACGCTATTGAGTCTTATAAAAAAAGTATGGTCAATTCTCATATAATATTTTAATGACACATGATTGGATATGATGTCACAGGTGACTGCATAAACAAAGAGTTTATGATGGGGACACAAGGTGAGTGACCTTTTTGTTAATTACTTTTGTGTTTCTAGATGCTCTCATAAGTCAATAAGTGCCAAAGGGGCAAGGGGCCTCCGCGGTTTGACATTGTTTGACTGTTTTCCATGTAAAATATGACTGCGCAAGTTAACACATATTATATAATTTGATTCGAATTTTGATTCTATAATCACAATATTTCTTTGGCTGTCTGTAATACAATTAAAATATAAAGAAGAGGAAGATAACAAGAAAGTAAGGTGGACAAGACAATGAGTGGTGTTGGTAATATTATAGAAAAACCTCGAGTAAATGGGTTTCTCATAGTTGACTCTGAAATGGGAATCAAATACACTAGTGTTGATAATTGACGTAGGGCTTGTCCATGGATGTTTCCTTAATTGAAATTATATGATCTAGGCTTAATTTCAGTCTTCTAGGTTCATGTTCATGGCCATGGCTGGCTTTATTATAAAAATATATATATTATTAAGCTATTATAGTAAAGAGTAAATGATTTTTTTTCACCCAAATAATGGTTTACTAACATTCTTTCATCTACAGACTTTTAAAATATTACTTTATTATCCAAATTTTTATTCTGTTTCTCTTTTTCAATCATTACTCAGCAAAACCTTTTAAACCATACTCTCGTTAATCACGTCAATCGTCGGCAATCGATTGATTATGGTTTGCGTAGTGGCTCTTCTCAAATCGAATTCTAATCAATCTCAACCATTAAAATTTAACCTTCCACTACCAAAAGACTCATCAGTCTTCTCTCTTTAAAAGTACTAATAATTTGTATTGAGTTTAATCTGTGTTCGTTGTTGGAATATAAATTTAGATAATAAAATAGTATTTTAAAAGTCTGGGTGAGAAAGTGTCATTAAACCATTATTTGGGTGGGAAAAAATCTTTAACTAATTAGTAAATAATACAAAGGTAATGGCATGTAAACAAGGTATTTATTGCATGATCTAAGTTAATCATTAATGAAAATACATATATAAATAATATAATTTTGGGTGAGACAGTCAGTTCTTAGCTCCAAAAGTACAAGAGTGAGATGATTTCGTATCGTACGTATTATAGTAGACATTGAAATTTCGTTCTTGAATGCTCTTCCTATAAAAGGACACCACAGACCTTTTTGCACACATGGCAGATGACATGGACTTCATATTCCAAATTTTTTATATTAAATTAATAACAAGCCATTTATTAATTCTACATCTTTCCCAGATTTAATACAACAAAGTACAAAAAAACTGGGCCATATTTTCCCCCTAAAATTTCCATCCAATATCTTATAACTGAGACGCCCCTATAATTTCCACCCAATATCTTACAATTGAGATGAAAAATCAGTGATATCAGCAGCAAAAATTAGCCGAACTCTCCTGATGACCTGTTAAACTTAACTATACAAATTATAATAATAATAAATAAATAATAGTAATCTCCATAACTTAGAAGTTCCACAGAAATGAAGACTGAGAATACACGTTCTCATGATCTTCCTCGTTCTCATTGATCATCGCTGTTGGTGTTTCCGGAGGTGGAGGATATTGTTCATCTCCATTCATGTTCATATTCATGCTTATGTCAAGCCCAGAATAAAGACCAAAATCAGATGCAACTGCTCGCTCATTGCTATCTAACATACTCAAAAACGACCAATCCATTGTAGTATGATTACTACTGTCCACGTCCACCGGCATCGCCACCCCATATGATGATGACGACGTGTAATGCGAAGTCGCAGCCGATGATGACACATTATTATAATCCAATGAATTTCTCTGCGGCTCTTGCTCTTCGTTGGCGTATCTTGCAGCAATCACTTGAATCTCTTGTGGTTGAAGCGCTCGTCCTCCGGGTCCAGTTATGTTAATCTCCGGTGGGTTATTGGGGAAGTTGAGTTTAGCACTGGGACCTCGTAAACAGAACAAAGCTGCGTCAAATGCACGCGCCGCCTTCTCTGGCGACTCGTACGAACCTAACCAAATACGTTCTCTGCTGTTCGGAAGCCGAATCTCGGACACCCATTTCCCCCATTTTCGCTTACGAACACCCTTATACTTTGGTTCATGATGATTACTTGATGATGAAGGTTCAGTTATGGAGTTAGTAGCGGTCTTCACCATAGAAGTCTGTTTAGTTTTGGTTAAGGTTAAGGAAACAGCATGAAAATGTTTGAATTGGATCAGACTGATAATAACAATGGCGGCTGCGATGGTGAAGAATATATAGTGAGGAAGAAGTTGAAGTCTAAGCGTGTTGATTTGTGAAGTCAGAGGAAAGACAGAAAGAGCGCGGATAAGCGGACACGTGGCAGTTAAAAGTGATTATGACGGTTTGAGAACGCGGTAGGACCAATTTCAAAGCACGTGGAGTGTTTGTCGTGTTTATATTTTTATTGTTTTACTCGTGTCTTCGGGTTTCAGCCTTTCAGGTCTCTGGAGAGGGAGCGCCACGGCTCACGCTCTACCGCTCCAGGCCCCTAGTTCAGTGGAGCCTTTCTTCTTACGTGAATACCACTCTCCACCTAGGTGCGTTCCTTCCACTCTGTCCGATAACAAATATCTCCCGTAATTTCAGAAATAATAAATATCTCAATGTTGTTACTTAATTTGCAGGGGTTTTGGTTCAACAATTATTATTATTTTGATTATTTTTTTAATCCCTACATTTGAGAACTAAGTTAATACACCCCATAACATAATTGTACACGATCAATTGGATATGGTCGGGTGTATGTCAATCTAATCGTTTCTTTTCAGTTAAATCCATAGATTTAGCCGAAAATAGTCATGGTTATGGCCTGATTTCGCCAGATTGACACACTACTGACCAGATACAATTGGTCGTGTGCTGTTCTGGCAATGACGGTTGACGGTGGTGGCCGATGGTCGATGATGGTGGCCAAATCCGACGGTGGTCTTGGATAATTTGGTGGAAGTACAAGGGTACTAATATCTTAAAAATCTTATTTATAAGCATAAAATAATTCATGAATATTCTTGTAAATTATTTTCACAATAAAAACATTATTGTTAAAAAAATTTATTAATTAGAGATAAAATTGTAATAAAAATAAGAGTATCAAGTAATTTTAGAATACCTAAAAAAATTGTGGTATTCAAATTATTACCTATATAACCTGCAGTAATTACTATTAGTATTGGAGGATTACTAAAATTTTTTATTACTCACAACTAAACATGATAATGTCAATAATATAAGGTGGCATTACTGAAGTAATAAAAGATTATCCCATAGGTGATTAAATATTACTTAATCTATCTTCTATCATTTATTTTAACATAAAAAACTAATGATAGAGGATTTTTATTATTTCTTTAACCATCGGCAGATTTTTAATTTTTTATTATACTAAAGGGGGATTATTGTATCAACCCATTTTTTCAAGAAAAAAAAAATCCATTAGACACATATTTTTATTCTCTCTTAAAGCAATTTTTTTAATTTTTTTTTTTATCAATACTTATTTTTCATCACTGTTGAGTTGATTTTTTTGCTTTTTAATTATTTTTATAATTCATTTTATAAATTCTAGTTTATTTCATTATTTTCCTTAGTATTAATACCCAATAAATTGATACATCACAACCATTATAATAACCAAATCAAATCAATAAAATTAATTTACAATTGATTGATTAAATCAATTTGGTTTCAAAAGTAGAATAATAACAAATTTCTTAAGTTTGATTTTACATTTAAAAACATTATTGGGTCCATAAATTGACATGCATATATTCAATTGGGGATTAAAATACAACAAAAGTAAAGGTTTGACTGGCAATAGTATTTGAATATAATTGACATTATGGGGACTATTTTCTAATAAGGTTAAGGTTGACGGCTTTAAAATAGAATTGTAAAATATAATGTCAACGAGCCCGTGCGGTTGAATTAAATATTCTAAAACCATCCTTTTAATCAAGACTATCCATCTTTTCTAGATTATACTCTTCTTTTTTTTATTTAAAGAAAAAAAAAAAAACAAAAAAGAGTTTATATAAAGTCTGTTTGGTATGACTTATTCATTACAAGAGTAAAGCATTTGTGAAAACTTTGTTAGTTATTTGGTTAAAAAAAATGTAAAAAAGCTTTATGGTATTAATTTACAAGAATAAATTATATCAAATTTATAAGATATATAGGGATATTTTTGAAATTTCAATATTTTAAATAAGCTCAAAAAGAGTTTATGGTAAAAACCCAAATTTATAATTCTATAAACATTTTAAAAATGGAATTAAACAACATAAAATAATTCTAAAATACTTATAATTTGAAATAAACTCTTTTAATCCATAGATAAATGGAGAATATCGTGATGGAAAACTATTGTATACATATTAATTAAAAATTATAAGATAAGATATCATATCATTTAAACTTAAAGAGAAAATTTATAAAACCCCTTAAGTATACTAAGAATTATAAACCCCCTCTGGTATCAGCATTAGCACCTCAACCCCATGCCGTTTGTCAGAATTACTGGCTTTCTCCTTGAACTTTGCAGAACAATTAATTATCCATTCTACCCTAATTTCTTCATGTGAAAACCCCTTCATACCCTTAGTCTTCTTAGAAAACCATTTAATTTCTTAAAATTGAAAAAAAAAAAAAAAATACAAAGTGATCCACCCCTTTCTCTTCCTCCACCCATCACCGCAAAACAACCCCCACGGCCCCACCCCTATAGTAAAACCCATCCACAGCCCCCTATTCCCACCTTCTCCATGACCTTTACTGTGAAGCCCTTATTTCTTCTGGTCCCCTAACGACCATTATTGTCTTCGGAGTCCATATCCTCCCTTCCACGCACAAAATTTATCTATCTCTTCTATCATATTCTAATCTAAAACACAAACACACACCCACAATTTTATATAAAATAGTTTTTTTTTTTTTCAGGATATCTGAGTCAGCTTATATACATCTCAACTAGTCTACTGGAGTCTTAAAATTAACGGTCAAGTAAACCTTTAGTGGCTACCCTTTATTAGTAGTTTTGAGGATTCGAATTTAAGACCTTTAAGTAATACACCTAAGAGTTACAAACGAATCGCCAAACTATATAGAGATAATTTATATAAAATAGTTTGAATGCAATAGAAAGTGCCTATGGCCATGGGTAATAAAATATTTCTCATGTAAACTTATAAGACAATTACTTTTCTATCCCTGGTCTGTTAAAACTAATGGGAAAGTACTAACGTTCCACAAACAACAGGGGGTTGAGAGCTATTACTGATACTGGAGGGTGTTTAGTGATGTTGAGTATACCTCGGGGGGGTTTAGAGGATTTATTGATCCAAAAGGGTGGAAAAAACAGTAAAAGCAAAAATGTTCTAGAAAAAAGAGGACCAAAGTAATTATATGATAATAGTTGACTGAAAACAACAGTTTGATGAGTATAGACAGTAGATACTCATTGATTTGATAATGAATTTGACTATAGTTTAAAAAGGGGTGGCTGAAACGCGCTAACAAATTAGACTCGTAATCTCCATGTCTCTCTGCCCAACATAAAAGAAAAGTGTAGCTGATAACTGTATCTAATTCTCAAGGTTAAATTAAAACATGTCAATATGCAGGTTGATAGAGACTAAACCGTGGGCATTTCATTTTATTTTTAACCATATTTTTTTTTTCACCCATAAGCTGAAATTTTAATTTTATTATATAAATAGCTAATATCAAAGAGTTTTCTCCTTATATTTCTGAATGCCTTAAAAAAATTCAATAATATTTTACTTATAATTGAGTTATACAATCTGACAAAAAATACACAAAATTAACAACCGTTTTTTGTTGTCCAGGGGGTGTGGATTGAGTGTGTAAAGGGTGTATATCCTAACTTCTTTGTTTTTTTGTTTTGGCATCGCCCCTTTCTGTTTAGGGTCGTGTAGTTTCGGGTTCGTCCTGTTTAGGTTGTATTCTTTATTCTTTATAAAGATACCAGATACCCAAAAAGAGTCTATAAACATAAATTAAGCTCTCAAACCTAGGACCTCCAGATTATGATTTATGAAAAGAAACATCCTTTCCCTCTCATTGGAGTTAGTTGTTCATTTATTTATTAAGATTATTATTGTTATTATTTGTTTCAAAATTTATTTATCAAGATTAAACTTATTACCAATTTTATAATCTTTTCTTATACAAAATTAAAAGAAAAATAGTGATTGGTATTGTTTCTTAAACGATAAAATGTAATAAACTTCAATAATATAGGTTTATCATTTAAGAACTAATCTTGGGCCTGTTTAAGCCCATTCTAACCTTCCATTAGACAAATCTTCTTGCGCGTTTCATTGTTGTGTCCCTCTTAATACCAGTTGGCACTTACCTCTCAATTCATACCGTCTTTTCAACAAACACTTCCCATAATCGACACTCTGAAAATTTTCATTCACATCTACATGAATCTCCCACATTTCTATCTTTATGTCATTTAACCTTTGCATTCTCACTCTCTTTTACTCTTTGGCTTGTCATCAAGGATATCCCCACGAGTTAAAACTGCAAATTTAATCAATAAGCTCAACATGTTTGATTATTTGTCTCTGAGAAGAGTTTGGTACAAACAATGTTCATTTTTGTGGTCACAGAGTAGATTAATGACCAGCAGTAAGCGTGTCCAAGATCGAAGCAAGAATAAGAGAGTCCGTGGGCTTGAGATCGCCACCGAGAAGTGGAAAATATTCACCAAAGTGAAGATTTTAATGGATATTTTAAAGCAAGAACCTGAAATGGTAATACCCGTTAGATCGTTAAATGAATATAGGAGGCAAATTAATCTGCCTAAACCTCATAAAATATCAGATTTTATTAGAAAGACACCAAAGCTCTTTGAAGTGTATAAGGATCAAAATGGGGTGTTATGGTGTGGAATGACTAAAGTAGCTGAAGACTTGCTTGAAGAAGAAGAGAGGTTACTTGATGAACACTCAGACAAAGCTGCAGAGAATGTCACAAGGTTTCTAATGATGTCAGTTGATAAACGTTTGCCGTTGGACAAGATTGCACATTTTAGAAGAGACTTTGGCTTGTCACTTGATTTTAGAGCTGAATGGGTTCATAGGTACCCTCAACTTTTTAAAGTGATTAAGTCTAAGACTGAACCTGAAGTTGAGTATTTGGAACTCGCAAATTGGAATCCTAAATGGGCTATCACGGAGTTGGAGAAGAAGGTGTTGGGGCTAAGTGAGGGTGGTGGTGATCATACACCGGGAATGCTTTCTTTGCCGTTTCCTTTGAAGTTTCCTCCCGAGTACAAGAAAGTTTATAGATATGGAGGTAAGATTGAGCATTTTCAGAAAAGGGCTTATTTGTCTCCATATGCAGATGCCAGAGAGCTCAAAGCTGGGTCGTTGGAATTTGATAAGAGGGCAGTTGCGGTAATGCATGAGCTGCTTAGCTTTACCATCGAGAAGAAGTTGGTGACGGATCACCTCACTCATTTTCGAAGGGAACTTGTTATGCCACAGAAGTTAATGAGACTTCTACTGAAGCATTTTGGAATTTTTTATGTGTCGGAAAGGGGAAAGAGATTTAGTGTGTTCTTGACAGAAGCTTATGAAGGTTCAGAGTTGATTGAGAAGGGCCCATTAGTTCTTTGGAAGGAAAAAGTCCAAAGCCTTATAGGTTACAGAGGAAGGAAGAAGAAGATTGAAACTTTTAGTGACCAATCTGACATGGAGGATGAGGATTTGTTTGGGAGTGATTCTGAGAATGGCAGCATAAGTACGCAGTTTGAGCAAGAGGAGACCATGGGAGATTTAGAAGATGCTTTACTTTCAGATGATGATGAGATGGAGGTTGGGGAAGTTTGCAGTGGATATAAGGATGCTAATACAACTTGAGGTCATCAATTTTTTCTTTGTAATTAGTTTCTAAACTTAATTTAGCAGTGAAACGTCATAAATTTGTTAATAAAGTTCTCTGTGCCTTATCCCTTTATATAGCAGAAGCATTACGGGTACTAGTTTGGTTGCACCATCTTTGTGTTACTGTTTTGATGCTGGGAAAGTTCAGAAGGTCAGAAACATTTATGCATTTTGGTGGAATATTTGCCCGCATTTTGAAGAGAAAGTCCTTCCTTTTTGGTTATATGTAATGTATATGAAGATGATTAATATTTTACTGTCGTCCTCCTGAGCACTCCTGGCACTGAAGGCCTAAAAACTTTCAGTCAAGTGAACAGAGGCCTAACATGCTAACTACTGGGTTCCATATTACTGTTTTAATCGGAAAAATGTGGTTGGTTAGCTTGCGTCGGGAATTTTTATCCATCAATCTGTATTGAATAATCACTTGTACTCTCTACATTCTTTCTAATAATGGAGCAAAACACTAGATATCAAATATGATTTTTTTCATTCCTGAAATTTTAGCTCAGGTACTCCTGATCGGGTCCTCATATTGAATACCACAAATTTTATGCCAATTCTAGAGAAAAACAATAAAGAGATTGCTTGTGAGTGTAATTTTCTCTATAATTGGGGATTGAAACCAGAATGCAAAAGTATGAGAGGAAATCTCCATGTGAATATACATATAGGGAGAGAGAAAGAAGCACATGAAAAATGACAAACTTACCTGGGGAATAATTTGTGCACATCCTAGACCATGAATTGATTGGATGTCATTATTTCATCTCTATATGAATGATTTTGTGTCCTTGATAAAGTGTGACGGATTTAAGTTTCTACTGGTTGCCGCTGTATCTTGGGTCAGGTCGTACCTGTGCAACAATCGAATAAGAATTCACAAGAGAATCGTCATTAAAAATGGTGCCAGAGCAAAATTTATCACTTGGTACTTTTTCCTAAAGGGCAAACTAATGGTTTAAATCGCCAGATTTATTTATCCTAAATTATGTATTATATTATTCAAATTAAAAAATTGAGCACTTTTTTAAATAATCCAAATAAAAATTATCTTGCTAGTTAAGGTTGATTTTAATTGGATTCATGTGTGCTATATTATATTAGAAAGACAAAAACTAACGGAGAAGTGTAAAATTTATTCAATAATACTATGAACATCGAAACTATGTATCAAATTCTTACACCGAATTACATGACTCAGACTAGCCATGTATCTCATTAACAAATATTTTGCGAGTGAACGACCATTGACTGTTATTAGATGGGAGTCCATTATATGTGGACACCCGTCCATGCGAAATGAACGATAGACTCTCGTCCATATTATATGGGTAGGAGTCCATTTACTATGGACGGGGGTCCACATTTAATGGACATCCATTGAAACTTTAAATTAAAAAAAGTTTCTAAACAAAAATAATGAACGAGCGTTCATATATTATAGACGGCCGTCCCTAAGTAATGGACGAGTGTCCACATATAATGGACGCGGGTCCATACTTTAAATAAAATAAAATTGTATACAAAATACAAGAACGCTCGTTCATCAGTTATGGACGGTCGTCCCTGAATAATGGACATGTGTCCACGTATAATGGACGCCTGTCCATACTGTAAATTAAAAAAAAATTATGGACGCCTGTCCATTATTCAGTGGACGGGCGTCCCTAAAACCCTAAATAATGGATGGGCGCCCACATATAATGGACACCCGTCCAATGAGTACTTTAATTGGAATTTAGGTCAAATCAATTTGGGGCAATTTTAAAAAACAACAAGCGGCTCTTCTTCTTCATCTTCATTCCCCATCTGCGCTCTTCTTCTTAGTCTTCATTCCTCATCTGCGCTCTTCTTCTTCTTCGAAGTTCTCATCTGCCGCTTTTCTTCTTCGTCGAAGTTCCTCATTTACTGTTATTCTTCTTCAAGTTTCTTATTTGCCATTATTATTGTAAGTGTTTTAGTCTATTTAGTTTCTCTTAATCACATTTTTTTATTGGTTTTGATTGATGATTGAGCTTGTTTTACAACGTTCACTTCTTTATCCTGGTTCCTCATCTGCCGCTCCAAGTCGTCGAAGCCATTTGCCATTTTTCGAGTAAATGTTTCAGTTAATTTGGTTTGTGTTCATCATGTTTTATTGGGTTTAATTGATGATTGAGGTTCAGTGGCTAAGGTATGAAGTATTGGTTACGACAATTCCATTATGGAAAGCAATTGATGAATGCATTAATATTGTCGTTGAAGCCATTTGCCATTTTTGAGTTTGTATTTTTTTATGCAAAATTTTGAATGAATTGCACTAAACAAATAATTGAAACCTGAAGTAGTTTATAATGTATAAGTGTTTGATGCTTTCGTCCTGATTGAACCAATTGAGTCTTCCTGTACGTCTTCCTATTAACTAGTGCCGCTGGAATGACTTAAATTGTGCAAAACGTAACTTTAATTGATTACTATAGGTAGGGGTTACTCTAGTTGTCATAGCATCTTGTAAATTTCGTCAAAAAACGATTGTACAAATTCATTGCGCTTGTAAAAAGTTTTGCGAGCTAGTATAATAGAAGATCTTAATTGAATACATCACACATGGGTTCTATACATGAAAAGTCAAGCTAATAGGAGAATCGGTTGAGTTGAGGTTATGGAATGCAGTGATGGGTATCAAGAAAAACTTCTTCTAACTGTCCTTTGATAGTATAATAGAAGATCTTCACATCGTATAAGTATCGCATGAAAGTCTCTTATTTATTCAATTTGATTAATGTGCTATTCACTCAATTTGTTTATTGGTCATGCTACAAATAATATATTTGGTTTACAGTTTTTGCCTATGCTTTGTTATGCAGCATGCTTGTTCGCCAAAAGGTTATGTCCAAGCAAAGGTGTCTTCCGTGGCAGCTGAGTTGATGAAAAGAGGATGGCAAGCTACCCATAAGTTTATTTTAAACTTCAAGGTTAAGATGTAAAAAATGCATATGCTACTTGTAGTGTTGATGATGGTATCTTTACATGTCATCTAGCTACTTCATGTTTATGTTTATCCAAAAACCCAAAAGAAGGGAGAGAGGTGTCAAGATTAGGATTTTTTTTATGTTTGCAATATGAGGTTTGGTGATTTCATAAATATGATATGATTTAATCTTTAAATCATGGGAGCTATATGGAAACATTTGGGTTGGTTTGACTTTACTTGAAGGGGGACCAAGTTTCATTTGTATAAGGGCGCAGGGTTCCTGACCCCTATGGTGAGTAGAAGTATCGTCCTCTTCCCCAACTTAAATAATTTTCCCTCTATTTGCTTTTGGCCCCAGACCCGTGGATGGTTTTTTGACAACTAAAATCTGGTTTGAGTGCTTGTTAGGCTGGTGAGTTATTAAACAAATTGTTTGGTATTTTTAATAAATTGGCCATGTATTGGTGGCAGTGGGATTATAAGTGATAATGTTGATCTCATTAAAGAGGATGGACCCAGAAAGGAAGGGTTGGATCTAGCAGTAGAACACAAAATATTAAATAGATGATTTGCAGTGAAATGATAATTTTCTTGAAGATATTATGAATTTGAGGATGAGTTAGTGAGGAAAATGGCTGCTTTTTTAGTGATGAGTCATAACTAACTTCTTCTAAATATCATATAAAAAGTGATGAATGCAGACAAACTATAATTATGTACAGGTTTCTGTCGAGATTCATGTTCTTATTGACACTTTTGCATCTTTCAAACTTCTTTAGTTATGACTGATTATGATGATAAATTTTTTATGTATACAGGTTTTAGAAGAAAGCAGAAAATGGTGAGAGCAAAAAATACAACCATTCCTCATGAAGGCACATCATCATTTGGAATCCAATTTCAAGACTTGTGACATAAAAAGCAATATGAGGAGGTGTCTAAAAGAGATATTTTCCTGAGAAGAAGTTTGGATTTAGTACTTATAACAAGTTTGGGTTTAGGTGATGAAATGAATGGTTGAATTCATAATTTGAAATGGGACCGGTTGGTGAGTATTAGATATGATGGATATAAGCATTTGATCTATGAGTTTTTTAGTAGTTTGGAAGTTGTGGAGACATATACTGATGAGTTTCTGGCGTATACAATGTTTTTTAGATTAAAGAATTATAACTTTGTAGTGAGACCACAAGATTTAGCAACCTGGATAGGATTTGATTTTGAAGGTTTGGATAACGTATCTAGAACGTGGGATTTCAAACAAGCTTGGATGGATGTTTCTGGGATAGGGATTTACCATCCACATAGGTGTAAATCTACAAAGTTAAAGAATCCTGCTATGAGAGTATTTCACAGATATCCGACTTACATATTTAATGGTCAGAAAGAGACAAATGGAAATGTGACGGTTAAAGATTTAATGTTCATGGAAGTAACAATAGCAGGGAGGCAAGTAAATTCAGCGACGTTATTGATTAAGAAGTTGAGAGAGGTTCAAGCAAAAAAAGGAGAAATATATTGGGGGATGCTTGTTATTTTAATATGTGAGAAGTTAAGTATTTAGATCACCCATAATGATGAAGCAAATAAGATTAAGTTTTCCACAAATAATTTGTTGGGGGATGTGACATTGTGTAAAATAGGTTTGATTAAAAAAAATATGATAGGAGAATGGTTTGTGATTAGGGATGAAATTGAGGGAGAAGCAACGGTTCAGGAAAGTGTTAGTGTTCCAGAAGGGGTAAATGAAGGACAAGTCTATGTGCGTAAAAGAAGAAGAACACGTATTGAACGCGTAAAGGAATCATACACAATATTTTGCAACTTAAACTTAAACTTTATAGTTTCATATTCCTTATACCCTCTTAACTTTTTAGGCACTTTCTTCATTATATGCCACAAACACCACCTATGTCTTGTACCAAGGAAAACAATCTCAATTACATTTTGCATGACCTTATCTTGTTTAGTGATAATTCCATTAGGAGCAACATCCATGCATTCAAGCCAAGAACAAAATAGCCATACAAATGTCTCAGTGTCCTCATGGGAAATTAACTCACAGCCTAATAATGTCGAATGTCCATGATGATCAACCCCCACAAAAGCAGCAAATGGCATATCATACTTGTTCATCGATACATTGTGTCGAAGGTGACAACATCACCGAATTCTTTATATGTAGCCTTACATCTAGCATCAACTCATAGCACATTCTGTAATTGACTCTCTTCATCAACATCAATCATGTACTAGAAATTTGAATTTTCCTTTTGCATTTTCATAAAATACTCAAGTACTACCGAAACATCTCCAACTCCAAGTCGTAGCCTTCTCACTTTTTCAATGTAGTTCCTACAATCTTTTTATAGAAACGTCAAATTATCTACACCTTCTGCCTTAACTGAACATGACTGAAAATTTTTACACGGTCTAATCCCAGCCACATCATTAACTTCAAGCCTCCTTTTCACATAAGATTGTATCGTTTAGTTAACCTTGAAATATCTTTTTGTCAGACTTGTAAGATCATGGTTATATTCAAGTATAACTGATTTAATTTCCCATTTGCATTGACCAATCAAAGCTGCACTAATTCGACTATTACAATTTGTTTTGGCAACATGTTGCTTTTTTAAGGTATTTCTGGATTTACATATCTCTTTCCCAGAACAAGAACATGCCACTGTCACATATCTCATCTCTCCATCATCGCCTTTCTTTGACGTACGTATCATTGCTTCAAAACCCATTTTGTTACCATACTGTTTGTAATACTTCACCGGACTATCAACTGAATCAAACACCATTCCAATACGAGGCTCCACTTCTTCCTCCGCACATCCCATATCTTCTAATTCATCACGTTCATTTTCCTGATCATTTAATAGTTTTATAATGGATAAAATTAGAATGTACTAATACAACACATCATAAGAAACAATACGATACAATAAATTTAAAATCATGTTAACGAAAAAGTTAAGGTTTTGAGCACAATTTACCTCGACATCATTGAAATAAAGCAAACTTGACTCTTTCATATTCTGTAATTTAATGCAAAACCAATACTAGTGTTCGAGTTCATGAATCTGATTCACAATAATCACCAACAAATATTCTCTATCAGTTATTTTCTATTGTAACATATATTCAATCCAAAATAGAATACAAAACTAAATAAATGCATAAGTTAAATAAAAACCCCTTAACAACCTCAACAAATCTTTTTAATCTGAACAAATTTTGATCTCCCTATCTCCCTTTCCACCCTAAACGATTGTTTCATGAAAAATTGATGGCTTTCTTTCTTGTCACGGTAGTTGGTTGTTGAGGAAGAAACCGGTTGTGGCTGTTGAAGAAGAAACTGGTACAACTATAGACGAGAAGAACGTAGATGTGAAGAACAAACAGGAACAATGAAGCAGAAGGCAAGAGGTATAAAATGAAGTTTTTTTCTTTTTTGTTTCATGTAAAAATTTTGGAGCTTGTTTTGGAGAAGTCGTATCGGAGAAGCTAATGTTTTTTACAAATAGAAAAAAAAAAGTAAATTAAAAAAAAAACATTTTATTATATTATGGATGGTCGTTAATATTATATGGACGGGGCGTCCGAAAAATTTGTTTTGATTTTTTTTTTTTTAATTGAAAGTATTGACGGGCGTCCATAATATGTGGACGCCTGTCCATTATTTAGGGAAGCCCATCCACTGAATAATGGACGAGCGTCCATAATTTTTTTTATTTTTTTTTAATTACAGTATGGACGGGTGTCCATTATATGTGGATGGCCGTCCATTATTCAGGGACGACCGTCCATTATATGTGGATGCCCATCCATTATCCAGGAAGGATCGTCCATAGCTGATGAACAGGCGTCTTTGCATTTTGTATATAATTTTATTTTATTTAAAGTATGGACAAGCGTCCATTATATGTGGACACCCATCCATTATTCAGGGACGGCCGTCCATAACCTATGAACGCCCGTCCGTTATTTTTATTCAAAAACTTTTTTTAATTTAAAGTTTGACCGGGCGTCCATTAAATGTGGACTCCCGTCCATAGTAAATGGACTCCCGTCCATATAATATGGACGGGAGTCCATCATTCATTTCGCATGGATGGGCGTCCACATATAATGGACTCCCGTCCAATAACAGTGAACGACCGTTCACTCGCAAAATATTTGTTAATGGGATACATGACTGGTCTGAGTCACGTGACACGTAATTCGATGTACAGTCGCAGTGTCCGTAGCATTATTGCAATTTATTATAGAAGGATGACCTACCATTTCTTTTCCGATGATCAATTTTTTTCATGTTTTCCTCTGTGAGATCGTTTGGTATTAAAATCATCCGTCTTACTTAGAAATCTAAGTTAGTGTTTTAAAACTCAGCCCGACCTAATTGGTTGAATTGGTTCAACCAAGACTCGGGGCTTTCACCGGGTCAGGTTACCAATTTCCCTATTCACCAAAAAACCCTAGAAATTGGGATGATGATCGACAAACAATTGAAGGCCGAGATGTTGGGGCTTTTGAAGAGAAAGTGCCGGTGAGTGCAATGGTGTCGACAAGGGTGATTTCTGATGAGTGAATCGATTAGAAATAAAAAAAAACCAACGGCAGCAACAATCGGCTTTTGCTGGTGATTGGCAAGGTGAACAGGGGTGAGGTGAGATGGGTTTTGGTCAGAAGGTTGAGGGAAGTATTTTTGCGGTGATAGGGAAGGTTGTCGATGTCGACGTTGGTGAGATCTGTTCGATTTCGGCCAGATCTTCGGTAGATTTTCTGGGGAATGGGCTCAAGGGATGATTTGTATTGCATTTGGTGTGTCATAGCCGCCAAACAGTCGACCGCCAATTTGTATTTGGAGTGTGTTTGCAAAATTTTAAACCTGTAAGAACTTAACAAACTTTGGGGGTGTATTTGCTAAATTTTAAACGTTTTGACACTCGGTTTGACCAACCGGTCAACTAAGGACCCGACAACTTTGCCAGGTTTTACCCTGAGTTGGTTATTAAAACATTTATCTAAGTATTAAAATCCTCCTATCACTATAAAAAATCTCCATAAAAATATCAAACATCCTGTTGAAAATTATCAAAAACTTTTATCATGGGTATCTAATATTTTTTAAACGAAACAGATGAATTTAATAATAATTAATAAATGATTTCGTGGATATAAAAATACTCAGATTCGTATGGTGTTGGACTGTTGGTAACTGTGTTAGAGCTTCCTATATTAATTTTGCAGACTCTCATCCACTTACTCAACAACTAATTGACCTATTAAAGATTCATCCAAGTTGACAATTAATTAAGTTGCGACTCCTCGTCCTCCTCTATCTTCTTGACTGTCTCTCTCAGGAGCTCCTCTACGCCGCCATGATTCTGGAATTATGGCCTCCACCTTTTTAACTTTGCATTGAATGTTGAATTATATACTTTTTTTTAACAGTTATTTATGTTTCAAGTAAAAATGTTAACGTAATTAAATGAATATAAACCGCATATTCTTCCGCATAAAAAGAAAAGTTGAAAGTAGTTGTGCCACTTAATTATAAGATTAATTTGAGCACCTAAACCTAAATTATTGTTGCTATTTTAAACGCTGAATCTATACTGAAAGGAAAGGTTTCCTCCCTACCCCAAAGTTAGTATTTGTCCATCAAATTTTCTATTTGACCATTTTTAACCACGTAAAAGTTAAGGGTATAAGTGGATTTTTTTTGCTCAAAGCCGATCAAATAGAAAATGATGGACAGAAACTAACGTTAAGATAGCGTTTGGTTTCGAAAATGTTTTATTACTGAAAAGATAGGATTACTAATGAGATAAATTACTTTGAAGATTAATAGAAAATATTATATTAAAATATTTGGTTAGATAGGTGGGTATAAATAATTAATATGTTTAGTTGGAAGAAATAAAAAATTATCGGGGGAAGCTTTTACTAAATTGCCCTTTCTTTTTAATATTAATATTAATATTATCATTATTTAGAGTATTACTTTAATTTTAACCCATTATATTTGAGATTTTAGCTAAAATACCCTCCATAATACAAGTTTAAAAATTAACAAAATACTTCCAACAACCCAAGATGATTGTCGAATGTCAACTACCACTGCTAACGACAGTTGTCGAAACAGCACACGAGCGGCCATATCTGGGAGTCAAAGTGTCATTAAGCTCTATTTAAAAAGGTGTTGACCTCTAAGAGAACAGGTCAGAACTTTTCTCAAGTAGAAATGCTTGCTTAGAAAAAAAAAGTTTCTCTTTCTCTGTGATTTTACTTTCTAGGAATTCATAAATAGTTTTCTATCATATTAGAGCATTTCCAAAATACTCTTTATATGATCCAAACTCTTTATTATAAAGAGTCAATTTATAAAAACAAAAGTCCAATAGAATATAAATTAGAGAGTGAGTTTGACTCTCCACATTTAGAGAGTCAAATTTCACTCTCTATCATAATTTTAATTAATAAACTATAAGTTCCTATGCATTTTATTTATTATTTCTCTCTCTCATTAAGTCTCTTTCTTAAAAATAAATAGCATCTTTATTAAATTTAAAAAGTCTATTGGATTTGAATAAAAATTGTATTCTTTATATTTAAAAATTAATGAGGATACTCTTTATTAATTTATATGAAAGATGCTCTTCAAAATAAAGAGTACCATTGAAGATGCTCTTAATGGCCCCTTTAGATTTAAAAATAGGGAGAATGACTTTTTCCCACCCAAGGTTTGGTGAAATAACACTTTCTCACCCGTTAAGTTTCAAAATGACACTTTCCCACCCATCGTTATGTTCTGCTAGAAAAATTTGTTTTAAGGAAGGGCAAGATGGTCAAAACAGAGAAACATACTTTTCCACGCCGTTCTTTAAAGCTTCCTCTTCTTCTAAACTCCATCTTTTCTTTTTTCTCCTTCTGATTTGTAATTTCATGCTTCTTTAGTGGAGAGACAACCTTCCTTTTGGGCTAGGTAAGTGAAATCTATGCACATGATTGGATGATCCTCCCGGTGAGTCATCAATAGAATCATTCCACTACAAAAAGCTTCACAATGCAACATAGTTAAAAGTTAAAACATACCAAATATATAGAAAACTGTGGATATTCAAAGCACAAAACACTTTCACAAAACGTAAACATCAACAGAACTTCAAAGTCCTAACAAGATGGCAAAGATAAACTGATGTACTGTCAAAGTAAGTCAAAAAAATGTTTTACAACACAAAACAGGAGCAGCTATTCTCCAAACTTCATTCACCCACTGGCAGATCTAACTGATTTGTATTAGTAATCAAACAAAATTGATTTACAAACTAGTTGAAGAAAACTCTGATTCAGAGTAAACAAATAAATACAACACTTATGCTCAGTAATCGGATATATCTGAGACCTTTAACTTCGACACCACCTCATCCAGAGAACATGATACTTCAATGCATCAAGATGCAGCCAATCCCTTCTCACTCAGAGCACCGTTAAGAATTCCGTGAAACCTGTCTGGAAGTATACAACCAACGACCTCACCAAGTAGATTAAGCAGATAGTAACCATTAGTTTTCCGTTTCTTCCTTTTTGCTGAGTTCTCATCGTCCTCTTTAGCCAAGACGTCGAGTTTACACCGTTTCAAACTAGACATTTGAGATTCTAAGTTCTACTTGATTATAATTCTTGAAACAAAACGATCAAACCAATCACCACATCAATCAAAAACTAGAAGGACTTCACTTCCTCCCACTCCCTCTAATTCCAAACCTCAACCCCCAAGTCTACGAATGCAACATAAACCCTAAGTTCCAATCAGTTTGGCGTTCAACAACAATAGAGAAATCAAATAATGATGTCACAGAGACAATCTCGCTCATTCAATCTCCAAAACAACAACATTAAAGACAAATTGAAAGTGAGAATCAAGATTGCGAGAGAAAGTTCTTTAGAGATAGAAAATAAGGGGAGGCAATTTAACTCCCCGGACATCCCAAGTTTGAATTTAAAAAAATAACCCTGAAAAAATTTTGTAATTTTTTTTAAGATAAAAAAACTGACGTGGCACACTTAGGATTCATTAAACATGTAAAACGGGTTAAACTGAAAATATTTAAACATATGTGGGTAATAATAATTAACGAAAGTTTATTTAAATTGTAAAAATTGCAAACGATCCCCCTTCTCCAATCAAAATCGATTAAGCGGACTTAATCGCTTAATCGACCCTAAGAAAACCCCGATGAAACAGCCACCCTTCATCGCGTTTTTCTTATCGTTTTCTGCCACCCAGTGTCGCAATCGTTTACTGTTTGTATTGAAGACATTCCTTCTTACTTAGAAAGAAACAATGGTTGACCTAAACAAATATTTTGACAAAGACCTTGCCCCTCTTCAAATTGTGGATGCAAGTGGTTCGAAAATTGGAGAATCGAAGGTTGCGGTGGAGCAAATTCCGATGAATGAAGTTGGTCCAGTAGGAGATGATACGACGCCGGTAGAAGACAGCCCGCCAGGTGAACAAGGGAGGGCAGGAGCCGAAATTGAAAATGAAGAGGGGGATGCCGACGCAACGTCAAGCGAGAAGGAGGAAGAAGATGAAGTAAAGTTAATAATTTATATATTTTATGAAATTATTGGTTGTTTCAGGTGATATTTAGTGTGTATTGCTATATCGTTTAATCTGAGTTGCTCCCGAAGCCAACCATGTTACAGGTGCTGGGTCCTACTCGTGAAGGATCCTTGTAGAAATTTTGAGCAAGGACAATGTTCCCCTGATTGATTTGGTTCTGGACCCACGACTTCAAAGCGATTCAGTATATTGCTTAAGCGATCTGGTATAAATAAGTCTGATCGCTTAAGCGATCTGTGATCTGTTGCATTATACGACATACCAGATCGCTTAAGCGATCCATCAGATCCATAACATATTTTCATTCATCTCTACCTACAACCGGTGCTACCACCCTCAGCTACCCACAATGCAAGAAAATATTTAACAAATTTCACTCCTTTCAACTTACATTACATCAAACACAACCCAATAACCTAAACAACTAAATCAAAATCATAACCCAAACCCAATCCATCATTAAATATTTGTAAATCGAACTATAAAATGGAAAGGGGAGATACACATACCTGGACGAAATGTTAGGAGGAGGAGGAGGCGGATCTGTGGCGGAGAAGATGTTAATGGCGGGGAAAAAAGATAGTGTTAATGGCGGGAAGAAGAAGATGTACAGGAAGGAGGAAGAAGAATATGTAGACGAAGCTTTGAATAAATAATAACCAGGGGAGGGATGCATTAATGGCAGGAGGAAGAAGAAGAAGATGTTATGTTTGGGTTTGTTTGCAAGAATTTCAGGTTTTTGGGGACATATTATAATTTTTAAAAGATTACACAATACTTCATTAATCCTAATTAAGCCATGATTAGTGTTTAATTGTTATTATTTTGTCTTAATAAAAAATAAGGTCATTTAGTAAAGACTAAAAAACTACATGGCATTTTAATTAAATTCAAGGCCAATATGACCTTTTAATCATTTGCCCCAAATAAGGGGGAAATGATAGAGAGATTTTTGGGTGAGAGATAGATTGTAGCAAGTAGAATGAGTAGCTTCATGTAAATTGACCATTTGCCCTTTTTCAAAACAATTTTTCTAATAGAATATAACGATGGATAGGAAAATGTCATTTTGAAACTTGACGGGTGGGTAAGTGTCATTTTGCCAAACCTTGGGCGGGAAAATGTCGTTCTCCCTTAAAAATAACGTAAGTTTTGCTTTTGTCAATGCATAGCTAAAATGTATAATAAGATCCCTCTATCATTGCTAAAAAAATTTAATGATATCACGTATGAAAATGTTTATAAATTTTTTTCTCACAACCTTGATGTGACAGTTCGTAATTGGTTAGTTCGCAATTAATTAGTGAGACTCATGTGAGATCCATTGTGAACCGATCAATTGTGAACTGTCATGTCAGGGTTGTGAGAGAGGGTTGTTGGTGTAGTCTTATTCATTAAAGATTCATCCAAGTTGACAATTAATTATGTTGCACTCTTCCTCCTCCTCTATCTCTCAGGAGCTCCTCTACGCCGCCATGATTATGCAATTATGTCCTCTACCTTTTTAACTTTGTATTGAATGTTGAATTATATATATTTTTTAACAATTATTTATGTTTAAAGTAAAAATGTTAACGTAATTAAATGAATATAAACCGCATCTTCTTCCGCTTAAAAAGAAAAGTTGAAAGTAGTTGTGCCACTTAATTATAAGATTAATTTGAGCACCGAAACCTAAATTGTTGCTATTGTAAAGGCTGAATCTATACTGAAAGGACAGTTTTCCTCCCTACCCCAAAGTTATTCTTTGTCCATCAAATTTTCTATTTGACCACCTTTAACCACGTAAAAGTTAAGGGTATAAGTGAAATTTTCTTGCTCAAAGCCAATTAAATAGGAAAATGATGGACAAAAACTAACTTTAAGGTGGTTAGGCTTCGGTAAAGTTTTATTATTAAAAAGATATGATTATAAGTGAGATAAATTATTTTAAAAATGAATAAAAAATATTATATTAAAATATTTGGTTAAATTTATGAGTATAAATAATTACTATGTTTGATTAGAAGAAATAAAAAATTATCGAAAGAAATTTTTACTAAATTATTTTTCTTTTTAATATTAATATTAATATTATTATTATTTAAAGTATTACTTTTAACCCATTACATGTAAGAATTTAACTAAAACATCCTCATAATAAAAATTTAAAAATTAACAAAATACCTCTAATCACCTAAAACGAACCCATCAACTATCACCGTCAACGAAAATTGCCGAAACAGTATACGACCGACTTGCGAGTCAAAGTGTCATTGAACTCCATTTTAAAAGGTGTTGACCTCTAAGAGAACAGGTCAGAACTTTTCTCGAGTAGAAATGCTTGCTAGAGAAAAAAAAAAAAAAAAAAAAAAAAAGAAAAAAAAAAAACGTTTCTCTTTCTCTATGATTTTACTTTGTAGGAATTCGTAAATAGCTTTCTATCCTATTAATAGGGTTTTGGTCTCAACCTTGCGTTCCTAGATTAAAAAATAATAAAGTTTTGCTTTTCTTAATGCATAGCTAAAATTTATAATAAGATCCATCATCATTGCTAAAAAAATTTAACGATATCACGTATGAAAATGTATAAAACTGCGGTTTACACTACCAAAGCCAGTAGAAGATGAGGCCGATCCGTTCCTTCTTCAAACAATTTCACTATTGAAAAAAAAAAAAAAAAAAAAAACTAATTTAAGAAAAAAGATACGAGCTTCAAGTACATTTGAGAAGAGAGAGGTGTTGGGTTCATAGAACTTGTATATTATTTATTACTTTCTTAAAGAGAAGAGATGCAGTAGCTAAACTACGAACAACCAGGCCAGCTGGTACCGATGATGAAACACAAAAAGCCCTTCATCCTCTACCTCTAAGTCTCTAACTCCACTTCATCACAAGAAAGAGATTTACCATAAGAGTTGTATTATCACTTTTAAATCATATTTTTCCAGAAATAAACACAGAAAACGACACCTTTTCAACTTTGAATTTGAACCAACCCTCTATCCAATTAATGAAGAATTTAAGACGTTTGAAAATCTTTCAACTGCTCACCTACTTCAGTTGGTGCCTACATTAACTGTCCTTCACCCACCTTCTTTCATTACACTTAGATCCTCATATATATCACCCCCTTCCCTCCATTAGCATTTCTTATCAGAAACCACCTCAATCTCTTCTTCTTCATTATTATTATTATGGCTAGAAGTGAACAAGATCTCTTGTCAACTGAAATTGTCAACCGTGGGATTGAATCTTCCGGGCCCAATGCCGGCTCTCTTACATTCTCTGTGAGGGTCCGCAGACGCCTTCCCGATTTTCTCCAATCGGTGAACTTGAAATATGTGAAGTTGGGTTACCATTATCTCATCAATCACGCCATCTATTTGGCCACCATACCTGTTTTGTTACTTGTTTTTGGTGCTGAGGTGGGGAGTCTCAGTCGGGAAGAACTCTGGAAAAAGCTGTGGGATGATGCACGCTATGATCTTGCCACTGTGCTTGGCTTTTTTGGTGTGTTTGTGCTTACCCTTTCGGTTTACTTCATGTCTCGGCCTCGCTCTGTTTATCTCATCGATTTCGCTTGTTATCGTCCTCCCGGTGAACTAAAGGTACATAAAAAATTGTCATCATGCATGTATGGTTATGGTTTAATCTTTTGGGTTTATTTGTTACACAACATGTTATCTTAATTTTAGGTGACGAAGGAGCAGTTCATCGAAAAAGCAAGAAAATCAGGCAAGTTTGATGAGGCAAGCGTAGAATTCCAAAGAAGAATAATACAATCATCAGGTATTGGCGATGAAACATACATCCCCAAAGCTGTGATGACTGATGAAAATTGTGTTACGATGAAACAAGGTCGCTTAGAGGCCTCAATGGTAATGTTTGGAGCTCTAGATGAGCTCTTCGAGAAGACTAGAGTTCGTCCGAAAGACGTCGGGATCCTGGTGGTGAACTGCAGCATCTTCAACCCTACACCGTCGCTCTCCGCCATGTTAATCAACCACTACAAAATGAGAGGCAACATCTTGAGTTACAATCTGGGTGGGATGGGCTGCAGCGCCGGGATCATAGCAGTGGACTTGGCCCGTGACATGTTGCAAGCTAACCCAAACAATTATGCCGTTGTGGTGAGCACTGAGATGGTGGCCTACAATTGGTACCCCGGCAAGGACCGGTCCATGCTTATTCCAAATTGCTATTTCAGGATGGGCTGCTCCGCGGTCCTGCTATCCAACAGGCGGCGTGACTACCACAGGGCCAAGTACCGACTTGAACATATTGTTCGGACGCATAAAGGCGCCGACGACCGGAGCTTCAGGTTTGCTCTTGTTCTTGAATTTGAGTAGCTTAGTTTAATTGTTTGTGCATATGTTTATGTGAGCTAGGACTAAGAAGATATTATGATTGGATAATGATTTATTTAAGAGCCTAATACAATTCCCCCCTTGAGGTTTCCTTATATAACATTTCCCCCTCAGATATCAGAAATAACAATTTATCCCTTCATGTCACTGTCTGTTAGGTTCTTGTAGATTATCTAACATATTTTACACTCAATCCGTTGAATTAAATAACGGAATACTGATAGTAAGGGATAAATTGTTATTTTTGATACCTAAGGGGAAAATTGTTTTTATTGAAACCTCAAGAGGAAATTGTACATGTATTAAACTCTTTATTTAATTCTTATTTTTATGAATGATCTTAATAGGATGGGGCCAAAATTACACTATATCATAAAAGTAGGCGTGGACAGAAATTAAGAGATTATGATTTATGAGCAATAGTAGTAAACTAGTCACATGCACAATTGTTTATCTTTTAGAGATTGATTAACAAATAGAAACAGTTGTTATTATTAGTATTTTACAAAAACTGAAAATGATTTTATAGATGGGATTTATGATTATTACTAGCTTTGAAATTGACTATTGAAACCATAATTTATTAAAACTTAGATTTTACAAATTTATGTTAATGGGGAGGATTTATTTTGATTAGTTATATGAACTGAATTCTAGATCTATATAATAGCCATAATTGCAATATTTTTCTTCAATTGAATTTGTAGAGCTCTGGTAAGTGAAGATTAAAAACATAGCATGTGAAATTTTTGAATAGCATTTGATCAGGTAAATGAAATGAATTAATGGTAGCCATGGTGCAGCTCTTGACATGTGAAAAGCCATTTAACTGTAAGATTTATGTCCCACCAGACACTAATTACTTCTCTCATCAGCTCCCATCTGTTAATTTGTTTTGTGAATTTTGTATTAATTTCAAATACAATCACATGTGGATCAGGTGCATTTACCAAGAGGAAGATGAACAAGGATTCAGAGGCTTAAAGGTGAGCAAAGATCTTGTAGAAATAGGCGGTGAAGCTCTCAAAACAAACATCACCACCCTCGGACCTCTCGTACTTCCCTTCTCCGAGCAGCTCTTCTTCTTTGCCACATTAATCTGGAGACACTTATTCGGTGGCGGCGGATTACAAACATCGGCAAAAAAGCCATACATTCCCGATTACAAGCTCGCGTTCGAGCACTTTTGCGTGCATGCAGCGAGCAAGACCGTGCTGGATGAACTACAGAAAAACATGGAGTTGAGTGACAATAACATGGAGGCTTCAAGAATGACATTGCATCGATTCGGCAACACGTCTAGCAGCAGTATATGGTATGAACTGGCGTATTTGGAAGCAAAAGAGAGAGTGAAAAGAGGAGATAGAGTTTGGCAAATCTCATTCGGTTCTGGGTTCAAATGTAACAGTGTGGTTTGGCAGTCGATGCGGAGTGTAAGGAAGCCTACTTCTAGGAATCCATGGCTTGACTGCATTGACAGATATCCTTTGCCATCTAATTAGGGTTCAGCAAATTAAAGGATGATAATAATGTATTAGCAAGTTTCCTTTTAAAGTTTGTGGCATCTGCAATACAGATATCTATATTATAAGCTTTTTGTTATGAAATAATGAAGTGTTTAATTAAATTTGTGAATGTTTGTTTGGTATTCCTCAGCTGTCACAATTATGGTCCAGCTAGTAGCAACTAATGAATAATTCATGATGTTGCATGGTGGTTGAGAACTGTCTGAGCTTGAGTGATTTTCCCAGAAAGTGCAAGAAAATGTGAAAAGAGTTAATGATGAGGAAACCAATGAATATTGGGAGAAGACACAAAGTAGTACAAATTAAGTTTCCACTAATGATTTAACTGTATGCCTGCCCCTTATTTCTTATCTTTTGGTACACTTGATTTAAACTTGAATTATTAAAGAAATTATAGCAGCAATAGTAACATTTTCTATCTTCCCCTGAGTCAATTTTAAGCCAGTTTTTGTTGTTTGTTTCATTGTTGAATTTTCAGCATGGATTCGACATGGCAGCAGCCACTAAGCCCAAAGCCAAAGGCCCAAATCCTATCCCACAAATGGAAAATTGATAAATGAGTCCAAATAATTGCTCAAAATGTTTATTTTAGACATGAATTTATAACTCGTAGTTGAATTTCAAGGCATGCAGAAGAGAGCAGTGGACTGGGTTGACCTTATTAATAAATTAAATTTACGAATTTCCTTAGTACACTGACGACTCTTCACCAGACTTTGTCAAATCTAAAGCTATAACCTTATTAATAATGAAGACGACTTAATTTAAGATGCGTATATTACATGTGGGTGAAACTTCACGTACAAAGTCAAAGTTTGCTTTTCTGTTTCTATAGAAACAAAACAAAAGCAAATTAATGGCGTACTTATATCTGTATATTACTAAAATTTTCTTGACTGAGTGATGGCCTGCCAGAATTATTTAATGAATTTCTACCACGATGGGGATGTATAGATGGTGGTTGAGGATGTTAATTCATTTTCACATGGAAAATTCAAAGACACGAGCCAATATGTAACTAAATCATTTACTGAAATGTTTGGTTAACTGCTGTATGTCGTGAATGACAATGAATATTTCTAATAAAGCTAGGTTTTGCTTTGCCCGAAAACTACAACCAACCCAAAAGTAATAGCTTTATTTTCATTGTTGCACCAAACATATCTCGTGCTTTCATGCCCATGACCATAAGGGAAGAAAATTGGACTGATACCAGTAAACAAGAGTTCAAATCTTTCAACAAATGGTTGAGTATATATGCAACTTAAAATTTTGAAGTAAATCATAATATATATTCTCTAAATTTATATATATATATATATGAAGTAAATTTGAAGAATTGTTGAGTTGAGAAACACTAGTGTTAGTTTTTGAGTTGATCAAAATAGATATTTTGTTTCTGACTTGTTTTAATTCCAAACCTTTTAGTCAATGAAAGACCGGCCTAACCCATATATTGTTAATAATGGATCATATAGTTAATATATACTTGATCTTGACCTTAGCCATAACACCCCAATTAATATATTGAAAATTAAACTAATACTTGGCTTGCCTCCCTTTCAATGTAGTTTCCATGAAGTGTTAAATAAACTCACGCATCAATCAATCAATGTGGGCTGCGCGCCAACTGGATTTGTCTCATTTTCATGAAGAAAAGAAATCATATTCATGCATATATTTCAGTTTCCTTTAAAATCTGGAGACACACACCAAGAGTTCTTCACATAATCCAGGAAATTTCGGTGACAGTGCGACAGACTTGTACACATGCTAATACCTTTAAGAACTACTGGAAATTAATATTCATATGAAAGCAAATATAATAAACCCTAGCTACTATTTTCTAAAGACCATTACTATGACAGTGAAAAATTCAACAAATATTTGTCTTATATTACTTTAGTCATGGCTGCAGAAACCAAGTCTTCAACTCCATGCATCATACATGCATGCATTTTTTCATATTTTTTTTTTTTTTTAAATTTCAATTATTGTTTTTTCTTTTTCCAAGTGAATTTGATGAAGTCATGTAAACACATTAATTTCCGAGGACCTTCCTAATTTCCTTTTAACTTTCCCAGATGCTTCTCTTCTTCGTCTTTCCTATTATTTTTTTCCAAACTGCCTATGAGTCTTAGCTCACTTCAATTATTTAAAATTACGACATAGCTTTGAGAGTAGAGGGAGAATGAATCGGGTCTATGAAAACGTGTACAACTTCGGTATCTTCGACATGGACTTGATCTTCTTCCATATGATCGTCAGATTACTGAGCAATATATTAATTCATCAGCTTTATGATTAATAGTAATTAATCGAAGTTGACTTTGTTATATTGGGCTATGCAAAAACAACACGCTATGGGTTTTCTGCAGTAATATATATATATATATATATGTTCATAAATAATAAAAGATCTATATATGTTAAGTGTTTCAAACAAATATTCTGAGGTTATACATAAAGAAAATGATATGGTTGTATAAATTAAGTCTTAAAGTCAATGGAAATATAAGAGCAAGCATCGATCTACCACTGAAAATTCAAGCTACAGTGGAAGAATTATAATAATTAATAAGTGGATCATCAGACCTCAAAAATTATATTCATTGACTTGAAGGAAGAACTGAAACACATGGGTTTAACAGTCAAATTAATAATATATATGTGGGAACACTAAGAATTCAAGGTAGTCTTATCCTAACTAATCTTTTTATATTTATAACAAGAACATGTTACCTTGTCTTTTATCATCAAGAGATCCAAAAGCTAGCAACTCATAATTAATAAAGGGAATTAAAAAAACATTTCAATTACTTTATTTAGTCTTTGTAAAACCGTGTAAATGTTTGTATTTGAATTATATTCAAGCTTATTACAAGCATACAGATAAAATATTTTATACCATGAACAAGAGAACTATATAATTATAAGTTATACGAAGGAAAGTAGATATTCAACTAAACACTTATACTAAATCTGGTACGGTTTCGTGAACCAAGTACCAAATAGTAATGAGCTTAATTAATTTTAAAATATAGGTTTTCAACTAGGTAATTTAAATATACAAGCCAATATAAGAAATGAAATCATTTACTGGCTACTGAAAACGAAAGGGTGGACTACTATTGAACCTACCATAATTCACTTAGAATAACTGAATAAGCTATATTTAAAATTAATTAATTATATTGATTAGGAAATAGTCACCCAACAACTCTATAAATACCACATCATTTCTAGTAGTTCCATCATCGATCGGAATAGAATTCATTAAGGGCTTAGTAGCTATATTATTATCAAACCAATATGGCTAGCCAACTGCAAAACCATGTTCAATATTCTAAAGTTGGGATAATCGGGGCTGGCATCAGTGGTATTGCTGCGGCTAAACAGCTTCGTGCTTATGATCCCGTGGTGTTTGAAGCCACTGATTCAATCGGGGGTGTTTGGAGACACTGTTCTTTTACTTCAACTAAACTCCAAACCCCTCGATGTGATTTCGAGTTTTCTGATTATCCTTGGCCTGAAAGGGATAATGCAAGTTTTCCTTCTTATATTGAGATATTGGAATACTTGCATGGCTATGCTCGACAGTTTGATGTGCTGAAATACATCAAGTTCAACTCCAGGGCGGTGTCAATCCGATATGTTGGTGACTGCGAAACCGCCCAAGCAGCCATGGTTCCGGGAGAATATGGCTCTCTTTTAAGAGGTCATTCCGTTTGGGAGGTTGCTGTGGAGAGTGGCCAAAAAAAAACTGTTCAGGTTACACACTTGTTGCTTCTTTTTCTCTTTTATCTTGACTTGCGCAGAGTCATAAATATTAAAACATGTGAGTCGTCAATGACTCATCAGCATCGTTGCATGCATGTCATAATATGTTTTCTACATGTGTTATGAATCATATTCATAAAGTTTACACCATTCGTTTTTTACTCATAAATCATTATTCCTCTCTCTCTCTCTCTCTCTCTCTCTCTCTGATAAGTTCATATGTACTAATACTACTTTTCTTGGTGCGTACAGTGGTATGCTTTTGAGTTGCTCGTGGTATGCATTGGAAAATATGGAGACGTCCCAAAAATGCCAAATTTCCCCCGCAATAAAGGCGAAGAGGTGTTTCATGGTAAGGTCATGCACGCCATGGATTACTCCAAGCTTGACAAAAAGGCCGCCACAGAATTACTTGAAGGAAAGAAGGTTGCAATTATTGGTTTCAAGAAATCAGCTATTGATCTTGCTGGTGAGTGCGCTGAGGCAAATCAAGGTATATATCAAATTAACTCTAACCAAATATATTCTTAGTTTGTATCAAATCCCATAAAGAAAATTTCAAATTTTGTTTGATAGGAAAAAGAATGGCTCAGCGCTGACTTATAAATAAATAAATATATATATAAAAAAAAATCTAATTGTACGACCTGATTAAATTTTTTCATGGTTGTGACTTTGTGATTGTGAACATGCTGTTTCTCCCAGGTGAAAAGGACCAAAGAGTCACGTTGTGAATTAAATATATATGCCAGGACAATCTTCATCTTTATAGAAAATTTAATGCTTTCTATAATCCATATGTAAACATGAGCTTGGACCAAATAATTTTATGATAATTAAAAGTGTCAATTGTTAATTCTCCCAGGTTCACATGCTTGTCCTATATATAATTACTTGATTAATTAATTAGATGACTTTCTGGATAAGGAGATACTAGTAACTACTAAGTAGTAACCACTGAAATATATGTAGTGGTAGCCAGAAGAATAATATTAAAGAATATTCAAGATGAGTAATTTTCTTTGTAAATATTTTTCCTCTTAGTCAGGCAATTTCATGGTTTTGTCCTTGATTAGAAATTGAATGCGTGCCACCTGATTGTGATTGAGAAAATGAAGTCTTCTTGTTTGTACATTGACATGCATATAATTTTGGTTTGGTTTTTTCCATGGCAGGACCAAATGGACAACCATGCACAATGGTGATAAGGACTTTGCATTGGACTGTTCCATCTTACTCCATATGGGGATTGCCATTTTTCTTGTTTTATTCAACAAGGTCTTCTCAGTTTCTACACGAAAGGCCAAATCTATGCTTCATCAGGACATTGCTTTGTTTTCTATTATCTCCAATGGTAATTAAATTTCTAATTTACTTTACATAATCTCTTCCTTATTATTGTAACAATTGTTATCATGATTTTTACTATATATTTTGATTACAGAGAAGAGCCATTTCCAAGTTTATAGAGTCTTACTTGACCTGGAAGTTACCCTTATCAAAGTTTGGACTAAAACCAGATCATCCATTTGTGGAGGACTATGCATCTTGCCAAATGGCGATCTTGCCGGAAAATTTCTTTTCCGAGGCGGAAAAGGGGAACATATTGTTCAAAAGAGCATCAAAATGGTGGTTTTGGAATGGAGGAATCGAATTCGAAGACAAATCCAGAGTAGAGGCTGATGTTGTACTTCTTGCTACTGGTTATGATGGAAAGAGAAAGCTACAATCTTTATTACCTGAGCCTTTTGCTAGTCTTATTGTGGACTCTGCTGGGATTATGCCCTTGTACAGGTAAACAAAATGAATAATTATTAAGATTAGTTCATGTGTAAATACAAATTAATTAAAAAGATTATATATATGATCACAGGGGCACAATTCATCCTTTGATTCCGAACATGGCGTTTGTGGGGTATATCGAGAGTATTTCGAATCTTCACACGGCGGAGTTACGGTGCAAATGGTTGGCTAGACTGGCTGAAGAGAAATTTAAGCTTCCAAGTGTTGAGAAAATGGTTGAGCAAATAGGAAAAGAGATGGAAATAATGAGGAGGACAACCAGGTTTTTCAAGAGACATTGCATTTCAACATTCAGTATCAATCACAGTGATGAGATTTGTGAAGAGATGGGGTGGAAATCATGGAGGAAGAGGAACTGGATCCTGGAAGCTTTCAGTCCTTACACCAGCCAAGACTATGAAGAAGAAAAATAAAATCTTTATATGAGTGGTCTGAAGTTAATTAATTATAATGCTAGAAAATAATGGAGAGTTTTGTATCTTCATATGACCACTGCTTTATTTGTCTCTCATATGTACTCTAAATTATTATTATTAATAGAATAAAAGGAATTAATAGTTATCTTATTTATTGAATAATTATATAAATGGCTATATGGGGCAGCTAATTATGTCAACAAGGGTGGCCAGGTGTAGTTGTATGGGTTAGGTTTTGACCATGGGAGCATAATTGAAGAACACACTGATTCTTTCACATTTGATCCATTATCATCTCATCTCATATAAAATACAATACCAAGATATACACTTAACCATATAAAATTTGTCTGAAATATATAAAAATTCTTTCTTGTCTTCAACTAAAATTATTCGTTATTTTTCTTTTTAGTCCCATCTTCAATTCTAGGTGAGGATATAATTGTAATAAAAAAAATATTATTTTTCTTTCTTTTTTTCACTTCAAAGCTTTATATTTTTGGTTTTCAAAAATTTAAAGTAATTTCAAATCAATCAAAATTAACAATTAAACATGAGGCTAATAAATCAATATCAATATTACACAATATGGGATTTAATTTGTTTACAAAATTACAAACAACCTTAAAACTCTTACAATAAACTAATTACTTCTAAATCCCACTTTGACAAAAAGAAAATCAAGTTTCATACCCATTAAAAGAAAGAAAAATGTTATCCTTACAAAGAAGGTTACAAAGTGAAGGAAAAAACAAAGAAAAAACTGAAAAAGAGAAAGAGAAATAGAGAGAAATCATGAAGATCAAGAGTAGAGATTGTTTTTGTATGCTCCTTTTTGTATTTGTCTTTGTAAAACTAACACTTCTTTAAAAGAAAACACCCTATTATAATAAATTCGTTATCATACAAATATGGATTAATTTGTTTACAAAAACAAGTAATCGGTATTATAAAATGGGGTTGACTATTAAAACACCATCTCAAGTTTGAAATAAATTAAATAGCCATAAACTTTATCGTTTAAAGGATTAAGCTTATATCGTTTAAACGAATGGTCATTTAATAAAGAGTTTCAAACTTCATAATTATTTAATTCATTCTAAACTTGAAATGGTATTTTAATTAATTTTCCCCATTATAAAATATGGATTTGTCTCATTCTTTATTGTTAATTTTGATTGATTTGAAAATAGGTAAACGACTTCTTCCCACCCAAATAATAGCCTAATAACACTTTTCTACTCAAAAGTTTCAAAATACAATTTTACTACTCAAATGTTATATTCCGTTAATAATTTCCGTTAAATACAATGATATTCATTGCGAAGATGAAAATACCATTTACCAAAACTCCTAACCCTGATTGCCCACTGATAGTCGTCACCATTCACCGCCCTCCTTCGCAGTTTGGTGTTAATTGACCATCATAACCTTGCTTATAACATAATTTTGACCATTTTACCCTTCTTCACAACAAAATTTAATAACGGAATTATGTTTTGGGTAATAAAGTAATATTTTGAAACTTTTTTTGTGGGAAAATGTCATTAGACAATTATTTGGGTGGAAACAAGTGGTTTACTCTTTGAAATTACTTTTACTTTTTGAGAATTGTATATATAAAGCTTTGAAGTATAGAGAAAGAAAAATATTTTTTATTACAATTATAAATGATGATGGGGCTAGCGAGAAAAACATTGGGGGCTAAAAGTCACTTCCTATTCATTAATTCCAAGTTTATCAACCAATATATCCAAAATCTCAAATCACAAATTAAGTTCCGCATTATTAAATTAAGGTTTGATCATTGGGTTTATAAACATTTGATAATAGATATGATGATGGTGGTGGGGGAAGAAGCCAAATCAAATGGGTGGCTGCAACTTGGGTTGAATTTTGGTGATCTACGATAATAGACATATATGGTTAAGCAAGCAAACAACGGTGGCATCGGTGGCTTTGAGTTTTGTGGTATAGGGTTGGGTTTTGTTTTTTACCATTTGTTACAGAAACTAGAAAGACTGTTTTTCCCTTAGGCCATCTAAATTTAACAGAGGACGACGATGGTTGGTTTCCAAAATTTGTAAAAGCTAGAGGGTCTCCAAAATTAAAATTACCTCCTCCTACCATTACTTATTTCAAGGGCGATCCACCAGATAAACACATTCTGATCCCAAATTCCTCGTTAATATGATTAACCCACAAGATTTTGAAATCAATTATATACACCCACACCCAGAAATACATAAGAGAATTCCAATAGTGCTGAATGTTAGTATCCGTGTTCAATTTTTGCCAGTCTTTTCTCTACTTCTTTTCTGGGCTCCTTGGGCAATGGCATTAAACAGATTCAGTGATAGATTGGAATAACCAATTCTTACTAATTAATATATTATATTAACAATATTATTTAAGGTGATCAAGAATTAAAGAGAAAATCCATGACCATCAGTGTCTTAAGATTATGATTTAATTTTAAACAGAGGAGAAAAATGCATAATTATTTCACATTACAGACCCAGATGGTGGTGGCTCCAGAGTTTCCTGAATTGAATTTCATTCTCACATGCACTCTTTTAATTCAAAAGCCACATATAAAGATGGAACAGTAATGAGAGCTACTTATATTATATATTGATATATCATATATTAAGGAATTGATGAGGAACAAAAAGCATGTTCCTCTCTTACATTATTTTCTTCTATGGCTTGCTATCTTTAACATATTGGCAAGCCTTATTTGAAGAAAGTTTCTAAAAGACTACCAAATACAAAACTTCATTTAAAGGAAATTGAAGGGAAGACAAAGATTTTATTGACAAAAAATAATCAATCCTTGTCAAGATAGCCACTCGCTGTCCATTCCTTCAAATTCTCCAATATCCATGCTGTTGATCAAAATTTTACAAGAGGAAAAAAATCAGTAAACTTATCATCCATCGGCAACAACTTTTGTACTGCCGTCCCAATAAACAAAAGATTAAAAAAAACAATTAAAAAACTCATATTTGTGGGCTGATCAAATCATATCAAACTAAACGCAGCCTTTGTAGAAAGACTCATGACACACATCTCATATGGAACAGGCTTGGACTCTTTGGACAGTTCAATTTGGATACGGACACTATAGATGTCACCAGAGTCTTAACTAAAATGGGAAAATTTTTAAAACTTCTTATCATATGCTTAACAGAACTCACCTCTCTCACCTGAATTCTGATAAGAATCACTCAAAAATCCTAAGTTCTAACTTTGAAATTACTATTCAGAAACATATTGGATGAGTGGTGTAAATGCATGGAACATAAAACATTTCCACACCCTCAAATTTAATATTTTTAACTGGAAACAACTTACTGAGGCAAGGCCGGATCTTGAAGGTAGTCATCTGTGTAGTTGTCACTGAGATGCTGCAAGCAGCTCTCATTTGCATTCAACCAGGATGGAAATTCCATGACTTCATCGAACGGATGGAAACCATCATCCTCTGTCTTCATTTCTTCAGGTTCAAGTTCCATGGTCTTCAAGAACTTGAACCACCAAGCTGATGTCATAAAATTCATAGTATCATTCCACTCTATCTGATGTTGCTCTCCTATTGATCTGATCTCGGCCATTCTCTCATCATCCATAGCTGGATGTAGGCCGGTTCCAGTACCACAGAATTCGAAAACATCTGAAACGGCAGATGGCCCCCCAAAGTCATGTGATATAGCAACTGAAGGAAGTTCTTCAGTAGCAAATGAAAGAGTAGGAGAAGAAGACGATGATGGAGATGCGGAAGAGTAGATTGATGGGTTGTTGCTGCTGTGGTAAAGAGAGGTATCTAAGTTGTTGAAATCATGAAGATTGAGGTTTAGGCCTAAGGTTTGGTTTGGAAGAGTAAAATTGAGGGTTTCGGGAAACGGCTGGGGAGGTGCTTGAGAAACGGGCCAAGAATAAGGAAAAGGAGGAGGAGGAGGAGGAGGAGGACAATTAGAGAAAGATGAATATGAAAGATTGTCTAAATAATTAGAGAAATTGGAAGTGTTTGATGGGTATATTCTAGGATTTCTCCTAGACTTTATCTTGCCTTCCTGTTCAAAACATGATTGAGGTGTTAGTTGTAAAGGTTGTGATTGTTTTTTTTGTTGTTGCTCTAGTTGTTGTTGCTCACTGGCCTGTTTCATAGCTGCCCTATGGAACTTGAGTGCAGTGACAATTTCTCTCCTAGCCTCAGCCATGTTTAGAAGCCTTTCTTGGTATGGCCTACTGGTGTGGAGTCTCCTCCTAACTTGTTTTTTATGTTGTTGCGGCTGTTGGGGTTGCTGGTTCTGCGGGGTTTCACTAAACCCTTCATCGAATTTGGTTAAATTTTGGGCAGAGACACTCTGATCACCATCAACACAATCAGGGTCTTTAGGGTTCATGGGGTCTTTGGTTCTTGATGAGGTCAGTTGTTTCACAAGGTTACGGATATAAGCACCAGAGAGATGAGGCTCATCTTTGAGCTTACTATTACTAAGCTTGCTGTCAATTTCCATTCCTTCTTTGCTTTCTTGCTTTGAAGATCTACCCCTCATGTCGCTCCCTATGTGTCTCACACTCTCAATTTAGAAAGGCAGAGAAAGAAGGTGGGTTGGGAAGATCATGGTTTTTTTTTTTTTTTCCTATATTGTGAGAGACAAAGTACACAACGCAGAGAGAGGCAGAGGCTGATCCGGAATACCCCTGAGGTCCTCATGGGTGTTATAAATACTAGTTTAGGGACAGTCTAGGGTTTTTAAATTCTTTTGGATTTTTCCCTCATTTGGCAAACCACATATATTATTGTTTTTATTAACCGCCTTAAAAAGGCAGTTAGAGGTTTGCTCTTTGCATTACTAAGTAACCTTTTTCTTTCTGCTATATTTATTAGAGGCCTATTCGTCTATTGGCTGGAATGCTTCTACATGAAGCTGCCCTAATCTTTCTAATATATCATCTTGTCAATAGTTCCCAAGCTAAATAATTAGAATAGATGATATGTCAAACATGCAGGATTACAACATCAGTTTGTAGGGAATAGTTTGTATATGTAGCGTTACTCTAAAACTAGTTCCTATTTAATAAAACTAAGTGTTCCCATCCAACTGTGAAACACTGAAACATCTGTTATCTAGTTAGTAAAGCAACAAGGATTAATAAGAGAAACAAGAAAAACATCAAACTACTAACACTTGTTAAATGCAAGAAATGTGCACCGTTTGCACTTGATGCCACAGATTACTCTAACTAAATAGTTTGAGCATCTATTAGGTGAAAATTCTATCAGAATTCAACAATTCATGAGAGTGCAGAATCAGACGAAGGTGAGGTCCAGTGACTCCTAGGGAGAATATATATAAGGAAAAGTTTTGGTCCCATAGAGAAATAAGGTTCTTTTGGTAATGGGAGGGTGTTTGGATTTGCAATTTCTTGATTTACAAGTTTTAATCATACCCAGTGGACAAATTAGGCATAGAAGATAATGGGTATTCTGGTATCTTGTCTGCAAGTACGATGGGACCAGGCTCTAAGAAACGTCAGCAAAAGCTTATATAGAGAGACTGACAGAAGAATCTCCATTACTGTTGTAACCTTCTCTTTTAGTATTGCCTTTTTTTAGGAAAGAAGAGAAGAATTCCAATTATTCTGTTTAAAACAAATTGTTCAACATGATTTGAGTCTGTTCATAAAAACAGAGAACTTGGACCTTTTGTAAAGGCATTCCACAGTATGTTAAAGACAGAAATGCTCCATACCCATCTTCCTTTTTTTTTTCCCCTTATAATATTGTTTCCCTTTTTCTCTGCCTTTTTTCACTAAACAATTTTACTTCAATGTCTTACTCTAATTGGTGGTGGCAGAGCCAGAGGCATGGCTTCTATGTCTTTTAGCAGAGTTTTCGGGCAGCAACAACAGTGAAACTAAAGCGTAGAGAAACCAAGCTATTACTGCTGTAAATATAAACAAAACAGCTTCTGTATCTCACAAATCACAATATCTTATGTTTAGAACTAACATCAATTTTTTTATTCAATTGGGTACTGACACTGTTTGTTCACAAGATCAAATTGTTATGTACATTGGGGGCAAAATGTCGCATTTCATCCCAAAAAAACATTATAATTAAACAACGCACACAAAGATACAAACCCTTCTAAATTATAGATTGAGACATATCCACAAAATTTTTTACCTCAAACAAAGATGCCCAGTTGAGCTATAAGGCAGAACAGGATCACGATGCTGTCAGTGCCCGGTAATCTAAATACATTAAACCATCATAATAATTAAGAAAAGGAAGTGTTACTAAAGACATTATTTTACCCCACAATTATAGAATGCTGAATATCAAAATAACAAGATTTCAAGAAATCATTCTGAAGTCAAATGACTATTCAGGCATGTAGCTTTCAAGACATATCCACTTTCCCTCTGAATATTAGCCTCTCGACAGAAATTCTGCCACAAACATTATCTATAACCACCAAGATACAGCCATCATTGTTATCACTGTCTTATAATTGTGGAGATTTTGTGATTTAAAAAGTAGGCAGTTCAAGCAATTCAGCATAACAGCAAGTTGAATGCTAGTGTAAAATGCACTAGATTGCCATATAAAAAACGAAAGACTTAAACAATGGTGAAAAGACATACTAAACAGCTACAAATAATAATGACAAACAAAACCACTCTTGGCATTCAGGTCTACAGCAACCACTTGCATTACATCTTGGCTTTTTATCCTTTAAATCGACATATACAACTTGCAATTTCATTGAACATCACCCTCTTGCCGTTACAAATTAGCACCAAGCCAAAACTTCCAAATATGAAAAATTTAATCAGGAGATTGTTCCATCATCTGTCAAATTCTACACAATATCTAGTTCAATAATTGTTATCAGAAGAGTAAATAATACGGAAATTCAAGGGTGCAGGGATTTTCAAAGGTTCTATCCCTTCATTCACATGCTCTTTCTCTCTACCTCACTCTTAGGTAATCACTATATCAATGTCTTCTAGGGGACCATATGTACCCTTTGAATATTGACAGCTCTCTAAGAATTGACTGTTCTTATCTTAAATTTTGAAATGTAGTTATGAATTATATGCCTATATGAGTAATCAATTATCTTTATTTATTATTATAGAAGTTGAAGAATCTAATTTATAGGCTGCATACAGATGAAGAACTTTCGTGATACAATTTAACACAATAAATGGTTCCAAAAAATATAGAAAATAAAACACAGAATTCGAGGTCTAGTCACACGCATTTTTCAATATGCAGACCTAAAGCTTTGTTCATGTGCAGCTTACCCTTATTTGTCAAGCAGGCTAAATGAAGGTCTTGACAGCATTTAACCCAACAGAACAGAGAATTAATATTTTATTTTATAGGATTTTCTTATCAGTATTTTCAAAGATGATTATTGTTTGGTCAATAATAACTACTCTGTTATGAATAATTTTCTTTGATACACTAACATGTTCACTAAAATACCTGAAATGTCTTTTGCAAATTACTAACTCCACATATTCCTAATCTTCATGAAAAACACAGACACATTGTATACTATCCTCAGACCCACAAGATGAAGAACAATTTTAGCTAAATCATCAACTATTCTACTGCAGAAGGAAATAAATAGTAACATTATGTTATGGTTAACCAATTCCTAAGGCAAATATACGATGAAATTAGGAGCCAACAATAATAATCATCAATATCAGTGCAAAACATTAATATATAATAACAAAAAAAAGGGTAACGCTTACAACCAGAAACAACTGTGTGGGCACAAGAGAAAGAAAGAAAATAAATAAAAAAAAAAAAAAAGATAATCAACCTCAACGTGTAAAACTAAAAGCTTGACTTACATACATCTGAACACACTGAGAAATAGATAAGATACAACTCCATCTAGCAGCATAAAATAAAATAAAATAAAAATAACAGTAAGAGAATGCATGAAAGAGAGAGAAAAGAAACAGTTTTTTTTTTCTTACTTGTAGATAAAGATGCATATGACTTTGGGTTTCTGATGAGAAAACCAGCAATTCCACCAATCCATTTACGCTTCAGATAACAAAGATAGCTTCCACGAATCACATTTAACCAAGCAGTTCATGCACCAATACTTCAAATTCCATCCCTTTTCTTTGTATTTTCTCTCTCTTTCAGTTTTTTTCCTTTGGATTCCATTCACACCACTACCGAAATTGCCATTTATTTATGTCTTTACCCTTTTATCCTTTTTTACGCCGATCATTCAACTCTCTCCCGCGAAATTTAGAAGAAATTTATTCTTAGTGGTTTTTTACTGAGTGGCTCAGCTAGCTATGAGGTTGCAGACTGGGGAGCTGTGGGTTTCACACCCATGCACCATATCTCTCTTATGATTATTTATGAGTAAGGGCTGTTAAATATTAAATCCCGATTAATCTTTTTAGATTTTTCTTTGAACAAGAGTTGGTTTTAAGTCATTGATGAGACGGGTAGAGTAATTGTATTTGTGGGGGCCTTCTATTTACTTCACTGTTTATTCGTTGAATGTTTTTACAAATGTATAGACCATTATGTTTAAATTTAAAAAGAATAATTTTTTATTAAAATTTGTGAATAATATTTTTTAAATATTAAATTGATAAAATTATTAATAATTATCTTTTATTATAATTTGAGATAAGAATACGACAAACATGTTAAATGTTACAAAAGGATAAGCAATGGGTTTTTAGGTAATTTTAGGGGCAATTTGAAGTTAAGTCCTATATGATGTAGGTGTGTCAGTGTGGGGTTACGTTGCTGAAATGATGTGACGGGTCACAATCGCAGGGCTAATTTCGGTGGTGATCTGAGCACAGGTTGCCACATGGGCTGAGCTTAAAGCCTCCAATCAAAAACATTTTGCCACGTGGGATGCTCGGAGAGGGACAATTTCTTGGCAGCCCCGGCCCTACCCTTACCCTGCCACCCAAACCCGATTTCACCAACCATCATTCTTCAATTCCCATCTTGTCAGCTCATCTCCTCCTCAGTACAACCTTTCTCTAATCTTCTTCTAAATTTCTTTACTTTTAAGTAGGCTTTTTGTTTTTCAATTTAAAAATAATAACTTTTTAATGTTAAGATTAACAACGCTATCCTAGGAAGATAACTCTGGAATAATATTTATAGATAAAAAGGGGTTTTTTTATAGTAAACCATCTTGAATTTGATTTTTTTTTTTTTTTATATTGAGCACCTGTTTGTTTTAAAAATGTGACTTTAATCTTGTTTGTTTGGCATTTTTTTTTAGTAAGCACCCACTAATTTTAAAAATATAATGTTAACCCTCATTTTTTACAAACTACAAGGTTATTTTGTTTAAGTTTGAAGGAAATGATATTTTTATTGTAACCCAAGTTCAATCAATATATAATAAAAAAAATGGTCAATAATGTTGAGAAGTTAATATAATTTTTGAAGGTTAAATTAATGAAATTGTTAGTTAAATAAATTTGAAGGTTAAATTAATAACATTTCCAAATACTCACTACAAAAAAAGGTCAAACACATGGAGATTAGGACTGCATTTTTTAAACCAACCAATGCTCACTACAAGAAGGCAAAACACATAAGAGACAAAAGTCACATTTCCAAAACCAACCAATACTCACTATAAAAAGCTTAAACCAATGTTTTTATACTTGGACCGAGCCTTGACTAGGTCAAAGGGCTGGTCCTCAGGTTGGGAGGTCTGAACAACGGGTCGGACTAGCAATGTTAGCATGAAACCCTAGTATGAAATTTAACAGATATACCCTTGAAAAATTCTATTAATCCCTATAGTTTTGAAATCTAACAAACACACCCCCGCGATCTAGCTAGGAGACCCTAGTCGTCACAACTGCAATCCACCCCAGATCAGGCCAACGCTGGACAAACCACCACCATCCACCACAACAAAACCCACCAAAACTAAGGGAGTCGTTGCGAAGAGGAGATGAAGGTTGAACAGGCGAGTGAAGTGCAGCCGACAACGGACAGGTGGAACGACGGAGTTGTGGAGCAAAGCAGCCTAAGTAGTTGATCAAAGGACACAAGGAGTGAAGAATGAAGATTGAAGAATTATAATTGGAATGGAGATTTTAATTTTACGGATTATAGTAACCCAGTTTAGCCATCAGTTTGGTGACTCAAAGGTTCAACATTGTTCCATTGGTTCAATCCCGGGTCAATCTGGGACGATGACTGAAACTTGGTTTAGAATGTCCCGAACCGAAGAAGGGGTTAGTTTCCGATCAAACCGGTTGATCTGGTCCGAGTTTTAAAACCATGGCCTAAACACATGAGATTTACTAAAGAAAAAAAAAAAAACCAAAGCCCTATAAAAAGCTATATAAGGACTACCCATGATCCATGAGTCAGTTTATATAGTAACTTCCATATCTCAATTGTAAAACAAATTTGTTCGTAATTTACTCAAAAAATTTATAAAAGTATAATAATTTTTTTATTTTTGTTGTGTGTGGTTTTTCTATCAAGCTTGGGCCAACTCAAGGATATAACTCAATCCAGAATGAGCTCGACAACTACGATTGATCGACCCAGCATAAGCTAGTCGCGAACAATTCAAGGAATCATTCAATCAATCCCTAGATTACTTCAAATCCAAGATATGACTGGATCAATAGTGATCACTGCGCAATTACAATGCCTAATCACGAGGATATTGGAATTATGATTCAAATCAGTTCTAATCCCCTGAATTTCGTTGCTTCTTTTGTACAAATCTTGTATATAAACCCCTCTCAAACAATGAGGAGGGGGTTATGAATTTCAGATAAGAATTGCATTGTAAGCTCTTACAGCAAATACAAAAACATAGTGAACGTAGGCTATTAACCTGGCCGAACCACTTTAAAAATCTATTTGTTTTTAGTTCATTTCATTCATATTCATCGTTGATTATCACTAATCACGCACATATCAGTTCCGATCCCGACAATGTCGATCGGATCTCGCTGGTTGGTGCAAAATTATGTACCAATATTTTGGCGCTAGAAGGAGGGCCCCGCCAAAATTTCAAAGATTCCAGTAAATGTTCACCGCGATTTACCTGTTCCAGGGCCAAAATGGTGTACACTAGATCGAAAACTACCACCGAAAATCACGAAACGTGGAAACCACCCACCAGGAGGTGCAACAGCAGAACGTTGGATGTCGACCGCCTATGCTGCCAACTCAGCACACTGCGAACAACCAAGGGGCAAGGACTTTAGCCCCCAAGAACGACCACCTGATGGAGATGATCAAGACAATGGTTGCACAGGCGGTGCAACAGAACGTGGTTGAGCTGAGGAACCAACAATTAGTTGCCTAGAACCATGACCAGCCACGTTTCGCCAACGCAATCCTAATAGGTATGAATTTTGTAGGTAGACAGTCTATTTCGTCACCGCCAAGGGGCGATCAACACCTCCAACCTCACAGGTAGCAATCCACTCACGAGCGTGAGTCTCACAGGCAAACAAACTCCAAGAGGTGGCCATGGAAGCAGTCGCTAAGGGAAAGCGAAGGCGACGAACACCATTGAGAAGCTCGATAGTATCCCCAACGTCAGCATGCTGGTTTTAACCCACGCCCAAGGCAAGATTGATCTTTATAGGAATGTGCATCAATCTAGAAATGATCGACGTTTCGGTTATGACCGATGTCGTGAGCAACGCATTGACGAGCATGATAACACATATCAACCCAACCATCATGACTCGACCTCACGCATCAATGCACACGCCAGAGGAGTTTCACAAGAAATAGACTTACGGACTCATTTGCTCGGGGTAAGGTTTAACAGAGCTAGCTAGGGCAACCAAAATGAAGACTTAGATTGCATGCAGAAGATGCTTGATGATTTAAGAGCTTGCCAGAACAACCTGGCAGAGGAAGTAATAAGTTCCTTCTTTACGGAGGAAGTTCATCAGGACTTGCTCCCACAAAGGTTCAGGGTGCTAGAAAGCAAGTTCGACGGGAAAGGGGACCCTAGAGACCACCTCGACATCTTTAATGACCTTATGGAGCTACACCAGATCAGTGACTTAGCGAAATGCCGGTGCTTTCTAGTCACATTAGTCAGAGATGCCATAAGATGGTACAAAAGGCTCAAGGCGAATTCCATCAACTCTTGGCAATAATTCTCCCGCTGTACTTATAGCAATTTCAAGCGAGGAGGCAGTTCGTGATGCTGCTTGGCTATATAAGCAACAGTCAGTAAGAGCGAGACGAATCACTGACCTCGTATTTAACAAGGTTCTAGAACAAGTAGGCAAAAGTCGCTAACGCCCCCGAAGAATCCATTCAAACTTTGCTGAGCACAGGGATTAGACCTAACACGGAGTTGTGAAAATAGATCTAGAGTGAAGATTATGTGAGCCTGGCCAAATTCTACCAGATGGGCGCCAAATACTAGCGAGTAGAAAGTCGCTGGCAGCGCTAGCCAGAAGCTCAACACAGAAGGTCCCGAACAGAGACAAGATCACCCCTCAGATAAGCGTGGGGGTCAAGATCCCAACGACAGGGATCGCAACAGGTCTTAGAAGAAACAGATATAGATAACTACGACGACAGACAACCTTTCCCGCATTATGCAGAATACACTCCCTTTACTCAAGACATTGCCCGCATCTACAAAGTGTCCTGAGAGGCGAAGAGACTGCTCGCTCCAGAAAGGATAAGGGATGCTCTAGGTAGAAGAGACCGGCAGAAATATTATCAATACCATAGAGATGTCGAGCACAACACGAATGATTACCGAGCCTTGAAAGACGCCATCGAAGACCTGATAAGAAGAGGCCACCTCAAAGAATTTGTTAAGGAAAAACTAGCTCGCGAAAACCCTAGCGAGCAAAGTAATCAGGCCCCAGGATAGGTTCAGGTTCCAGCTCAATAGGCTCAACCAAATCCCAATGAAGTCTTCATGAATATGATCTACAGAGGGCCCAACATAGCAGGGAGCTCGAAGTGGGATCGCGAGCAGTATACTTAAGAAGCCAGGATGGACTCAGTCCCCCGAATAATGAGTTGGGAGAGGAAGTCAACCAAATAGCCCAAACAGGAAAGCGAGGTAATGGAGTTCATAATTGACGAGTGTGAAACATCCCCACGTCATAATCATGACGCGATTGTAATCGTGGCCAGGATCGGTAATGCAGGTTATGGTTGACAACGGGAGCGCGATAAACATCATATTCTTGGGAGTCTTTCGAGGAATAGGATTCACATAAAGGAACCTGCGAGCATGCACCTCGTCGCTCTATGGGTTCACCGGGGATAGCCTGGTTCTCAAAGGTACCATCAATCTTCCCATAACTATGAGGGCAAAACCAAAGGTCAAAACAATGATGGCCAAATTCTTAGTGGTGGCCTGCCTAACAACGTACAACGTCATCCTTGGAAGGCCAATCCTCGATGATTTAAGCGTAGTCATATCAATACGCTGCCAAGCGATGAGATTTCTAACTTCCGAAGGAGTCGTAACAATCAGGAGTTGCATCAAGGAATCTTGAGAATGCTATATTCTGGTTATAAACGCCGCACAAAAATGGTCGCATCCAAAGAAATGATCATCGCAGAATCCAAGCCAAACCCTGAGCCACTAGAGGACACTATAAATCCTCGCATCTACAAAGAAGAGCCAGCAACGTGACCGACCAAAGAGCTGCTAGAAATAAGTGTTAGCGAGGAAGATGCAACTCGCATGCTAAAAATCGGCAGAAGCTTAACCAGAGAAATGGCCTATAATCTAGTCGGGTTCTTGAAGAGGAACCTTGACGTATTCGGGTAGGTGCACGCGGATATGAGTGGGACTAGCCCTGAGGTGATGTGCCACAGGTTGAACCTCGACCAACATGCCGGCCCATAAGGCATAAAAGAAGGGTCATGGATGCAGAGCGCTCTCAAGCGCTTAAGGATAAAATCGACAAGCTCTTGGAAATCAACTTCATCAGGGAAGTTAAGTATCTCGACTGGCTCTCCAATCCAGTCCTAGTCAAGAAGTCGGATGGCAAGTGGCGAACTTGCATGGACTTCACGGATCTGAACAAAGTCTGTTCGAAAGATAGTTTTTTTGCTACCACAGATCAAACAACTAGTAGACATGACAACGGGAAATGCACTATTAAGCTTTATGGATGCATACTCGGGATATAACCAAATCCCGATGCACCAGCTTGATTAAGAATATACTTCTTTTATTACTGACTGTGGAATTTATTGTTGCAAGGTTATGCCATTTGGCCTCAAGAACATTGGAGCGACCTACCAGCGCTTGGTGAACAAAATGTTCACCAACCAAATTAGCAGATCCATGGAAGCATACATTGACAACATGCTCGATAAATCAAAGGTTGCCGAAAGTCACACTGAGCACCTAGGGAAAATGTTTGACATCCTCAGAAAGTATCAAATGAAGCTCAATCCGTTGAAATACGCTTTCGAGGTGAGCTCAAGAAAATTCCTAGGCTTCCTCGTGAACCAACGGGGTATAAAAGCTAACCCAGAGAAGATTCAGGTCTTGCTTGACATGAAAAGCCCGACTGGCATAAAACATATATAGAGCCTGACTGGACATGTGGCAACACTCAACAAGTTTGTTTCCTGAGCCACAGACATGTGTTTACCATTCTTTGAGACCTTGAAGGAGAAGAAATGTTTCAAATAGACAGAGGAGTGTGAAAGAGCCTTCCAAGAGCTGAAGAAAACCTCGAACAACCTTCTCTACTGTCAAAGCCTATCCAGGGTGAGCCGTTACTACACTTGTCAGTATTAAAGTCTGCTATCAGCGCGGTGTTGGTACGCGAAGAGGGAGGAATACAATAGCCAATGTACTATGTGAGCAACAGATTGCTCGACGCGGAGATGAGGTACCTGAAGATGGAAAAGCTCGCCTACACCCTTGTTGTCGCCGCCAAGAAGCTGCGACCCTATTTTAAAGCACACTCTATCCATGTGCTAACGAACTACCCCTTGAAGAAGATAATACAGAAGCCTGAGGTATCGGGTAGATTGATCCAATGGACAATAGAGATGAGTCAGCACGACATTAAATATATCCCAAGGATATCGATCAAAGGCCAGGCCATGGCGGATTTTATATTTGAGTTCTCTTATCAACCAGAGGCCGAGTCAAGCCTGCCAGAGGCAGGTACCTTGGGAGAGATTGAGCAACAGAAACCAAAGGGTGACGACTTATGGTTATGGGCTCTGTATGTAGATGACCCCTCGAATGAAAAGGGAGCAAGAGCAGGCCTCTTGCTCGAAAGTCCAAAAGGAGAACTAATCAGAGCTATAGTAAGATTCAAGTTCAACGCCTCCAATAATGAAACTAAATATGAGGCATTGCTTACAGGTATTTGTCTCACTAGGGAAAGGGGGCAGAGTCCATCAAGATCTATAGTGACTCACAGGTTGTGGTCCATCAAATTACCAGGGAATACTTGGCAAAGGAAGATAGGATGACATTCTACTTTCAACAAGTAGAGACCGAGCTCAGACAGTTTAGATCCTTTACCATTCACTAGATCTCAAGGGAGAAAAACTCGCAGGCAGATGCATTGGCTCACCTGGCCTCTATAATGAACAATGAGAAGGCCGACTAGATCCCAGTTAAATTCCTCCCGAAAGCAAGCATCTTTATTCTGCGAGAACCAATGTTAACCACAAGTCAAATTTACAGCTAGATGGATGCAATCACCACTTACTTGAAGGACAACACACTGCCAGAGGACAAAATTAAAGCTAGAACACTCCGCACAAAGGCAGCTCGGTACACGCTCATCAATGATAGACTGTATAAGCATGGGTTCAATGTACAGTTGTTGCAATGTATTGACCACGAGGATGCAAATTATGTTTTGAGAGAAATACACGAGGGAATTTGTGGAAACCACGCAGGGGGCAGATCTCTAGCTTATAAGGTACTCCGCCAGGGATATTACTTGTTAACGGTTTATGATGATGCAGCAGACTATGTCTGCAAATGTGACAAATGCCAGAGATTTTCAGATATTACGTGAGCTCTATTGCAAGAATTGATCACTCTGACAAGCCGATGGCCATTCGCGATCTGGGGCATCGACCTTATTGGTCCCTTGCCTCAAGGAAAAAGAGGCATTAAATTCGCAATAGTTGTCATAGATTATTTCACCAAATGGGCAGAAGCCAAACCCATTGGCAACAATAACATCGAGCAGGCTGAAGGATTTTGTCTATAAGAACATAATTTATCGGTTTGGGATTCCCCACACAATAATAACCGACAGTGGGAAGCAGTTCAACAGTAAAGCTTTCAAGACCTTCTGCGAGCAGCTCGGCATCAAAAAGAGTTTCGCTGCCGTCTACCGGCCTCAGGCCAATGGACAAGTAGAGGTTGTGAACAAAGTAATCAAGCACACTATAAACAGAAAGCTCGACAACCTTTAAGGGAGATGGGCTGACGAGCTGCCAAAAGTTTTATGATCCTATAGAACGTTAGGAGCTCGACGGGCAAAACCCCATTTTCTTTATCTTATGGATGTCAGGCGATGGTCTCGGTTGAAGTAGGAATCAATTTGTTCTGAAGAGAAGTCTTTAACAAAGAAGCAAATGAAGACTTTCTTCGCCTAAGGCTAGACCTAATCGAAGAACATCGGGCCAAATCTCAACTAAGGCTCGCCTCGTATCAACAGTAAGCCAAGTGATACTTCAATACTAAGGTCAAAAATAGAGACTTTGAAGTGGGCAATCTGGTCCTCAGAAAGGTCATCTAGGGTACTCAAAACCCGAACTTGGAGGTACTTGAGCCCAAATTAGAGGGTCCTTTCAGGATATTTGAAAAGCTTGCACTAGGATCCTTTCACCTGGAACGCCTCAACGGCGAAGCAATAATACGAGCTTGGAATGTCTAGCACTTGCGAAGGTATTACCAATAAGCAGCTCGAGTTTTACTTGTTCTTATGTTCTGCATTAACATTCGTTGTAAGGCCATTCACGGCCAAAATACTTGATCAATAAACGAGGTATTATTCATTATTTTTTATGATTCATTGTTAACATTTTAAGATCCATTGTTAACATTTTAAGATCGTTACCATTTTACTAAATCACGATCTAAACGATGATATTCTAGAAAAAAGAGAAAGAGCTCGGAGTCAAGAGTCCAAGAAAGACAGCTTATCCCGAACAAGCCACGCCAAAATCCAACTCTTTGAGGGTGAAACATCCCCAAATCGATGAAGTTAAACTTGAAATTAATCTTTTCAAGGAAAAAACACATCGAAAGAAATCAGCCTTAAGCCGGCGCCCAAAAAACTTGAAAAGTGCAATAAAGAAGTTGAATAGCGCATAAGATTTTCTCGTACAAATCCGAAAAAGCTTATTAAAAAGCGAGCTATGCGTAACTTTAAGCAAATTCAGATTTTAGTGTTACAAGTCCTACTAGGACAACAAATCGACTCCGTAAAAAATAATAAATATTACTCGACATGGAAACGATAAAAGTTTCTTTCATTGATTGAGTTTAATTACAGAGGCAAAAAAAAAAAAAAAAAAAAAAAAAAGTGAAAATGACTCTTCAGGTCGGTGGGGGAGCAGGAGCTTCATCATTGACATGTCCAGGAAGGTCATCGCCGAGAGGAAGAGATGGCTCATCAACGAGAGGAACGGTGACTTCCTCTCCAAGGTCGGGAACCACAGTTGATGGAATTATGATCAAGGGAGTTGGATCTTCAACCCGGAGCTAGGGCTCAGCCTTCTTCTCGTTCGAGCAGTAATGACCCTTTTCAGCTCATCAATCCAAAGTCTGGGCTGTCTAGCCTTAATTTTGGCCTCTTGGCGACTTGCCACCTCCTGACCAAGGTCGAGCGAAGACTGTTTGGACTTAGCCTCCTAGCTCGCGGCAGCCTTCTGAGCCAAGGATATCTCAAAGTTCAGTTTGTTGTCGGCACCTCGTTGATGTGCCAAAGTCTCTGCGACCTCTACTACCTTAGCTTCCACCTTAGCCCGAGCACCCTCGCACTCTTTCAGCTTGTCAATGAATTCTCTTTCCTTGACCTAGAAGGTCACGACTTCCCCCCTGAGCTGCTCGAGCTCAACACGCCTGGCCTCCTTCTCCTTCTTTGCAAGCTTGGCCCTAACCAAAGTGTCCTCCTTCTCCATCTTCGTAGCGTTCCATTTTCGATAGTTTGCCTTTAAAGTGTCGTTGCATTCCTCATACAGAAGTCTGCTCATCATGACAACCTAAAAAGAGAAGATGAGGAGTCAACAAGACGCAAGAATAGCATGCAAAAGAAAAAGGGGCGAGAACTACTGGTACCTTCACCGCGTAGCTGCAAGTTAAAGCCAACATTTAGGAGGGAGATGAGTCCCTGATGGCCATGAATGTTCGCGGGATGACGCAATCCCTGGCCATCGCAGCCTCAACACCGATATGGTTGGGGAGTTAGTCAATCAGCCCGTCGATCACAACTTGGGCCACTTTGTCTATTTTCTTATTCTTTGACTGGAACGAGCCAGGTTTACTCCCCCTAGCAGCACTTGCCTTGCCAGTAGGAGCGGATTTCTTCTTTGCCAAGCTTTTGGCCACTTTTTTTTAAGGTCGTCAACTTGCGTGGCAACCTCTTTGCCCGAGCCATCATGTCGTATGGGTGATTTATTTTTTCTCGAGCCTCTAGTTGCTTAGACGTCTTCTTCGTTGGCTCATTTCGAGGCTCCGTAACGCTTTTTCTGCCAACTGCCTTAATGGCAGTCACGGGCTTCTTCGTGCTTGGGCTTCCCCCAAGCTCACCACAGGTGCGCTTCGAGCCAGTGATGCCCACGGGCTGCTTCATCCCCAAAGCAGCCGGAAAAAGGCAAGGAAAAAGGCAAACGAATTAGCAATTTATTTGCGCAGGAAAGCAAACGTGAGCAAGTAACAACTTAACCTTTTCCAAAAGTACTAGAAAACTGGCCTCGTCTTGACAAAAACCATATGCTTTCAAGTAAGGAAATGTGAGAAATTTGTTAACATTGCGTTGATTGTTTGCAAGATCGCCAAAACGCTATAGCTTTTGTAAGCTCGTAGCTGGAAAATAATTCTACTTGACATTAACTGTAAAAACAAAACAGGACAATCAGTTAGAACGTGCAGCTTGAGAACAATCCTCGCACGCACACGGGAAGCCCAAGCCTTACTAGCTTCTGTAGCAAAGACACCAGTCTCCTGGGATTTGTAGAAAAAGAACTTTGAATCCCAATGTGGAACTTTCTTCGGGATGTCGACCAACTCATTGAAACGTACTCTCCTTGCTTTGGAAAGGTAGTACGTCTGGTCTTGCCTCTTTTTGAGCCTGTACAAGTGAACGTGCTCTTCGACGGACGGCTCACCCAAGTCAGCGATCATGTACGCAATGTACATCGTGATAATGATCACGTAACAATTGGCCATTAGTTGAAAAGGAACAATGTCGAATCGCCTCAACACGTTATCGATGAAGTAGTGCGAGGGAATGGATACCCTGCACCTAGGGAGAGTCTCAGAGGTTGCTACCCATCCATGTGGGGGGTTTTTCCAAGAATATCCCCCAGAACCATCAATTTAAGCTGCTGCGTGTAGACAACTCTTATGCGTTCAAGATCCCCGAGGGTGATCGAGGATTATGGTTCTCTTCGTAGCCTATGGGCTAGAGACAGCAGGGAGTGAGCCAGTTGAATCATAGCACGATCGGACGAGCCCGCAGCGTCGAGGTCTGAGCTTCGAGTGACGAATTATTCAGAGACCTCAGGAGACACATCCTGAATGGCTGCCGAGCCTACCGGAGAATCGAACATTCGGTCTATGGTACGACTACTGGAGGAAGACATGGTTGTAGCTCATTTCTAGGTACCTGAAAAAAGAAGCGAACATGTGTCAAAGCTCGAATAAATCGGCGGCCATTCCACACTCGCTTCTATTTCAGGCACCGAGATAGCTCGCACAATACAATGAAGGTACACGACCTACCTGAGATACCAAAGGCCACTGCGTTAAACCTCTCTAAAGCCTGAGACCGTCGGAGACGCAACCAAAAACCTTACTAAAACCTTAAAACATCTAATGTGGCCACTACAGTAGCCACCCTTTGACGCAAAAATCAGAAAAACAGAAGAAAATAGGGGAAAGAGTCTTACCAAAATAAGGAAAGTATTGGAAACTCATGAGAAATACCACTACGACGACGTAAGAACAATGACAAAGGAGAACCAAAGTCAGAATGGCTTTTGGAGTGACTATTCTGAGGTTTTTTGCCACCTTTTATAGTGGTTTGCGTGGGAGACGAAGAGGTGGGGTTTAATAGTGGCTGTCGACTTACAGTCGATCCTGGCCCTTCATTCATCGAACAATCTCAGCCCGTAGACATGGCCATGTGTCGACCATTCGCAAGGAGCGACGAACCATCAAATTGCTATAATGATAACCGTCGTCGCACGTCATCTCGACTTCACACGTGAACAGCTATTGTCGCCCATGCACGACGAAACATAACTGACAAAGGCTACCACATTTAATGTGGCACGACCACGCAGAAATTACCTATATGCCCTCACTGTTCATATTCTAAGTTTTGACAGGTACCATGAAGAATAAAGATTCAAGTGTGAGATACATCAGCCAAGCACAAGGTCGATCATGGGGACCCAGTTGAACACGTACTCGGAGACTCACTGTTGAAGCCGAGCTTGGCATCAAATCGAGCAATGGTCTTTGAAGCCCAAAACGAGCATCGAACACTAGGGGGCAGATGTTGTGTGTGGTTTTTCCGCCAAGCTCGGGCCAACTCGAGGATATAGCTCTATCTAGAATGAGCTTGACAACTACGATTGATCGACCCAACATAAGCTCGTCAAGCTATAGCTCAACCCAGCATAAGCTAGTCACGACCAATTCAAGGAATCATTCAATTAATCCCCAGATTACTTCAGATCTTAGATATTACGGGAATGACTAAATCAACGATGATCACTGCACAATCACAGCGCCCAATTGTGAGGATATTGGAATTATGATTCAAATCAGTTCTAATCCCCTGATTTTTGTTGCTTCCTTTGTACAAATCTTTTATATAAACCCCCCTCAGACAATGAGGAATGGGTCACGAATTTCAGATATGAATTGCATTGTAAGCTCTCACAACAAATACAAAAACACAATGGACGTAGGTTGTTAACCTGGCCGAACCACTTTAAAAATCTCTTTGTTTTTAGTTCATTTCATTCATATTCATCGCTGATTATCACTAATCATGCACACATCGGTTTTGATCCTGATAAGGTCGATCAGATCTCATTGGTTGGTATAAAATTCTGTACCAACAATTTTAAATAAAGAGAAAATTATATAATACCACGAACTAATATTTGTCGGATGGGTAAATGGCATTTGATTGAATTTAAAGGAGTAATGATTGGTTTAATTATATTAGCAATGAAACCGCCATAATAGTACTTATCTTTTAGTGCAAGTTTTTATACAAATAATATTTTACATTTCAAATAATACCCTACACTTAGTCTATTGCGTTCATGATTTGACTTGATAGTGTTATTGAATCTACCTTACGCATATGGAAATATGTTAGAACTTCAATACTAATGTCAAAACATGCATAATAATACAGATTTTTTGATCACTTTATTATTGAATAAAACAATATCATACATACAATCCAATCTTACAAACTTTTTTTTACAACTCGAACGTGACAGCTTGCAATGAATCATGTCTATCAAATTATAAATTATCATATCGAAATTGTAAAAGAAAATTTATAAAATTGAGTTGTGAACCAATCTTTATTGTATTCTAATATTATGAATTCATATAATATACACCACACGTAGAATCTTTAAAAAGGTGAATAATCAGGCATATAAGTAACGAAAAGCTCACGGGTGACAATTTTATATAAACAAGTGTTTGAAGATGAAGCCAATCTTGCCAACCATATTTGAGGAACTCTTCTTCACCCACCATTATTGGACCAACCGCTTCCTTTGGTAAGCTCATAATAAGTCTTCTAAAATTATAATATATATATATATATATAAGGTTGTCACGCTATTTTGTATGAATGAATTTATGCATATAATATTATTATGAAGATATATTTTAGGGTATGAGTGATGTGGTAGTTCTATAATATTCTAGATTTTCTTTCACCATGATATATATAATTGAAGTGATTATTAAATGAGTATTGGTATTTATGGTAAAATAAAGAAGACGTTTATGGAACATAAGATGATGCAGGCAGGGGCGGGGAGCCATTTAACCCGCAAAAGCGTGTGGTCACTTTCCGCTATTAGTGGGGGTGGAGTTAATTGGCGCATGCATGCATGCACAGCAGCAGTAGCAGCAGCACCAGCACCAACTCTCACTGGGACCATCATTCCATTTTTAATCTGCAGCCACCACCACCATCAACACTATCACTAAACAACACAACACAACTCTCTCTTTCTCTGCGTAAGGCCTGCAGAGAGTGAAAATGAGTTCTAGAAAAAGCTGCTGAGACATGAGTAAAACAATATCAAAATAACTAGTCTCTTGTAACTTCTGGTTATATGGTTATGAATTATGACAACTTGCAGCCAATAAAAACCCCTCAAAACCAATACGATTTTATGTTTATCTCTGCGCGCAAGAGGCGAAAGTGATTTTGCACTGTTCTAATTTACTCTAGTGGATGACCACAAGACAGATAATGAAGATAGAGATCGATGAAGCTGATTATCCACTACTACTCCATCAACATTCATTCATTGATTAATATCTGTTCTGTTGTTATTAGGTGATGCTATGGTTTAAATTCACTTGAATGCAAGCACATGATACAAGTTGTACGTGTCATGCATGCAAAAAATGTAACAGTTCAGTGTGTACGCGTATGTGCATGCACGCTTGCATTCAAAGAAGCAATGGGCTCTCCATTACATCGATCAATCATCCATCACTTCTAATTTATCACACGCACGGAAATATACCATCTTTTTTAATAAGTAATATAATTTTCAATTAACCATGATATGATGGCAAAAAAGCAAAAAGAACTCTATGAGTTCCGGAGTTCAAGTCTCTCTAGGCACTAATAAGAGTGGTCACTTGGATTCTTATCTAACCGACAATTCTAAGGTCTTAAGGGATTAGTTGAGGTATGCGCAAGCTGACCTGAATACCCCCGATAATCAAAATATATATAAATATCTCAGTTGTTCATGTCAGAATGTAGATGACTTAGGGGTAACTTGCACAATCTTGCATTTGTATCTTGCAAAACAAATGAAAAATATGGAGGTCTATATATATAATGGTTTATGCATGCATGGTAAGTGGGCAGTGTATACTTTTGAATACTGCTCAAATACTTAAAAAGGCTGATTCATATTTAGCCTTTTTGAAGTGGAGTAGTACTTGCTTGCTTTCTTTCAATTTCAAAAGTAAAATTTATATATTGGAATAATGGAATCCTTAAAGTAAACTTTTATTTTTACCTTTTTGAACTGGTGCTTATCCTCTTTTATTTTTATTTTTATTTTTATTTTTTTTGTCCTTTTTCTTCAATTAAACATGTTACTTACAAATTATATTCCCTTTTAAAGTAATTATGTCTCACTCACCCCACTTCCCTTTATGAAAAACTTTAGCATACCTCTGATTTTTTTCTTCAAAAAATTTCCCCACTTTAATCTCCACCAATTGACATTAACTGGTATCAAAGGGTAAAATTCCAGCTTCACAGCTTGTGGCATATAACTGGCAATCACATCGTTAGCCGAAACTGTAATTCATATACAACAAATGAAGAAGGTTCAGAGCACCACTTTTTTTTTTTTTTTTTTTTTTTCTGGTAACTATATTGTCCGAGCTAGCTTGAGTGTACTTCAATTAATTCCCAAGGTCCATTAAATACCTTACAAGCTCAAAAAACTAAGTAAGTTATAATTTTATTATGGTAAGTGACCCCAAGATTTAAACCCAGAAACTCAAAAAATGGAGCAAACCTCTTTGACTGTCAGAACAATCCCTTCGGATTTTTGCTAGATTTGGCTATATATTTCAAAATTTTAAAACACAGGATAGTACAATTTACAAACTTATATGGTAAAAATAACATTTGGACTGAAGCAGACGAGACACAAAATATGACAATTTATGAGGCATTAGATCAAAAGACTTTGAATGATTGAGGTTCAAATACAACTTACATAATTAATACACTTTGGAAATACCATAAATAAGAAGCAATCTAAACCCTTCCAATGCTTTAATCTAACAGCTCAAAAATTGTGTAAAAAAAAAAAATGGGACTCTCTATCCTAACCCACAACAAATATATATGGCATTTTCCGCCGTCCCATTTTCACAATTTCTCTCCTCAAGAAAAGAACAAATTTGTTTGACAGGTTGGGCTGGCTTATGAAACTTCATGAACAAGACAAGAATTGGGCCTATAAATGAGCCTTGAGCTAACAACTCAGTTCAGCTTATTTCACCGTAGCTTCACCAAACAAAAAGGTTTAGAGTTTGACACAGTCAACTCCAACTAAAACAAACAATATCTTGGTGTGTTATCCATGAAATAATCAATTACAAATTTGATTTCTAGTTATATCACAACTTTGATTATTAAAATGACGTTTTCAGGACACATTGTAACACAAAATCAAATAAGACTGAGGAAGCCAAGAATGGCTGCACTGAGGCCAGCTTGGAGATTACAAGCATAAGCAGACGGAGGACATGGAAGTCACCGCCCAAAAACAAATTTACACATTGGAATCATCACCCCCTCCACCTATTTCCAAGTTTTAAACTCCCTTTATATATATCACTTGCTAATACTTACCAGTTACCAGTGACTCACTCGTGATCAACTACATTTTGTTGGTCGAGTCATCAAACTAGCTATAGCTCATCACATGGCTGCCTTTCTTGCAACTCCTGCATGTTCCTTGGCCACCATTTCGGCTATTTCTGGAGCCAGAGCTCCTGTTTCTGTGCAGAAGACCTTCCCTACAACTGTAAACTCACTTGTTAATAACTAATGAACTCGGTATTTGTATTTGTTGTGTTTGTGTTAGTGTGTGTTAATGGGACAAATGAATCAAAATTTTAATGCAGGGAAGTCCTTTGTTTAGTGGGTTGAAGCACATTCCGAAAATCCAATTTTCCAAGACAGTTGACAGGTTTTCTACTAGGTCCAGATGCTTCAAGACTGCAATTTCATGTTCTGCTGTAAGGAATTTAATAACTCTTCAATCTTTGAAATAATAGTCTTTTACTTTTTGTTATTTTCGTATAGTTATTAGTTAAGCTTATGAACCAATGACCTGCAGGCTCAACCTGAGACACTGAAAACAGTCCAGAGCACCATTGCTAAGCAATTGTCAATCGACTTGAGCACAGTCACTCCTGAAACCAAATTTGCTGATTTGGGTGCTGACTCCCTTGACACGGTATATATTACTTGAGGTTAAAATTGCATATGCAATTATGCATAAGTACTTGATTGAGCTTAACCTTAGGTTTAAACTATGATTATCAGGTGGAGATAATGATGGCTTTGGAAGAACAATTTGGGGTGTCAATTGGAGAAGGTGGAGCTGAAAACGTTGCGACAGTTCAAGATGCAGCAGACCTCATCGAGAAAGTGAAGGCGGCAGCGGCTTAGCTCGTGCAATTCCTATTTGAATTAATTCATGAAAGTGCGACAGGAGAAGGGACCTACAGACCACCTCGACAACTTCAATGACCTGATGGAGTACACCAGGTCAGTGACTTAGCGAAATGGCGGTGTTTTGCAGTCACATTAGTTGGAGATGCCACAAGATCGTACAAAAGGCTCAAGGCGAATTCCATCAACTCTTGGCAATAATTCTCCTCGCTGTACTTATAGCAATTTCAAGCGAGGAGGCAGTTCGCGATGCGCTTGGCTACTTGAACAACATTCAACAAGAGCGAGACGAATCACTGACCTTGTATTTAACAGGTTCCAGAACAAGCAAGCAAAAGTCGTTGACGCCCCGAAGAATCCATTCAAACTTTGCTGATCACAGGGATTAGACCTAACACAGAGCTGTGGAAATAACTCTAGAGTGAAATATGTGAGCCTGACCAAATTTACTAGATGGCCGTCAAATTTGCTGATCGTAAGGCTTAGACCACAGAGCTGTGGAAATAGCTCTAGAGTGAAGATCATGTGAGTCTAGCCAAATTCTACCAGATGACCGCAAATACTAGCGAGTAAAGAGTCGCTGGCAGCGCTAGCTAGAAGCTCAACACGGGGGTCCCGGATAGAGACAAATCGCCCCTCAGACAAGCGTGGGGGTCAAGGTCCCAACAACAGGGATGTAACAGGTCCCAGAAGAAACAGACGAAGATAACTGATGACAGACAACCTTTCCCGTAGTATGCAGAAACACTCCCTTACTCAAGACATCGCCCGCATCTACGAAGTGTCCGAGAGGCGAAGAGAACTGCTCACTCAGAAAGGATAAGGGAGGCTCTAGGTAGAAGAGACCGGCAGAAATATTATCAATACCATAGAGATGTCGGGTACAACACGAATGATTACCGAGCCTTGAAAGATGCCATCGAAGACCTAATAAGAAGAGGCCACCTGAAAGAATTTGTTAAGGAAAAACCAGCTCGCGAAAACCCTAGCGAGCAAAGTAATCAGGCCCTAGGATAGGTTCAGGTTTAGCTCACAGGCTCAACCAAATCCTAATGAAGTCTTCATGATATGATTACGAAGGGCCCGAACATAGAGGAGCGCAAGCGGGATCGCGAGCAGTATGCTCGGGAAGCGAGGACGGACTCAATCCCCGAATAATGCGCTACAGAGGAGTCACCCAAGTAACCCAAACAGGAAAGCGAGGTAATGGGGTTCAAGTTGACTAGTGTGAACATCCCCATGTCATAATCATGACCCAATTGTAATCGGTCCAGTCGGCAATACAAGTTATGGTCGACAACGGGAGCGCGAAAAACATCATATTCTTGGGAGTCTTCCGAGCAATGGGATTCACATAAAGGAACATGTGAGCATGCCCCTTGTGCTCTGGGTTCATGGGGACAGTCGGTTCCCAAAGGTACTATCGAACTTCCTAAACTTGAAGGCAAAACCAAAGGTCAGAACAGTGTGACCGAATTCTTAGGGTGGACTGCCTAACAATGTACAACATCATCCTTAGAAGGCCAATCCGGTGATTTAAGCGCGGTCACATCAGTGCGTTGCCAAGCGATGAGATTTCGACTTTGGGGGAGTCCGGCTTAAGGAGTTACACCAACTAATCTTGAGAATGCTCTAATCGGGCTATAAACGCTGCCACAAAAATGGTTGCATCAAAGAAAATGATCATCGCAAAATCCAAGCCAAACCTAGGCCGCTAGAGGACACTATAGATCCTAGCATCTACAAAGAAAAGCCCGTAGCGGACCGACCAAGAGCTGGTAGAAAATAGTGTTAGCGAGGAAGATCCAACTCGCATGCTGAAAATCAGTAGTAGCTTGACCAGAGAATGGCTGATAATCTGGTGGGTTCTGGAGGACCTTGACGGATTCGGGGGGTGCACGCGGATATGATTGGATCAGCATCGAGGTGATGTGCCACAGGTTGAACCTCGACCAACAGGCGGTCATAAGGCAAAAAAGAAGGTCATGGATGTAGAGTGCTCTCAAGCGCTCAAGGATGAAGTCGACAAACTCTTGGAAATCAACTTCATCAGGGAAGTTAAGTACCCCGACTGGCTCTCCAATCCAGTCCTAGTAAGGAAGTGGATGGCAAGTGGCGGACTTGCATCAACTTCATGGATTAGAACAAAGTCTGTTCAAAAGATAGTTTTCGCTACACGAACGACGACAAAAAGAGACACGACAGAGGGAAACACACTATTAAGTTTATGGATGCATACTGGGATATAACAGATCCGATGCACTAGCCTGATGAAGAACGTACTTCTTATTAATGACCGTGAATTATTTGTTATGGGTTATGCGTTTAGCCCAAGAACATTGGGCGACTACCAGTGCTTGGTGAACAAAATGTTGCCAACCAAATCAGCAAATCCATGAAGTATACATTGACAGACATGCTCATTAAATCAAAGGTTGCTAAAAGTCACATTGAGCACCAGGGAAAATGTTCGACATCCTCAAAAGTATCAAATGAAGCTCAATCTACTGAAATGCTTTCGAGGTAAGCTCAGAAAATTCCTAGGCTTCCTCATGAACCAAGGGGTTATAAAGCTAACCATGGAGAAGATTCAAGCCCTACTTGACATGAAAAGCCCGACTTGCATAAAATGATACAGAGCCTGACTAGACATGTGGCAACGCTCGCAGTTTGTTTCTGAGCCACAGACGGTGTTTACCATTCTTTGAGACCTAAAGGAAGAAAAATGTTTCAAATAGACAAGGAGTGTGAAAGAGCCTTCAAGAGCTGAAGAAACACCTCGGACAACCTCTTTACTGTCAAAGCCTATCTAGGGTGAGCCGTACTACAAGACTTGTCGATATCAAGTCGCTATCAGCGCAGTGTGTGTACGCGAAGAGGGGGAATACAATAGCCATGAACTATGTGAGCAAGAGATACTCGAGCGGAGATGAGGTACCTAAAGATGGAAAAGCTCACTTACGCCCTATGTCGCGCAAGAAGCTGTGACCCTATTTTCAAGCCAACTTATCCATGTGTGAAGAACGACCCCTTGAAGAAGATAATGCAGAAGCCTGAGGTATTGAGTAGATTGATCAATGGACAATAGAGATGAGTCAGCACAATTAAATATATCCGAGGACATCAATCAAAGGCCAGGCCATGACAGGATTAATTGAGTTCTCCTATAACAGAGGCCGCGATCAAGCCGCCAGAGGCAAGTACCTTGGGAGAGATTGAGAACAGAAACAAAGGGTCGCGACTATGGTATGGGCTCTATATGTAGATGACTCCTCGAATGAAAAGGGAGCAGGAGCGGGCCTCTTGCTCGAAAGTCCAAAGGAGACCAATCAGAGCTAGTAAAATTCGAGTTCAACGCCTCCAATAACGAAGCATTAAGGATTGCTTGCAGGTATGGTCTCGTCAGAGAAAGGGGGGCAGAGTCCATCAAGATCTATAGTGACTCACAGGTCAGGTTCATCAAATTACCAGGGAATACTTGGCAAAGGAGATAGGATGGCATCCTACTCAACAAGTAGAAACCAAGCTCGGACAGTTTAGATCATTTACCATTCACTAGATCTCAAGGGAGAAAAACTCGCAGGCAAATGCATTGGCTCACCTGGCCTCTATAATGAACAATGGAAGGCCAACTCGATCCCAGTTAAATTCCTCCTGAAACAAAGCATCTCACTCTGCGAGAACCAATGTTAACCGCAAGTCAAAGTTACAACTAGATGGATGCAATCACCACTTACTTGAAGGACAACACACTGCCAGAGGACAAAATTGAAGCTAGAATACTTCGCACAAAGGCAGCTCGGTACACGTCATCAACGATAGACTGTACAAGCGTGGGTTCAATGTACCGCTGTTGCGATGTATTGACCATAGAATGCAAATATGTTTGAGAGAATACCGAGGGAATTTGCGGAAACCACGCAGGGGGCAAATCTCTAGCTTATAAGGTACTCCGCCAAGGATATTACTGGCCAACGGTTTATGATGATGAATAGACATATGTCTGCAGATGTGACAGATGCCAGAGATTTACAGATATCGCAGCTCCACGTAAGAATTGACTACTCTGACAAGCCCATGGCCATTCGCGATCTGGGGCACGACCTTATGGTTCCTTGCCTCAAGGAAAGAAGCATTAAATTCGCGATAGTTCGTGGGTTATTTCACAATGGGCAGAAGTAGAAACCACTAGCAACAATAACATCGAGCAGACTAAAGGATTTGTTCTATAAAAAAAATAATTTGTCGGTTTGGGATTCCCACACAATAATAATGATAGTGGGAAAGCAGTTCAAAAGCAAAGATTTCAAGACTTTCTACGAGCGGCTCGCATCAAGAAGAGTTTCGCTGCCGTCTACCAGCCTCAGGCCAATGGACAAGTAGAGTTTGAACAAAGTAATCAAGCACACTATAAACAGAAAGCTCGACAACTTAAAGGGAGGTGGGCTGACGAGTTGCCAAAAGTTTTATGATCCTATAGAACGACGTCAGGACTCGACGGCGCAAACCCCATTTTCTTTATCTTATGGATGTGAGGCGATGGTCGCGTTGAAGTAGGAATCAATTCGTTTGAAGAGAAGTCTTTAACAAAGAAGCAAATGAAGACCTTCTTCGCCTAAGGCTAGACCTAATCGAAGAACATCAGGCCAAATCTCAGCTAAGGCTCGACTCGTATGAATAGCAAGCCAAGTGATACTTCAATACCAAGGTCAAAACAGAGACTTTGAAGTGGGTGATCTGTCCTCAGAAAGATCTCAAGGTACTCAAAACCCGAATGGGGGCACTTGGGCCCAAATGAGAAGGTCCTTTTAGGATATTGAAAAGCTTGCACTAGGATCCTTCACTGGAACGCCTCAACGGCGAAGCGATAATGCGAGCTTGAATGTCTAGCACTTGCGAAGGTATACCAATAAGCAGCTGGGTTTTACTTGTTCTTAGTTTTCATTAACATTTGTTGTAAGGCCATTCACGGCCAAAAAATCTTGATCAATAAACGAGGATTATTCATTATTTTTTATGATTCATGTTAACATCTTAAGATCGTTACCATTTTACTAAATCACGACCTAAGCGATGATATTCTAAAAATAAGAGGAAAGAGCTCGGAGTCAAGAGTCCAAGAAAGGCAGCTTATCCGAACAAGCCACGCCAAAATCCAACTCTTTGAGGGTGAAACATCCCCAAACGACAAAGTTAAACTTGAAATTAATTTTTCAAGGAAAAATACATCGAAAGAAATCGCCTTAAGCCGTAGCCCAAAAAACTTGAAAGGGCAATAAAGTCTGAAATCGAAGTTGAATAGCGCATGAAGATTTCCTCGTACAAATCCGAAAAAGCTTATTAAAGCGAGCTACGTGTAACTTTAAGCAAATTCGAATTTTAGGTACAAGTCTTACTGGACGACAAATCGACTCCGTAAAGAATAATAAATATGCTTGACATGGAAACGATAAAAGTTTTTCTGATTGAGTTTAATTACAGAGGTAATAAAAAAAAAAAAAAAAAAAGTGAAAAAGACTCTTCAAGTGGGTGGGAGTAGGAGCTTCATCATGACCTGCAAGAAGGTCATCGCTGAGAGGAAGAGATGGCTTATCAACAGGAGGAACGGTGACTTCCTCTCCAAGGTGGGAACCTCAGTTGATGGAATATGATCAGAGGAGTTGGATCCTCAACCGGAGCTGGGGCTCGGCCTCCTTCTCGCCTCCTTGACCTCCCCTGTCTTTGCCTCTTCTTCGGACTCGTCGAGTAGTAATGGCCTTTTTCAGCTTATCATCAAGTCGAGTCTGAGTTGTCTAGCCTAACTTCAGCCTCTTGGTGACCTGCACTTCGACCAAGGTCGAGCGAAGACTGTTTGGACTTGGCTCCCAGTCGTGGCAGCCTTCTGAGCTAAGGATACTCAAAGTTCAATTTGTTGTTGGCACCTGTGTGCTGTGCCGAAGTCTCTGCGACCTCTACTACTTAGCTTCCGCCTTAGCCCGAGCACTCTGCTCTCTTTCAGTTTGTCAATGAATTCTCTTTCCTTGACCTGAAAGGTCATGACTTCCCCTGAGTGTCAAACTCAGCAAGCCTGGCCTTCTCTCCTCTCCTCTTTGCAAGCTTGGCCCTAGCCAGAGTGTCCTCCCCATCTCTAGCCTTCCATTTTCGATGGTTTGCTTTAAAGTGTAGTTGCATCCGTATAGAAGTTTGCTTCATGACAACCTGAAAAGAGAAGGAGGAGTCAACAAGAAGCAAGAATACATGCAAAAGAAAAAGGGGCGCGAACTACTGGCACTTTCACCACGTAGTTACAAGTTAAAGCCAACATCGTGGAGGGAGACGAGTCCTGACACATGAATGTTTGTGGGGTGATGCAATCCTGGCCACCTTAGCCCAACAACGATATGGGGGGGTAGTAATCAACCATGTCGATTGCAACTTGGCGTTTGTCTATTTTCTTATTCTTTGACTGGAACGAGCCAGGTTTGCTCCCCTGGCAAACCTGCCTCGCCAGTAGGAGCGGATTTCTTCTTGGCCAAGCTTTGGCACCTTTTTTAAGGCCGTCGGCTTGCGTGGCAACCTTTTGCTCGAGCCATCATGGCGCTGGGTGCTTTATTTTTCCCGAGCCTAGTTGGCAGACGTCTTCTTCGCTGGCCCATTTCGAGGCTCCGTAACACTTTTCTGCCAACTACCTTAATGGCAGGCACGGGCTTTTGTGCTTGGGTTCCCCCAAACTCGCCACGCACGTGCCTTCGAGCCAGTGATGTCCGCAGGCTGTCATCCTCGAAGCAGCTGGAGCCTTCGTGGCAGCATTTTCTTTTTTTGGTTTTCGGCCCACATTCTACAAGGAAAAAGGCGAACAAATTAGCAATTTATAGTGCGGAAAGCAAACGTGAGCAAGTAACAACTAAAATTCTCCAAAAGTACTAGAAAAATGGCCTCTTCTTGACAAAATCTGTACGCTTTCAGGTGAGGAAGTGTGAGAAGACATTAACATTGCGCTGATGTCTGGAAGCGCCAAAACGCTACACCTCTGTAAGTTCGCAGTTGGAAGATAATTCTGCTTGACGTTAACTGCAAAAACAAAACAGGACAATCAATTAGAACGTGTAGCTCGAGAACAATCGCATGCACACGGGAAGCCCAAGCCTTACTCGCTTCCGCAGCGAAGACATGTCTCCTGGGCTTCGTAGAAAAAGAACTGTGAACCCAGTGTGGAACTTTCTCGGGACGTCAACCCCTCGTTGAAACGTACTCTCCTTGCTTTGGAAATGTAGTACATGGTCTTGCTCCTTTTTGAGCCTGACAAGCGAACGAGCTCTTCGACGACGGCTTCCCCAGTAGCGATCATGTACGCGATGTACATCGTGATATGAAGGTAACAATTGGCCATCAGTTGAAAAGGAACAATGTCGAATTGGCTCAACAAGTTATCGATGAGTAGTATGGGGGAATGGATACCCGCACCTAGGGAGAGTCTCAGAGGTTGCTACCCATCCACGTGGGGGGTTCTTCCAAGAATATCCCCCCAGAACCATCAAGTTAAGTTGCTGCGTGTAGACAACTCTTATGCGTTCAAGATCACGAGGGGATCAAGGATTGTGGTCTCTTGTGCTATAGGCTGGAGAAAACAGGGAGGAGCCAGCGAATCGAAGCATGATCAGACACGCCCGCAGCGTCGGGGTCTGAGCTTCGAGCGAAAATTCTTCAGAGACCTCGAGAGACACATCCAGGGCTGCTGAGCCTATCGAGAATGAACATTCGGTCTATGGTACGACTACTGGAGGAAGACATGGTTGTGCTCGCTCTTGGGTACCTAAAAAAAGAAGCAACATGTGTCAGAGCTGAATAAACGGTGGCCATTCACCACACTCGCTTCTTATTCGGGCACACGAGATAGCTCGCACATACAATGAAGGTACGCGACTACCTGAGATACCAAAGGCCACTGCATTAACCTCTCTAAACCTGAGACCATCGGAAATGCAAAAAAACCTTACTAAAACCTAAAACATCTAATGTGGCCACTACAGTAGCCACCCTTTGACGCAAAAATCAAAAAAATAGAGAAAATAGGGAAAGAGCTTACCGAATAAGGAAAGTGCTGGGAAATCGTAAGGAATACCACTGCGACGACATTAGAACAACGACAAAGGAGAACCAAGAGTCAGAATGGCTTTCGGAGTGACTATTCTAAGGTTTTTCGCACCTTTTATAGTGGTTTGCATGGGAGACGAAGAGAGGATTTATCATGGTCGTGCGACTTACGTGCGATCTGGCCCTTCATTCATCGAGCAATCTCAGCCGTAGACAGGGCCATGTGTCGACCATCGCAAGGAGCGATGAACCATTAGATTGCTATAATGATAACCGTCGTCGCACGTCGTCTCGACTTCACACATGAACAGCTATCGTCGCCCACACTGACAAAATGTAACTGACAAAAGCTGCCACATTTAATGTGGCACGACCACACGGAAATTACCTGTATGCCTGACTATTCTATTCTGAGTTTTGACAGGTACCATGAAGAATAAAGATTCAAGTGTGAGATACGTCGGCCAAGCACAAGGTCGATCATGGGGACCAGTTGAACACGCACTGGAGACTCACAGTTGAAGTCGAGCTGGCATCAAATCGAGCAATAGTTTGAAGCTCGAAAACGAGTATCGAACACTAAGGGGCAGATGGTGTGTGTGGTTTTTCCGCCAAGCTCGGACCAATTCGAGGATATAGCTCTATCTAGAATGACTCGACAACTACGATTGATCGACCCAACATAAGCTTGTCGAGCTATAGCTAACCCAACATAAGCTAGTTGCGAACAATTCAAGGAATCATTCAATTAATCCCCGGATTACTTCAGATCTCAGATATTACGGGAATGACTAAATCAACGATGATCACTGCGTAATCACAGCGCTCAATGAGGGATATTGGAATTATGATTCAAATCAGTTCTATCCCCTGATTTTGTTGCTCCTTTGTACAAATCTTGTATATAAACCCCATCAGACAATGGGAGGGGGGGACGAATTTTAGATAGAATTGCATGTAAGCTCTCACAGCAAATACAAAAACACAAGGACATAGATTGTTAACCTGGGCGAAACATTTAAAAATCTCTTGTTTTATGTTTATTTTATTCATATTCATCGCTGATTATTACTAATCATGCAACATCAGTTCGATCCGATAATGTCGATAGATCTGTGGTTTATGCAAAATTCTGTACCAACAATTTTAAATAAAGAGGAAATTATATAATACCACGAACTAATATTTGTCGGATGGGTAAATGGCATTTGATTGAATTAAGGAGTAATGATTGGTTTAATTATATTGCAATGAAACCGCGATAATAGTACTTATCTTTTAGTGCAAGTTTTTATACAAATATATTTACATTTCAAATAAACCCTACACTTATTCTATTGCGTTCATGATGTTGACAGTGTTATTGAATTACCTTACGCATATGGAAATATGTTAGAACTTCGATACTAATGTCAAAACATGCATATAATATAGATTTTTTGATCACTTTATTATTGAATAAGGCAATATTATCTTATAATCAATCTTATAAATTTTTGTTTACAACTATAACGTGGAGTTCGTAATGAGTCATGTCTAACTAATTAAGCTGTCACATACTTGAAATTGTAAAAGAAAATCTGTAAAATTGAATTGTAAACTAATATTTATTGTATAATATTATAATTCATATAAAATCACCACACGTACAATCTTTAAAAAGGTGAATAATCAGGCATATAAGTGACGAAAAGCTCACAGGTGACAATTTTATATAAACAAGTGTTTGAAGATGAAGTCAATTTGCCAACCATATTTGAGGAATCTTCTTCACCCACCACTGGACCAACCGCTTCCTTTGGTAAGTTCATAAAAGTCTTCTAAAATATAATATTATATATAAGGTTGTCACGCTATTTTGTATGAATGAATTTATGCATTAATATTGTTATAAGATTATTTTAGGGTATGAGTGATGTGGTAGTTCTATAATATCTAGATTTCTAGCACCATGATATATAATTGAAATGATTATTAAATGAGGATTTGGTATTATGTTAAATAAAGAAGACGTTTATGGAACATAAGATGATGCAGGCAGGGGCGGGGAGCCATTTACCCGCAAAAGTGTGTGGTCACTTTCCGCTATAGTGGGGGTGGAGTTAATTGGCGCATGCATGCATGCACAGCAGCAGTAGCACCAGCTCTCACTGGGACCATCATTCCATTTTTAATCTGCAGCCACCACCACCATCAACACTATCACTAAACAAACAAACACAACTCTCTCTTTCTCTGCGTAAGGCCTGCAGAGAGTGAATATGAGTTCTAGAAAAAGCTGCTGAGATATCAGTTAAACAATATCAAAATAAATAGTCTCTTTTAACTTGGTTATGGTTATGAATTATGACAACTTGCAGCCAATAAAAACCCTCAAAACCAATACGTTTTTAGTTTATCTCTGCGCGCAAGAGGCGAAAGTGATTTTGCACTGTTCTAATTTACTCTAGTGGATGACCACAAGACAGATAATGAAGATAGAGATCGATGAAGCTGATTATCCACTACTACTCCATCAACATCATTCATTGATTAATATCGGTTCTGTTGTTATTAGGTGATGCTATAGTTTAAATCACTTGAATGCAAGCACATGATACAAGTTGTAGGTGTGCATGCAAAAAATGTAACAGTTCAGTGTGTCCGCGTATGTGCATGCACGCTGCATTCAAAGAAGCAATGGGCTCTCCATTACATCGATCAATCATCCATACTTCTAATTTATCACACTATGAACGAAATATACATCTTTTTTAACAAGTATAGTTAACCACTACTAGATGACCGATGATAAAAAAAAAAAAAAAAAGAATTTTATAAGTTCCTGAGTTGAATCCTCTAAGCACTAATAAGAGTGGTCACTGAGACTTTATCCGTTAATAATTCCAAGAATTGGGGCTAGTTGAGGTATATACAAGCTGACACGAAAAACAAATGAAAAATATGGAGGTCTATATATATAATGGTTTATGCATGCATGGTAAGGGGGAGTGATACTTTTGAATACGCTCAAATACTTAAAAAGGCTGATTCATATCAGCCTTTTTGAAGTGGAGTAGTACTTGCTTTCTTTCAATTTCAAAAGTAAAATTTAATATTGGAATAATGGAATCCTCAAAGTAAACTTTTATTTTTACCTTTTGAACTGGTGCTTATCTTTTTTTTTTTTCTTTTTTTTCCTTTTTCTTCAATTAACATGTTACTTACAAATTATATTCCCTTTAAAGTAATTATGTCTCACTCACCCCACTTCCTTTACGAAAAACCTTAGCAGCATACGGTCAGTCTGGTTTATTATTTCATACTCTATTCTCAATCTTATTCTAAAATAACTATTTGTTTCATATTTAGAAAATACTATTATATTTTATTCAATTACTTTTAAAACCCTTAAGTTTATTAATTTAATTAAACATCTCTAAAAAAAAGTTTAAAAATTAACAAAAACACCCCCACCCACCCATAGTTACCAGATTCAGCAACCACGCGGTGGTAGCCGGAATCTATCACAACGACGTAAAACGATCGGAACTGGCCAGTAATTCTCTGATCTGACCTTTTCCAGTCAGACCATGGTCGTCAAAGATAGCCAAAGAATGGTCGGCGTTGACCGACAAAGACGGTCATATCTTTGGCCGTCGGTAACGGCAAACTCTAGCTTTTGCGGCTGTCGATGGCCAGATCTATGGTGGATCTGGCCCGAAAAGACCAGATCAACGCACGAATAGCCAAATCTGACCGGTCGTGTCATAAACACCAGATTCGACGATGGTGGCTAGAATCTAGCACTGTGGGTGGGTGGGTGCGGGTGTTTTTGTCATTTTACAAAATTTTATATATTGGGTGTTTAGTTAAATTAGCAAAACTAGGGCATTTTTTTGTTAATTTTTAAATTTACCTCGTAATATCACCCTACTCAACTATCCAATACTATCTCCAAAAATCGTATCCAAATACAAACCAACATACCCTGATACTCACTACAAAAAAAGGTCAAACACATGGAGATTAGGACTGCATTTTTTAAACCAACCAATGCTCACTACAAGAAGGCAAAACACATAAGAGACTAAAGTCACATTTCCGAAACCAACCAATACTCACTATAAAAAGCTTAAACCAATGTTTTTATACTTGGACCGAGCCTTGACCCGGTCAAGGGGCTGGTCCTCGGGTTGGGAGGTCCGAACAACGGGTCGAACCGACGATGTCAGCATGAAACCCTAGTATGAAATTTAATAGACATACCCTTGAAAAATTCTATTAATCCCTACAGGTTTGAAATTTAGCAAACACACCCCTGCGATCTAGCCAGGAGACCCTAGTCATCGCAACTGCAATCCACCCCCAGATCAGGCCAACGCTGGACAAACCACCACCATCCACCACAAACTAGGGGAGTCGTTGCGAAGAGGAGATGAAGGTTGAACAGGCGAGTGAAGTGCGACCGGCAACGGATAGGTGGACGGCGGAGTTGCGGAGCAAAGCAGCCTAAGTAGTTGATCAAAGGACACAAGGAGTGAAGAATGAAGATTGAAGAATTATAATTGGAATGGAGATTTTAATTTTACGGATTATAGTAACCCAGTTTAGCCATCAGTTTGGTGACTCAAAGGTCCAACATTGTTCCACTAGTTCAATCTCGGGTCAATCTGGGCCAATGACTGAAACTTGGTTTAGAATGTCCTGAACCAAAGAAAGGGCTGGTTTCCGATCAAACTGATCAATCTGGTCCGAGTTTTAAAACCATGGCCCAAACAGATGAGATTTACCAAAGAGGAAAAAAAAAAAAAAAAACAAAAACAAAAAACAAAGCCCTATAAAAAGCTATATATGGACTACCCATGATCCATGAGTCGGTCTATATAGTAACTTCAATATCTCAATTATAAAACAAATTTGTTTGTAATTTACTCAAAAAATTTAAAAAAGTATAATAATTTTTTTATTTTTGTTGTGTGTGGTTTTTCCGCCAAGCTTGGGCCAACTCGAGGATATAGCTCAATCCATAATGAGCTCGACAACTACGATTGATCGACCCAACATAAGCTAGTCGCAAACAATTCAAGGAATCATTCAATCAATCCCTATATTACTTCAGATCCAAGATATTACGGGAATGACTGGATTAACAATGATCACTGCGCAATCACAAAGCCTAATCGCGAAGATATTGGAATTATGATTCAAATCAGTTCTAATACACTGAATTTTGTTACTTCTTTTGTACAAATCTTGTATATAAACCCCTCTCAAACAATGAGGAGGGGTTCATGAATTTCAAATAAGAATTGCATTGTAAGCTCTCATAGCAAATACAAAAACACAATGGATGTAGGCTGTTAACCTGGCCGAACCACTTTAAAAATCTATTTGTTTTTAGTTCATTTCATTCATATTCATCGTTGATTATCACTAATCACACACACATCGGTTCCGATCCCAGCAATGTTGATCGGATCTCGCTGGTTGGTGCAAAATTATGTACCAATATTTTGGCGCTAGAAAGAAGGCCCTGCCAAAATTTCAAAGATTCCAGCAAATGTTCACCGCGATTTACTTGTTCCAGGGCCAAAATGGTGTACACTAGATCAAAAACTACCACTGAAAATCACAAGAACGTGGAAACCACCCACCAAGAGGTGCAACAGGAGAACGCTGGATGCGGACCACCTATGTTGCCAACTCAGCACACTGCGAACAACCAAGGGGCAAGGACGTCAGCCCCCAAGAACGACCAGCTGATGGAGATGATTAGGACAATAGTTGCATAGGCGGTGCAACAGAACGTGGCTGAGCTGAGGAACCAACAACCAGTTGCCTAGAACCACGACCAGCCGCGTTTCGCCAATACAATCCCAACAGGTATAAATTCTGCAAGTGGACAGTCTATTTTGTTACCGCCAAGGGCGATCAACACCTTCAACCTCGTAGGCAGTACTCTACACACGAGCGTGAGTCTCACGGGCAAACAAACCCCAAGAGGCGGCCGCGGAAGCAATCACTGAGGGAAAGTGAAGGCGACAGACACCACCGAGAAGCTCGACGGTATCCTCAACATCAGCCTGTCGATTTTAACCCACGCCCAAGGCAAGATCGATCTTTATAAGCTTGCGAAGCCAGTCATGTGCGTCAATCTAGAATGATCAACGTTTCGGTTATAACCGATGTCGTGAGCAATGCATTGACGAGCATGATAGCACATATCAACCTAACCATCATGACTCAACCTCGTGCATCAACACACACGCCGAAGGAATTTCACAAGCAACAGACTTACGGACTCATTTGCTCGAGGTAAGGTTTAACAGAGCCAGCTAGGGCAACCAAAATGAAGACTTAGATTGCATGCAGAGGATGCTTGATGATCTAAGAGCTTGCCAGAACAACCTGGCAGAGGAAGTAATAAGTTCCCTCTTTACGGAGGAAGTTCGTCATGACCCGCTCCCACAAGGGTTCAGGGCACTGGAAAGCAAGTTCGACAGGAGAAGGGACCCTACAGACCACCTCGACAACTTCAATGACCTGATGGAGCTACACCAGGTCAGTGACTTAGCGAAATGTCGGTGTTTTGCAGTCACATTAGTTGGAGATGCCACAAGATCGTACAAAAGGCTCAAGGCGAATTCCATCAACTCTTGGCAATAATTCTCCTCGCTGTACTTATAGCAATTTCAAGCGAGGAGGCAGTTCGCGATGCTGCTTGGCTACTTGAACAACATTCAACAAGAGCGAGACGAATCACTGACCTTGTATTTAACAAGGTTCCAGAACAAGCAAGCAAAAGTCGTTGACGCCCCCGAAGAATCCATTCAAACTTTGCTGATCACAGGGATTAGACCTAACACAGAGCTGTGGAAATAACTCTAGAGTGAAAATCATGTGAGCCTGACCAAATTCTACTAGATGGCCGTCAAATTTGCTGATCGTAAGGCTTAGACCTAACACAGAGCTGTGGAAATAGCTCTAGAGTGAAGATCATGTGAGTCTAGCCAAATTCTACCAGATGACCGCCAAATACTAGCGAGTAAAGAGTCGCTGGCAGCGCTAGCTAGAAGCTCAACACGGGGGTCCCGGATAGAGACAAGATCGCCCCTCAGACAAGCGTGGGGGTCAAGGTCCCAACAACAGGGATCGTAACAGGTCCCAGAAGAAACAGACGATAGATAACTGTGATGACAGACAACCTTTCCCGTAGTATGCAGAATACACTCCCCTTACTCAAGACATCGCCCGCATCTACGAAGTGTCCCGAGAGGCGAAGAAACTGCTCACTCTAGAAAGGATAAGGGAGGCTCTAGGTAGAAGAGACCGGCAGAAATATTATCAATACCATAGAGATGTCGGGTACAACACGAATGATTACCGAGCCTTGAAAGATGCCATCGAAGACCTAATAAGAAGAGGCCACCTGAAAGAATTTGTTAAGGAAAAACCAGCTCGCGAAAACCCTAGCGAGCAAAGTAATCAGGCCCTAGGATAGGTTCAGGTTCCAGCTCAACAGGCTCAACCAAATCCTAATGAAGTCTTCATGAATATGATCTACGAAGGGCCCGACATAGTAGGGAGCTCGAAGCGGGATCGCGAGCAGTATGCTCGGGAAGCGAGGACGGACTCAATCCCCCGAATAATGCGCTACAAGAGGAAGTCACCCAAGTAACCCAAACAGGAAAGCGAGGTAATGGGGTTCACAGTTGACTAGTGTGAAACATCCCCATGTCATAATCATGACCCAATTGTAATCGCGTCCAGGATCGGCAATACAAGTTATGGTCGACAACGGGAGCGCGAAAAACATCATATTCTTGGGAGTCTTCCGAGCAATGGGATTCACATAAAGGAACATGTGAGCATGCCCCTTGTCGCTCTATGGGTTCATGGGGGACAGTCTGGTTCCCAAAGGTACTATCGACCTTCCTATAACTATGAAGGCAAAACCAAAGGTCAGAACAGTGATGACCGAATTCTTAGTGGTGGACTGCCTAACAATGTACAACATCATCCTTAGAAGGCCAATCCTGGATGATTTAAGCGCGGTCACATCAGTGCGTTGCCAAGCGATGAGATTTCTGACTTTCGGGGGAGTCACGGCTATCAGGAGTTACACCAACTAATCTTGAGAATGCTATAATCGGGCTATAAACGCTGCACAAAAATGGTTGCATCCAAAGACAATGATCATCGCAAAATCCAAGCCAAACCCTAGGCCGCTAGAGGACACTATAGATCCTAGCATCTACAAAGAAAAGCCCGTAGCGGGACCGACCAAAGAGCTGGTAGAAATAAGTGTTAGCGAGGAAGATCCAACTCGCATGCTGAAAATCAGTAGTAGCTTGACCAGAGAAATGGCTGATAATCTGGTTGGGTTCTTGAAGAGGAACCTTGACGGATTCGTGTGGGTGCACGCGGATATGATTGGGATCAGCATCGAGGTGATGTGCCACAGGTTGAACCTCGACCAACAGGCTGGTCTATAAGGCAAAAAAGAAAGGTCATGGATGTAGAGTGCTCTCAAGCGCTCAAGGATGAAGTCGACAAACTCTTGGAAATCAACTTCATCAGGGAAGTTAAGTACCCCGACTGGCTCTCCAATCCAGTCCTAGTAAGGAAGTTGGATGGCAAGTGGCGGACTTGCATCAACTTCATGGATTAGAACAAAGTCTGTTCAAAAGATAGTTTTTCGCTACCACGAATCGACCAACTAGTAGACGCGACAGCGGGAAACACACTATTAAGCTTTATGGATGCATACTGGGGATATAACCAGATCCTGATGCACTAGCCTGATGAAGAACGTACTTCTTTTATTACTGACCGTGGAATTTATTGTTATAGGGTTATGTCGTTTAGCCTCAAGAACATTGGGGCGACCTACCAGTGCTTGGTGAACAAAATGTTTGCCAACCAAATCAGCAAATCCATGGAAGTATACATTGACGACATGCTCATTAAATCAAAGGTTGCTAAAAGTCACATTGAGCACCAGGGGAAAATGTTCGACATCCTCAAAAAGTATCAAATGAAGCTCAATCTACTGAAATGTGCTTTCGAGGTAAGCTCCGAAAAATTCCTAGGCTTCCTCATGAACCAATGGGGTATAAAAGCTAACATGGAGAAGATTCAAGCCCTACTTGACATGAAAAGCCCGACTTGCATAAAATAGATACAGAGCCTGACTAGACATGTGGCAACGCTCAGCAGGTTTGTTTCTCGAGCCACAGACAGGTGTTTACCATTCTTTGAGACCTTAAAGGAGAAGAAATGTTTCAAATAGACAAAGGAGTGTGAAAGAGCCTTCTAAGAGCTGAAGAAACACCTCGGACAACCTCCTTTACTGTCAAAGCCTATCTAGGGTGAGCCGCTACTACAAGACTTGTCGATATCAAAGTCCGCTATCAGCGCAGTGTTGGTACGCGAAGAGGGGGGAATACAATAGCCAGTGAACTATGTGAGCAAGAGACTACTCGAAGCGGAGATGAGGTACCTAAAGATGGAAAAGCTCACTTACGCCCTTATTGTTGCTGCCAAGAAGCTGTGACCCTATTTTCAAGCACACTTTATCCATGTGCTGACGAACGACCCCTTGAAGAAGATAATGCAGAAGCCTGAGGTATTGAGTAGATTGATCAAGTGGACAATAGAGATGAGTCAGCACAATATTAAATATATCCCGAGGACATCAATCAAAGGCCAGGCCATGACAGATTTTATATTTGAGTTCTCCTATCAACCAGAGGCCGAGTCAAGCCCGCCAGAGGCAAGTACCTTGGGAGAGATTGAGCAACAGAAACAAAGGGTCGCGACTTATGGCTATGGGCTCTATATGTAGATGACTCCTCGAATGAAAAGGGAGCAGGAGCGGGCCTCTTGCTCGAAAGTCCAGAAGGAGACCCAATCAGAGCTGTAGTAAAATTCGAGTTCAACGCCTCCAATAACGAAGCTGAATATAAGGTATTGCTTGCAGGTATCGGTCTCGTCAGAGAAAGGGGGGCAGAGTCCATCAAGATCTATAGTGACTCACAGGTCATGGTTCATCAAATTACCAGGGAATACTTGGCAAAGGAAGATAGGATGGCATCCTACTTCCAACAAGTAGAAACCAAGCTCGGACAGTTTAGATCATTTACCATTCACTAGATCTCAAGGGAGAAAAACTCGCAGGCAAATGCATTGGCTCACCTGGCCTCTATAATGAACAATGAGAAGGCCAACTCGATCCCAGTTAAATTCCTCCTGAAACAAAGCATCTCCACTCTGCGAGAACCAATGTTAACCGCAAGTCAAAGGTACAACTAGATGGATGCAATCACCACTTACTTGAAGGACAACACACTGCCAGAGGACAAAATTGAAGCTAGAATACTTCGCACAAAGGCAGCTCGGTACACGCTCATCAACGATAGACTGTACAAGCGTGGGTTCAATGTACCGCTGTTGCGATGTATTGACCATAAGAATGCAAATATGTTCTGAGAGAAATACACGAGGGAATTTGCGAAAACCACGCAGGGGGCAAATCTCTAGCTTATAAGGTACTCCGCCAAGGATATTACTGGCCAACGGTTTATGATGATGAAATAGACTATGTCTGCAGATGTGACAGATGCCAGAGATTTACAGATATTCCGCAAGCTCCACCGTAAGAATTGACTACTCTGACAAGCCCATGGCCATTCGCGATCTGGGGCACCGACCTTATCGGTCCCTTGCCTCAAGGAAAATGAAGCATTAAATTCGCGATAGTTGTCGTGGATTATTTCACCAAGTGGGCAGAAGTAGAACCCACTAGCAACAATAACATCGAGCAGACTAAAGGATTTTGTCTATAAAAACATAATTTGTCGGTTTGGGATTCCTCACACAATAATAACTGATAGTGGAAAGCAGTTCAAAAGCAAAGATTTCAAGACTTTCTACGAGCGGCTCGACATCAAGAAGAGTTTCGCTGCCGTCTACCAGCCTCAGGCCAATGGACAAGTAGAGATTATGAACAAAGTAATCAAGCACACTATAAACAGAAAGCTCGACAACCTTAAAGGGAGGTGGGCTGACGAGTTGCCAAAAGTTTTATGATCCTATAGAACGACTGTCAGGAGCTCGACGGGCGAAACCCCATTTTCTTTATCTTATGGATGTGAGGCGATGGTCTCGGTTGAAGTAGGAATCAATTCGTTATGAAGAGAAGTCTTTAACAAAGAAGCAAATGAAGACCTTCTTCGCCTAAGGCTAGACCTAATCGAAGAACATCAGGCCAAATCTCAGCTAAGGCTCGACTCGTATGAATAGCAAGCCAAGTGATACTTCAATACCAAGGTCAAAAACAGAGACTTTGAAGTGGGTGATCTGTCCTCAGAAAGATCGTCCAAGGTACTCAAAACCCGAACTTGGGGGCACTTGGGCCCAAATGAGAAGGTCCTTTTAGGATATCTGAAAAGCTTGCACTAGGATCCTTTCACCTGGAACGCCTCAACGGCGAAGCGATAATGCGAGCTTGAAATGTCAAGCACTTGCGAAGGTATTACCAATAAGCAGCTCGGGTTTTACTTGTTCTTATGTTTTTCATTAACATTTGTTGTAAGGCCATTCACGGCCAAAATACTTGATCAATAAACGAGGTATTATTCATTATTTTTTATGATTCATTGTTAACATCTTAAGATCGTTACCATTTTACTAAATCACGACCTAAGCGATGATATTCTAAAAATAAAGAGAAAGAGCTCGGAGTCAAGAGTCCAAGAAAGGCAGCTTATCCTGAACAAGCCACGCCAAAATCCAACTCTTTGAGGGTGAAACATCCCCAAATCGACAAAGTTAAACTTGAAATTAATTTTTTCAAGGAAAAAATACATCGAAAGAAATCGGCCTTAAGCCGTAGCCCAAAAAACTTGAAAAGGGCAATAAAGTCTGAAATCGAAGTTGAATAGCGCATGAGATTTCCTCGTACAAATCCGAAAAAGCTTATTAAGAAGCGAGCTACGTGTAACTTTAAGCAAATTCGAATTTTAGTGTTACAAGTCTTACTAGGACGACAAATCGACTCCGTAGAAGAATAATAAATATTGCTTGACATGGAAACGATAAAAGTTTATTTCATTGATTGAGTTTAATTACAGAGGTAATAACAAAAAAAAAAAAAAAAGTGAAAATGACTCTTCAAGTGGGTGGGGGAGTAGGAGCTTCATCATCGACCTGTCCAAGAAGGTCATCGCTGAGAGGAAGAGATGGCTTATCAACAGGAGGAACGGTGACTTCCTCTCCAAGGTTGGGAACCTCAGTTGATGGAATTATGATCAGAGGAGTTGGATCCTCAACCCGGAGCTGGGGCTCGGCCTCCTTCTCGCCTCCTTTGACCTCCCCTTGGTCTTTGCCCTCTTCTTCGGACTCGTCTGAGTAGTAATGGCCTTTTTCAGCTTATCAATCCGAAGTCTGAGTTGTCTAGCCTCAACTTCAGCCTCTTGGTGACCTGCCACTTCCTGACCAAGGTCGAGCGAAGACTGTTTGGACTTGGCCTCCCAGCTCGTGGCAGCCTTCTGAGCTAAGGATAACTCAAAGTTCAATTTGTTGTTGGCACCTTGTTGCTGTGCCGAAGTCTCTGCGACCTCTACTACCTTAGCTTCCGCCTTAGCCCGAGCACTCTTGCTCTCTTTCAGTTTGTCAATGAATTCTCTTTCCTTGACCTGAAAGGTCATGACTTCCCCCTTGAGCTGCTCAAACTCAGCACGCCTGGCCTTCTTCTCCTTCTCCTTCTTTGCAAGCTTGGCCCTAGCCAGAGTGTCCTTCTTCCCCATCTCCATAGCCTTCCATTTTCGATGGTTTGCCTTTAAAGTGTAGTTGCATTCCTCGTATAGAAGTTTGCTCGTCATGACAACCTGAAAAGAGAAGATGAGGAGTCAACAAGAAGCAAGAATATCATGCAAAAGAAAAAGGGGCGCGAACTACTGGCACTTTCACCACGTAGTTACAAGTTAAAGCCAACATCTGGGAGGGAGACGAGTCCCTGACAACCATGAATGTTTGTGGGGTGATGCAATCCCTGGCCACCTTAGCCCCAACACCGATATGGTTGGGGAGTTAGTCAATCAACATGTCGATTGCAGCTTGGGCTGCTTTGTCTATTTTCTTATTCTTTGACTGGAACGAGCCAGGTTTGCTCCCCCTGGCAACACCTGCCTCGCCAGTAGGAGCGGATTTCTTCTTGGCCAAGCTTTTGGCCACCTTTTTTTAAGGCCGTCGGCTTGCGTGGCAACCTTTTTGCTCGAGCCATCATGTCGCTTGGGTGCTTTATTTTTTCCCGAGCCTCTAGTTGGCTCAGACGTCTTCTTCGCTGGCCCATTTCGAGGCTCCGTAACACTTTTCCTGCCAACTACCTTAATGGCAGGCACGGGCTTCTTTGTGCTTGGGCTTCCCCCAAACTCGCCACCGGCGTGCTTCGAGCCAGTGATGTCCGCAGGCTGCTTCATCCTCGAAGCAGCTGGAGCCTTCGTGGCAGCTATTTTCTTCTTTTTTGGTTTTTCGGCCCACATTTCTACAAGGAAAAAGGCGAACAAATTAGCAATTTATATGTGCGGGAAAGCAAACGTGAGCAAGTAACAACTTAACATTTCTCCAAAAGTACTAGAAAACTGGCCTCTTCTTGACAAAATCTGTACGCTTTCAGGTGAGGAAGTGTGAGAAGCTCATTAACATTGCGCTGATTGTCTGGAAGATCGCCAAAACGCTACAACCTCTGTAAGTTCGCAGTTGGAAGATAATTCTGCTTGACGTTAACTGCAAAAACAAAACAGGACAATCAATTAGAACGTGTAGCTCGAGAACAATCCTCGCATGCACACGGGAAGCCCAAGCCTTACTCGCTTCCGCAGCGAAGACACTGGTCTCCTGGGCTTCGTAGAAAAAGAACTGTGAATCCCAGTGTGGAACTTTCTTCGGGACGTCAACCAACTCGTTGAAACGTACTCTCCTTGCTTTGGAAATGTAGTACATCTGGTCTTGCTCCTTTTTGAGCCTGCACAAGCGAACGAGCTCTTCGACTGACGGCTCTCCCAAGTTAGCGATCATGTACGCGATGTACATCGTGATAATGATTAGGTAACAATTGGCCATCAGTTGAAAAGGAACAATGTCGAATTGGCTCAACAAGTTATCGATGAAGTAGTATGGGGGAATGGATACCCCGCACCTAGGGAGAGTCTCAGAGGTTGCTACCCATCCACGTGGGGGGTTCTTCCAAGAATATCCCCCCAGAACCATCAAGTTAAGTTGCTGCGTGTAGACAACTCTTATGCGTTCAAGATCCACGAGGGTGATCAAGGATTGTGGTTCTCTTCGTAGCCTATAGGCTGGAGACAACAGGGAGTGAGCCAGCTGAATCGAAGCATGATCAGACGAGCCCGCAGCGTCGGGGTCTGAGCTTCGAGCGACAAATTCTTCAGAGACCTCGAGAGACACATCCCCAGGGCTGCTGAGCCTATCGACGAATTGAACATTCGGTCTATGGTACGACTACTGGAGGAAGACATGGTTGTAGCTCGCTTCTGGGTACCTAAAAAAAGAAGCAAACATGTGTCAGAGCTCGAATAAATCGGTGGCCATTCCACACTCGCTTCTATTTCGGGCACACGAGATAGCTCGCACAATACAATGAAGGTACGCGACTTACCTGAGATACCAAAGGCCACTGCATTAAACCTCTCTAAAACCTGAGACCATCGGAAATGCAACCAAAAACCTTACTAAAACCTTAAAACATCTAATGTGGCCACTACAGTAGCCACCCTTTGACGCAAAAATCAAAAAAATAGAAGAAAATAGGGGAAAGAGCCTTACCGGAATAAGGAAAGTGCTGGGAACTCGTAAGAAATACCACTGCGACGACATTAGAACAACGACAAAGGAGAACCAGAGTCAGAATGGCTTTCGGAGTGACTATTCTAAGGTTTTTCGCCACCTTTTATAGTGGTTTGCATGGGAGACGAAGAGGCAGGATTTAATCATGGTCGTCGACTTACAGTCGATCTTGGCCCTTCATTCATCGAGCAATCTCAGCCCGTAGACATGGCCATGTGTCGACCATCCGCAAGGAGCGATGAACCATTAGATTGCTATAATGATAACCGTCGTCGCACGTCGTCTCGACTTCACACATGAACAGCTATCGTCGCCCACACATGACAAAATGTAACTGACAAAAGCTGCCACATTTAATGTGGCACGACCACACGGAAATTACCTGTATGCCCTGACTATTCATATTCTGAGTTTTGACAGGTACCATGAAGAATAAAGATTCAAGTGTGAGATACGTCGGCCAAGCACAAGGTCGATCATGGGGACCTAGTTGAACACGCACTCGGAGACTCACAGTTGAAGTCGAGCTTGGCATCAAATCGAGCAATAGTTTTTGAAGCTCGAAACGAGTATCGAACACTAAGGGGCAGATGTTGTGTGTGGTTTTTCCGCCAAGCTCGGACCAATTCGAGGATATAGCTCTATCTAGAATGAGCTCGACAACTACGATTGATCGACCCAACATAAGCTTGTCGAGCTATAGCTCAACCCAACATAAGCTAGTTGCGAACAATTCAAGGAATCATTCAATTAATCCCCGGATTACTTCAGATCTCAGATATTACGGGAATGACTAAATCAACGATGATCACTGCGTAATCACAGCGCTCAATCGCGAGGATATTGGAATTATGATTCAAATCAGTTCTAATCCCCTGATTTTTGTTGCTTCCTTTGTACAAATCTTGTATATAAACCCCCATCAGACAATGAGGAGGGGGTCACGAATTTTAGATATGAATTGCATTGTAAGCTCTCACAGCAAATACAAAAACACAATGGACATAGATTGTTAACCTGGTCGAACCATTTTAAAAATCTCTTTGTTTTTAGTTTATTTTATTCATATTCATCGCTGATTATTACTAATCATGCATACATCAGTTTCGATCCCGATAATGTCGATTAGATCTCGCTGGTTTATGCAAAATTCTGTACCAACAATTTTAAATAAAGAGGAAATTATATAATACCACGAACTAATATTTGTCGGATGGGTAAATGGCATTTGATTGAATTTAAAGGAGTAATGATTGGTTTAATTATATTAGCAATGAAACCGCGATAATAGTACTTATCTTTTAGTGCAAGTTTTTATACAAATAATATTTTACATTTCAAATAATACCCTACACTTATTCTATTGCGTTCATGATTTGACTTGACAGTGTTATTGAATCTACCTTACGCATATGGAAATATGTTAGAACTTCGATACTAATGTCAAAACATGCATAATAATATAGATTTTTTGATCACTTTATTATTGAATAAAACAATATCATACATACAATCCAATCTTACAAACTTTTTTTTACAACTCGAACGTGACAGCTTGCAATGAATCATGTCTATCAAATTATAAATTATCATATCGAAATTGTAAAAGAAAATTTATAAAATTGAGTTGTGAACCAATCTTTATTGTATTCTAATATTATGAATTCATATAATATACACCACACGTACAATCTTTAAAAAGGTGAATAATCAGGCATATAAGTAACGAAAAGCTCACGGGTGACAATTTTATATAAACAAGTGTTTGAAGATGAAGTCAATTTTGCCAACCATATTTGAGGAACTCTTCTTCACCCACCATTATTGGACCAACCGCTTCCTTTGGTAAGTTCATAATAAGTCTTCTAAAATTATAATATATATATATATATATAAGGTTGTCACGCTATTTTGTATGAATGAATTTATGCATATAATATTGTTATAAAGATATATTTTAGGGTATGAGTGATGTGGTAGTTCTATAATATTCTAGATTTTCTAGCACCATGATATATATAATTGAAATGATTATTAAATGAGTATTGGTATTTATGTTAAAATAAAGAAGACGTTTATGGAACATAAGATGATGCAGGCAGGGGCGGGGAGCCATTTAACCCGCAAAAGTGTGTGGTCACTTTCCGCTATTAGTGGGGGTGGAGTTAATTGGCGCATGCATGCATGCACAGCAGCAGTAGCACCAGCTCTCACTGGGACCATCATTCCATTTTTAATCTGCAGCCACCACCACCATCAACACTATCACTAAACAACACAACACAACTCTCTCTTTCTCTGCGTAAGGCCTGCAGAGAGTGAATATGAGTTCTAGAAAAAGCTGCTGAGATATCAGTTAAACAATATCAAAATAAATAGTCTCTTTTAACTTCTGGTTATATGGTTATGAATTATGACAACTTGCAGCCAATAAAAACCCCTCAAAACCAATACGTTTTTATGTTTATCTCTGCGCGCAAGAGGCGAAAGTGATTTTGCACTGTTCTAATTTACTCTAGTGGATGACCACAAGACAGATAATGAAGATAGAGATCGATGAAGCTGATTATCCACTACTACTCCATCAACATTCATTCATTGATTAATATCGGTTCTGTTGTTATTAGGTGATGCTATAGTTTAAATTCACTTGAATGCAAGCACATGATACAAGTTGTAGGTGTCATGCATGCAAAAAATGTAACAGTTCAGTGTGTCCGCGTATGTGCATGCACGCTTGCATTCAAAGAAGCAATGGGCTCTCCATTACATCGATCAATCATCCATCACTTCTAATTTATCACACTTATGAAACGAAAATATACATCTTTTTTAACAAGTAATAGTTAACCACTACTAGATGACCTGATGAAAAAAAAAAAAAAAAAAGAATTTTATAAGTTCCTGAGTTCGAATCCCTCTAAGCACTAATAAGAGTGGTCACTGAGACTCTTATCCGTTAATAATTCCAAGACTCTGGGGCTTAGTTGAGGTATATACAAGCTGACACGAAAAACAAATGAAAAATATGGAGGTCTATATATATAATGGTTTATGCATGCATGGTAAGTGGGGAGTGTATACTTTTGAATACTGCTCAAATACTTAAAAAGGCTGATTCATATTCAGCCTTTTTGAAGTGGAGTAGTACTTGCTTGCTTTCTTTCAATTTCAAAAGTAAAATTTATATATTGGAATAATGGAATCCTCAAAGTAAACTTTTATTTTTACCTTTTTGAACTGGTGCTTATCTTTTTTTCTTTTTTCTTTTTTTTTCCTTTTTCTTCAATTAAACATGTTACTTACAAATTATATTCCCTTTTAAAGTAATTATGTCTCACTCACCCCACTTCCCTTTACGAAAAACTTTAGCAGCATACCGGTCAGTCTGGTTTATTATTTCATACTCTATTCTCAATCTTATTCTCAAAATAACTATTTGTTTCATTATTTAGAAAATACTATTATATTTTATTCAATTACTTTTAAACCCCTTAAGTTTATTAATTTAATTAAACATCTCTAAAAAAAAGTTTAAAAATTAACAAAAACACCCCCACCCACCCATAGTTACCAGATTCCAGCAACCACCGTCGGTGGTAGCCGGAATCTATCACAACGACGTATAAACGATCGGAACTGGCCAGTAATTCTCTGATCTGACCTTTTCCAGTCAGATCCACTGGTCGTCAACGATAGCCAAAGAAATGGTCGTCGTTGACCGACAAAGACGGTCATATCTTTGGCCGTCGTTAACGGCAAACTCTAGCCTTTTGCGGCTGTCGATGGCCAGATCTATGGTGGATCTGGCCGGAAAAGACCAGATCAACGCACGACTAGCCAAATCTGACCGGTCTGTGTCATAACACCAGATTCCGACGATGGTGGCTAGAATCTAGCACTGTGGGTGGGTGGGTGCGGGTGTTTTTGTCATTTTACAAAATTTTTATATATTTGGGTGTTTAGTTAAATTAGCAAACCTAGGGCATTTTTTTGTTAATTTTTAAATTTTACCTCGTAATAATCACCCTACTCAACTATCCAATACTATCTCCAAAATCGTATCCAAAATAACAAACCAAACATACCCTGATGATTTTTTCTTCAAAAAAATTCCGCACTTTAATCTCCAACAATTGACATTAACCGGTATCAAAGGGTAAAATTCCAGCTTCACAGCTTGTGGCATATAACTGGCAATCACATCGTTAGCCGAAAATGTAATTCATATACAACAAATGAAGAAGGTTCGAAGCACCACTTTTTTTTTTTTTTGCTGGTAACTACATTGTCCAAGCCAGCTTAAGTACACTTCAATTAATTTCCGGGGTCCATTAAATACCCTACAAACTCAAAAAACTAAGTAAGTTATAATTTTATTATGGTAAGTGAACCCAAGATTTAAACCCAGGAACTCAAAAAATGGAGCAAACCTCTTTGACTGTAAGACCAATCCCTTGGGGTTTTTGTTAGATTTGGCTATATATTTCAAAAATTTAAAACACAGGATAGTACAGTTTACAAACTTACATGGTAAAAACAACATTTGGACTGAAGCAGAGGAGACACAAAATATGACAATTTATGAGGCATTAGATCAAAGGACTTTGAATGATTGAGGTTCAAATACAACTTACATAATTAATACACTTTGGAAATACCATAAATAAGAAGCAATCTAAACCCTTCCAATGCTTTAATCTAACAGCTCAAAAATTGTGTAAAAAAAAAAAATGGGACTCTCTATCCTAACCCACAACAAATATATATGGCATTATCCGTCGTCCCATTTTCACAATCTCTCCTCAAGAAAGGAACAAATTTGTTTGACAGGTTGGGCTGGCTTATGAAACTCCATGAACAAGATAAGAATTGGGCCTATAAATGAACCTTGAGCTAACAACTCAGTTCAGTTTATTTCACCATAGCTTCACCAAACAAAAAGGTTTAGAGTTTTGACACAGTCAACTCCAACTAAAACAAACAATATCTTGGTGTGCTATCCATGAAATAATCAATTACAAATTTGATTTCTAGTTATATCACAACTTTGATTATTAAAATGACGTTTTCAGGACACATTGTAACACAAAATCAAATAAGACTGAGGAAGCCAAGAATGGCTGCACTGAGGCCAGATTGGAGATTACAAGCATAAGCAGACGGAGGACATGGAAGTCACCGCCCAAAAACAAATTTACACATTGGAATCATCACCCCCTCCACCTATTTCCAAGTTTTAAACTCCCTTTATATATATCACTTGCTAATACTTACCAGTTACCAGTGACTCACTCGTGATCAACTACATTTTGTTGGTCGAGTCATCAAACTAGCTATAGCTCATCACATGGCTGCCTTTCTTGCAACTCCTGCATGTTCCTTGGCCACCATTTCGGCTATTTCTGGAGCCAGAGCTCCTGTTTCTGTGCAGAAGACCTTCCCTACAACTGTAAACTCACTTGTTAATAACTAATGAACTCGGTATTTGTATTTGTTGTGTTTGTGTTAGTGTGTGTTAATGGGACAAATGAATCAAAATTTTAATGCAGGGAAGTCCTTTGTTTAGTGGGTTGAAGCACATTCCGAAAATCCAATTTTCCAAGACAGTTGACAGGTTTTCTACTAGGTCCAGATGCTTCAAGACTGCAATTTCATGTTCTGCTGTAAGGAATTTAATAACTCTTCAATCTTTGAAATAATAGTCTTTTACTTTTTGTTATTTTCGTATAGTTATTAGTTAAGCTTATGAACCAATGACCTGCAGGCTCAACCTGAGACACTGAAAACAGTCCAGAGCACCATTGCTAAGCAATTGTCAATCGACTTGAGCACAGTCACTCCTGAAACCAAATTTGCTGATTTGGGTGCCGACTCCCTTGACACGGTATATATTACTTGAGGTTAAAATTGCATATGCAATTATGCATAGGTACTTGATTGAGCTTAACCTTAGGTTTAAACTATGATGATCAGGTGGAGATAATGATGGCTTTGGAAGAACAATTTGGGGTGTCAATTGGAGAAGGTGGAGCTGAAAACGTTGCAACAGTTCAAGATGCAGCAGACCTCATCGAGAAAGTGAAGGCAGCAGCGGCTTAGCTCGTGCAATTCCTATTTGAATTAATTCATGATCATGAGGGCCACGAGAGAGCTCTTACAGTTTTCTTGATGTTAGCTTTTACCCTTATTTAATTTTTTCTCTCTTTGATGTTCTTTTTTTTCTGATAATTGAAGCTGTTCTCAATCGTAAAAGTATAGGTTCCTCGAAATAATAATAAATGCAAACAGGAATTTGAACACAGTATCTTAACCAAATTCCCATCTTGGAGTGTGCTGCAATGCTCAGAATTCCATCCCCTCAATAGGTCACCTATCCTTTCTTCCTATAATTTGATAATCTCCCAGCCCAAAATATTAATAATACTAAATAAAAACACTAGTGTTGATACCATCACATATACTTCCTCACAAAATGTATCAAGTCCCAATATATGCAAGACGGAGAATATGATCTCTGAACAATCCTAGAGGAAAAATGCACTATTATTGTATCACAATTTCAAACTGCTTTCAGGTGATGCAAGAAAAAGTAATACGAAGAATACACATGCACACACATATAGACAATATACGAAGTAGATAGACAATATACAAAGTGGTACAGTCAATGTGAAAATTCCAGCTTTTGCAGCAGAACAATTTTGCTTCACTGGATTCAAATGAAGCACATCTTACTATACTTTGACGTTGACAATATATTTAGATCAAACTGAATTTACATGATGTATTTAATGTGTGAAGTAATTTTGTAACACGTTCTTCTTTCGATGAAAAGATCTGGCAAAATCATTCTGAACTGAATTAATAGCACTTTAACCTTCAAAACGTCTGAACCAGTCACTGATAGTTTTGGAAAGGATTCGAATCTCATTTATTGAAAGAGTTTTAAGGCCCTGAGCAATGGCATCAGCAGGAGTGTACACAGAACCTGCTTGCCATTTTGGTTCCTGATGAGGTGGAAAGAAAAAGGAAAAACAAAATAGTTAGGGTTGAATTATCATAACAAACATAATAAGTTTTCAATTAAGATGTAGCAAAAAATGCATAAACAAATAGATGCATTCAAGGGTATAATTATCCTATGCATCATGCAGAAAAGCATGATGATACAAGGCAGGAGTTCAAGACTATCACAACTGAAATGATGTTAAAAATATGTGGACTACTGTAAGAGGGCTTCTTTGGAAGGCGAAAAGTTTTAAAAAGAACAATATAACTTACATAATTAAAAAAAAAGAAAAAAAAAAAGAGGAGAGAGACAGGAAGATGTTCATTTAGCTTGTATGCTTTTCAATTTAATAGACGGGATTATTCTCAGTCGCAACTGCAAGAGCCTCAGCGTCAGTTAATGATGAGTTCATGACTAACCCAGAAGACTCACAAGCTCTGCATGTATGATCTGAGCCAGCATTTAACTTGCCATATCAGAATTAAAAACAAACAGGTAAATGAGCCCACTATAACTTAACAGATAGGAAGGCCTGAGGGGTCTCATGACAAACTTTCTTCATTTCCAGAAGGCTCTTTCCAGACTCAAGTGGAACGCATTTGAGGGTTCTAACTTTGGACTTAAGTTTGGGATATGATAAATAAAATGAGTTTGTCAAGAAAAGCTGAAAACATCAAATCAAGCAGCATTTCAACCTCTAAAAGTGTTTGGGAAATTATTGAAAACCCCTTGGGAGGGGTGTTTTTCATAGTTTCCAAAAACATTGGGTTTTTCAAATCGAAACATCTCTCATGGGGTCCATAAAATTGCCCTTATAAGTTTTTATTAGCAAGTCTATAAACAGCCTCTTACTTTCAACTGAAGAGAGGACTCTTATTATACATGCCTGCATTACTCTTATTATTTCCAATTTCTCACATTTGTCGTCTTCTAATATCCACTATGCTACTGCCATAATCTTCCATGAAAATCTTCCTGAAGATTGCCTCTCTCAATCCTATGTCATGCTCTTTGTCACCTCATTATTGTGTAAAAGAGACTTCTCTAGTTACACCAAGAGCTGCCTAAACTTACATTACATCAATATATAAGCAAAAAATTTCCAAACAGAGAAGGGAAGAAAAATGAATTTTGCATGAGTTACCTGTACACATGGTGTGATATGGTTACCATTCAATTGGATCTTTTCTACGGTCCCACCTATAGACTCCACACGAGGTCTCAAAGTCTCTTCAAGTAGATCTGTATCATCAATTGTGTCGAAGCTGAACTTCACCTAATAGTAAAGAATTAAAAACATACCAAATAAATATCAAAGCCCTCCAGATAAAGTTGATTTTGGGACAGACAGAAAACAGTGCATACCAGTAGTGTATGTGGTACATTGTATGACTTTTTAAAACAATCCCTATTCTCAGAGGGTGTTGGCTTGAACTCTGACATCCCTTCTGTAACCTAACACATGCAATATCAATTTCACAAATGTATAAGATTCAAAAGAAACCAAAAGTTCACTAGCCTACCGATAGGGTCGTTTGGATCATATAATATTTTATTATAAGAGAATATTATATTAACGGAAAGAAATATTACCTTAAAGTTGGGAATGTTTAGAAAATGTGTTTGGTTGGTTCGAATAAATTGGTGAATAATATGTTTGGTCGGGAGGATAAATGGATGGGCATGTTATATAGATTACTAAATTGCCCTCCTTTTTAAATATTAATATAATAGTATTTTTTTATTATTTTTTTTAATCATTTTTTTTAACCCCCTACATTTGAAATTTTGTTAAAACTCCCCAGCTATATAAAACTTTAATTTGTAGCAAAATCACCCCTACCCACCCCAAGCCATTGCCGACAACCAGCCACCACCGCTGACAGTCAACGGAATAGTGCACCACTGGCCGTATATGACCCGCCGTATGCCGGCAAAACTGGAAATGGCCATGAATCACAAATCCATGACTAGATCTATGGCCATTTAAAGATGTGGCCGTGAAATGGCAACAAATCTCGCTGACCGGCCAGATCTCACAAGTCGTGCACCATTATGGCGACTTATGCCGGTGGCCGACAATGGTGAGTTACAACCGACGGGGGTATTTTGTTAATTTTTAACCTTTTTTGTGGTTGAAGTGTTTTAGCTAATTTCTCAAATGTAGAGGGGTTGGGCTAATTGTTTTTTGATAGACATTTCAGGGCAATTGTATCCGAAATGGTTTTTAATTAAGGGTAAAATTGGTAAAAAAATCATATTACCTCGATAATGTTTTAATAACACCCCCTAACAAGGTAATAAGATTACCCCCACATTACCAACAGTAAACACTATTTACAATAAAAGATTATCGTAATATTTTTATTACTTGCAAACCAAACACAAGAATTTTCCAAAATAAATGAAAATTACCCCTCTTATCTTATATATCCCCGATCCAAATGGCCCCTAAAGGGTAAATTTTAATAATGTCAAAAGAGCAAAAAGTAGGGAGAATTCTACCAACCCAAAACAAGAAACTATCTATATTCATTAGTTCTGGTTTTAAATTCACAAACTGCAACCAGTTACCCATTGATGGAATTCTCATAGATAATTGTCAAGTAAAGCAAGCATGTCCAACCAAGCAAAACTGGTGTTTTATTAAAATCACATTGGATAATTTTCATGTTACACACAATCAAAGGGTATCTATCAAATAGATTCAGTGATATTTCTGCTGAAAGGTAGAGTGGAAAGAAAAAGAACTGATCTGGAAGAAATGGAACAAAATGAGTTGTTTCAGTTAGTGTTATACAGATCAAATTACCTGACTGAAAACTGATGGCAATTGATTAACAAAATTGTTCAATGAAACTAGGGATTCCTGATCATTGCCTGGTATTATTGCTCCAGCTGTATCAAGTAGCACCTTCCACGCATCACCTTTTTTTTTTTTTTTTTTTTGTGGGGGGGGCACGATTAGAAACATATATCATATGTGCATAATGAATATAAATGCATATTAAAGGAGTGACATGTCACAGCTGACATGATATTATGATTACTATTTCAGTAACATGCAATAGCAGTGATTAAATCAGATTGAACATGTTATAAGGGGAAGCCGAGCCAATGAAAAACATGATTGAGGTGATTGGAAAAAGACGAAATGGTCCATAGTAATGATACCTAATGTAGAGGATAACAGAGGAATGACCCTTAACGTCACTGAATTTAAATTAATAGCTTATCTGAGCAGTATATCGGAAAAAAAAAAAACCTTAATTCAATGCCCTATACCAATGTCCTTTTCTTTAAGAGTTCTGGCCATAGTTTGTCCATATTGGTTCAATTGTACGAAACATTCTGGATATGCTTATATAGCAAGGACATGAATTTCCATAATAAATGGAGAAAGAATAAAAAGCACCATATTCAGGCAAAATGGTAGTCAACCATCCAAGTTGACAAATGTAAAATCCAGCATGAAAACTACTTAATATTTTTCATTAAATTAGCATAAGCAAGAGGCAGAGTTTGATGCACCTGAGGCACTCCTAGCCATTGAATACACTGGAGATGCTTCCACAATTGGCATCATCTGACTGACTATAGGACCCAACTGCAGGGTAGAATTACAACCATTTATTGTACACCTCTGATTCAACTAAATCAACAACAATTGTGCCAGCTTAAAACCTTTTTCGAATTGTGCAAGAAGGTCAAGGATCATAGTAGATTGATTATATGTAGTTGAGCTAAGCTAGGTCCTGACCAATTTCCTATCCGAAAGAAAGTCAATACTAAGGTAATTCTGTCAACAAGCAAAAGGAATGGTTATATGATAATCCTAGGTAAGATTATGGCTTATTTACCATGATGACGATAAGACTTGATTCTATTCTGTGCTGAGAATACACATCAATCTTATTATAAATCTAACATGACTTTGATTTTGGGAAAATTTAGATGCACATTAATCCAAGAATAAGAACCTGTCACTCCATAAGGACAGGCACAAAACTTTTGGAAAAACAAAGCTTAACCATTAATAAACAAACATAATTACCTGCTCAAAGTATGGTACTGCCTCTGTTGCTGGCCTGTTGTTGAATGAGATTATGGCATTAGCCTTCCACAGAAATAATTTGCTTTGTCACACTCCACAGATTGCTTATATTAAACTCAACAAAACTTCAAAAAACACATTGTGCAAACAAAACTAATGTCTACAATACACTCCTCAGAATACTTCCACTCACACAAGCAAACTTTTGGAAAAGCAAAGAAAACCAAACCTTTGGTATCTTTTCAGAGAAATAACTGCCTATGAGTACTTGGATAAGTGCACCATTACTGCATATTCATTCAAAAAAAGAAATAGGTCACAGCAAGGTAAATTATGAAACAGTTGATTCAAAAGAGGACATCAATTTGCCCCCCAGTACTAATCTTTTAGTGAAGAATAAAACCAATGTATTAGCTTGATTTCGTGCTCTTATGAACAAACCATTGGTGAAATTTCTTTGCAACAAGGGCCAACAATTGTTACACTAAGAGTAAACCTAATCAAAACATCACAATGAATATACAGTATAGACAGCACAGAACGATAATATGTGACCACAAGCTAGCAGTACCACTGCAACCATAAAAAGGCAACATCATCACTGGAAGAAGTAAAAACATATGAACAAGTTTGCTGCAGCATATTGCTTATCAAACTTGGATGCCATTTTCCATAGGAATAATCAGAATGCTGTTACCGGAATATTCTCTTGTGATATTCTTAAAATGTATATTTATTTATAAGTACAACATTATATTAATATACTCATCCTCTAACTAGCAACAAAATGTTCTTTATTATCAAGGCGATAAATAATGAGGTTCTGACCTGTGACCAACAGAAAATATAGGTAGGTCGACAAGATCAGTAGGGGCTAAATTGGCATGGGCCAGCCCAGTGGTGAGAATAGTATCCAAGCAGGAATTAAACCTCTCGTAAACTTGATTAGCAGCCTTAGCATGATCAAATGTCACATTGTACGGCACTGATATTAAAAGAAACCCTTCTTTTGCCAATAGCTCTTTCAAATAACTTCAACAACCAATTACAACAGAACAAACGCATTTCACTAATAATTCCAACACTGTTAAAAAAAAAAAAAAAACCCAAAAAGGAAATGAAATAAAAACAAAACCTGTAGGTGACTTCAGGAACAGCTCCAATGAAAGCGCCGCCCAAGAATTTGATGATAGCACGGGGCTTCTTGCCATTAAGTGGAGGTATGACCAAGCAAGAATCAAGTCTTTTGTAAAATTTACTGTTATTAGTATCAAAGCTGAATCTTCTGTTGGGTTGGCCCGCGTAGCCGTTGTTGGAAACCATATTTGAGAATGATAAAGAAATGGGTCTTCTGTTTGTAATCGGAGAAAACACCGGCTGGGACAGTAAAGAATGTGTTACTTGAGAAGGGTGTTTACATGCAAGCGTTGTTGTTGGAGAGAAGATGGTTCTACAATTGGTGGATGAAGTCGCCAATTCCATGGTTAATTGGTTGATAATTTGGTATGAAGCTGGGCTATAGAGGTTCTTGATTCTTTAGAATTGGAAGAGAGTGTGAGTGTTTGTTAAGTATTTTTTTGATGAGTGGAAAATGTGGAATGAACGAAGATGGTAGTTCATGTCTTCATGATAGTTATTACGCCACGATTGTGGAAATTCCTCTCCCTCGTAATACATGTGGGCCGGAGCTTGAAGTAAGTAATGGGCCTTTGGGCCATTTTTTACTTTTAATTAAAAATAAAACAATGCAAATATTCTTAAATTTTAAAAATTAAATAAATTTAAAACAAAGAGAAAAGGAAGGTTGGGTTAGGTAAGGTCATGTCAACATAATTTTATGATTAACTTCAAATGGTGAAACAAAATTTCTGGTCATTTGGGGAATAAATGAGATTTCAATTTTGACAATTTTCTTAGGGTTTTATTTCAATTCTAGTAGAACTGATTTGGGGAAAACAGATTTAAGGGAAGGAGAAATTTTGAATCAATTTTTATTTTTTGTTTTAATTTTTGGGACCAACCGACATGGCAACTAGGTGACATGGCAGATGTGGTGGCATCTGTCATGCATGTCAGCATCATAATTGTCAAATCGTGTATCGTATCATGTATCGAAAATCTAATTTTTAATCGTATATCGTGTATCGTATCGTATCGTATTGTAGGATATGCCTTTTTCAACAAAATTAATAAAATAATATAATTTTTCTAAAAATCATCCCCATGATTAATTAACAAATTTTGTGGTATTATTGGCTTTAAATTATGATATTACATAATCAAAATTAATCACAAAATTAACGATTTATATCATTTTCTCTCAACCATTCATATCATTTCCAAGATTAATGTTAATATCTATAACTTCACTTATGTTATTATTATCATGAAAATAGGCAACCCATCTTCATTTTCACTTTCTTCATGCAAAATAGGTAAATTTGGGTAAGTTTTAGTGAACCAGGTTGGGTGACCTGGATTCGACCTGAAATTTTTTTTGGACTTTTGGCCCAAATTAATAAAATTGTATCGATTTGTATCGATATTTTTAAGGATACAAACAGATACGTATCGTGTCGTATGATACATATCAACGTATCGAAAGGTTTAGGATACATTCTCTAATACATATCGTTGGCGACCCGTATCGAATCGTATCATAGGATACGTATCGCGTATCGTAGAATACTAACAATCATGATCAACGTCACATCAGTTAGTATGCGAGATTAGTATAGGATGTTAGTAAGGCTAACATTACTCATCGGACAAGAAATATTGATGTTGACTTTGGAAGGAACTTAAGAATTCGATAATTACGGGCTTTCTTCCTAGAATCAAATATACAAATTTTGGAACTTGGTTTTGACTGAAAACGTTTCAGCCAGCACCACATTCTGCTAACAGAAAAAAGAGTTGGCGGCTCCAAGATTTTTAAACACGGCAAAAGCACATCCAAGGCTTTCAATAGGGCCTGGACTCCACCTCAAAATTTCAACATTCATTTGTTCTCCGATCCTGATTCAATCCTGAACCAGATGAACTAGTGCCAAATCAACCTTCTTGAGGTTGTAAAGACATCAACTCCACTAATATCGGTCAAAAAGTCACAATGCTAAATAATAGCACTTAATTAGAAACCCAAGTATTGAGAACCAAATCAAACATGTACGCAAGAGGAGGTAATTCTCCATTGATGCCTACTGGCTCCAAAATAGTGCAATTTTAAACATCAGACATGCTCGGGCCAGCCCATGGAGAGGGTTCAGGAATGTTAAATTTTGATTTTTTTTTTTTATCATTAACAGTAATCAAACTAACAATTTTATGGATAAAAATAACAGGTCACTAATAGAATCCAATAAGGACTGTAAATAACATGCTTTCCCCGACGTTTGTGGAATTTGCAGCATCTTTCCTGTCATCTTCACCTCCACCGGTTCCTTTCAGTTCAAGCAACTTTGATTAAACATACATGTATTCACCACCCCGAACAGCATTCTTAGCACCTTTCCTCTCTTCTTCAGCTTCCTTCTCCCGCTCTTTCCAGTTCTCATATGCATGATCATCAGTTTGCAGTTCATGCCGACAGATGGGACAAGAATTGTGCTCATCCTGCCATAAAATCAAAATGCTATAAGAGACATGCAATTTCCAATTAACCATTAACATAGTTTAAGTTATTTGGCAGCAAGAACAAACAATATATGTCTAAGGGCATGGAACCACAAATAACTATGAAATCTTCATACATGAACCAAAGCAAAGTCAAGAAACAATACCAGCCATGGTTTTAGACAAGGAGGATGGAACGTGTGCTTGCACGGCAACTCTTGCATTTTGTCACCTGAAACCAAGTTCTCCTTACAAATTGCACACTCTGCATCGTGTCCTAGCTTGGACAATATTTCATCTGTCAGAATAATAATTGGGAGCTTGGCAACAACTTCTTTACTGGCAGGTGGAGCTCTAGGTGGTGCACCATCATCGTCCAATATCTTAAAAACAAAGAGATCTAATAAGTATCACTACATTAAAAAGCTTAGGCTGATAGGTAAAGACTCGATACTGATATTTAAGGTCTAAAACTACCCCTCACTTGCAATACAAGTGGATCGAACACAAACCAGAATCAGATAAACAACTATAACCATAAACCCAAAGACAATATATCATAACCTGGTTAAAGTAATAGTCGATTCAAATATAAGAACCAACCATAAACACAAAGACAATACATCATAACTTGGTTAATGCAATCATGGATTCAAATATTAGAATACTTGGTCAATTTGACTTAAAGTAGTTGATTAACCTAAAAGTTTATATTGATATTTAAACACTATACAATAGTTTATACTCATATCAAGATAAAAGCATAAGCAAGTTACAAGATTATTTAAAAGAATAAGGACAAAAAATATTCTTATCTATATGCCAACCTATTTGAATTTAACTTTTCTGGCTGCACATCCCTGAATTTAACAAATTGTCTACTTTCATGTAGAAAGCAATATAAATTCATTATTCACCATCATATGTACAAAGTAGATAGAAACATTCATGGATTGGTCTTTGCAACAATGTACTTGATTATAAACTTTCCATCAGCATACCGATTAGTTTACATCTATTCTTTCTAAAGTATTTGTGCATTGCAACAAATAAAATCTCATTGATTATGTAAATCTGGGAGGCCACAAAGGATCTTCTATCAACATTACATATATGATCAGGTAAAAATAACCGAAGAGAGTACCTCTGGTATAACAGCATCAAGGTTATTAATCAATTCCTGAAATATATTGGCAGCTGCTTCTGAATTTCTATTGCTATCCACTGGACCGCGAGAAGACTCAGCAGTCACAAGGGAAGAAACTGCATTAATCAAATTAGACTGCACCAGCCAGTAGGGTTGTGGTGGCTCGGGATCCACAGTCAAATGCCCCTCAAAAAGATAACCTATATCAAATCAATACACATAAAAAAACAGACTTAACCTCATGAAATCCATTAAACCATTCACAAGCATGTAAAAAAGAAATGCGAAAAAGTTAAAAGAAAACTAAACCTCTACTGTTGGTGGATTCCGAAACCTCAGTTGGATTATCAATGTCATGTAAATGTTCCTTAGCTTGAGCAATACAAGCCTTCATATGTTGCTTATGAGAAGGGTCAGAAACAAGACTCTCAGCCTGCTCAAAAAGCCGAAGTCCAGCAAGCCAAAAACCCGGCGACGTGTATCTCGTCTTTAAAATAGTTGCAACTCGGCAAACAACAGAATAGAACTGCCACACATCAGGGAAAAAGCATTTAACTCCAAAATCTTAACATTCAATCAAAACCATCAAATTGAACACCAAAATCAACCGAATTTTAATTAAACCGACAAATTTTCTCCCGTTACGATCTCTAAATTTAAAAAGAAAAGAATCAGAAAGAGGCGAACGAACCAGATTGCGAAGAGGTGGAGAAGCAGAGGGAAATTGATCGTGAAGAAGAGAATTGATTTTGGAGACGGAATCTTCAAACTTCTGTTTCTTTCCGAGCTGTTTTTGCAATTCTTCCAATTGCTGTCTCAATCCTTCATCCGACTCCATTGTCTCTTTTCTTTCGTTTAATTAATCTTCTTATTCTTTATAATGAATTGAATGAATGAAGATGAATCTGTATCGTACTATAAATTATGAAAGAAATGCATTTTCGTGGGCAAGGGGAAAACCAAAGCCAACCGACTGGGGGCGGTCAAACTTACACATGGTAATGGTAAGGGGTGTTTGGGTCAGAGAATGTTGGATCACTGGGAATATTGGATTATTGAAAAGTTAGATTACTTTAAAAATGATTAAGAATCTTTAGGAAAATATGTTTGATTAATGGATGTATATGTTATATTAATATAGTTAGTTAGAAAGAATAAATTGGTGGGTATGTTATTTAAATTACTAAATTATCTTCTAATTAAATATTATTATTATATTATTTTTTAATATTAATTATTATTTGGGTTATTATAACCCCTTACATTTAAAAACTTAACAAAAACAACCCCATAATAAAAGTTTAAAAAATCAACAAAACACCCCCACCAACCCAGCCATTGCTAGCTGTCAGCAACCATTGCAGGCTGTCGGAAGCTGGCAACCTAACGGCGCACAGAAGGCAAGAAATGACCTCCGTGAGCTGTATGGCCATTTTTGGCCAGAGATGTGGTCGGAAATAGCCAGACGTGACAGATTTGGCCGTCAACGGTCAGATCGTGATGGATCTATTTGGTAGTCAGCGGCTAGATCGATGGTCATTGATGGCCAGATATCTGGCCGAAAATGGTCATATCGGTGCAAGGTGGCCATTTTCGGCCTTCGGTGCGTTGTTCCGACGATGGCAATGGTTGCTAGCGGCAGGTGGGTAAGGGTGGTGGCTTGGGTGGGCTGCAATTTGTTTTGAATTCAAGGGTAATTTTGTCCAAAAAGTTAATTAATTAGGATGAAATAGTAAAAGCCATATTTATGTAAATAAATTCAAAAATAAGGACATTATTGTCCTAAAATTTTATTAATAAGGGAGAGAATTGTAATAAAAAAAAAATAACCATAGTAATCTTAGAATACCTAAGAAAATGGAGGTAATCAGATTACCTCCAATATTACCAATAATAACCACTATTGGTATTTGAAAATTACCGGTATCTTATATTACTTGACAACATGGTAATCAAGTAATATAAGATAACTTAACCCCAGTAATCTCCAATAACCTCCAACCAAACGCCCCCTAAAAGTATACTGAATCCTTTAGACCCACTAATTTAGGAAATGACCCTTACACCACAATCATTTTTTTGCGATGAGTAATACTATACCAACAATTCTTTCTCATAAACTTTCTCTTATAACCCTAACGTGACAGTTCGTAATAATTAGTGGAACCTATATGAGACTTATTATGAATTGACCAATTATAAACAGTCACATTATATTGTGAGAGAGGATTATTGGTGTAGTATTGTTGTTTTGGCATATCTCACCAGTACCTTTCCCAAGCAATTGCACCTCTCGCTGGGCCGCCACACACAAGCAACATCTCCTCAACCCCATTGTATTGCTCCCACCACACACAAGCCTCTTACTAAACAGTAATACTACGTTTACCGAGTAAATTACCGATTTCACATACCGATGTAGTTAAAATTTAAGATTTTGATAATTGGGCAAGTGCATCGGTATGTGAAAATCGGTAATTTACTCGGTAAACGTAGTATTACTGCTTACTAAAATACCATTTCTTAATTTATGTTTTCTTTTTATGTGGGAGTTATGTTTGGTTTAGTTGTTGTTTCATGATATTAATTAGTAAAATATTGTTAAAATTAATTATGTAGTACTAACGTGTAACAAACAGTAAAGTAGGGGATTAACAGTTATTTATATACTAGAAAGGTTTCATATATTCATGGTATACACAGGGGTTTTAGAGTAATTGTCCCCTTTACTTGTCTGATTTACAGCACACATACACATTCATCATGTGGGCTTCCCATTTTTGGCCCAAACAAAGGCCCAACCGGAACCTTAATTAATAATGATATATAATAATTAGAGCCATGAAATTAACAATAAATGACATAAGGAGAATTGAAATATTATCATTGGTGATAAATGAAAATTATCTTGATACTTAAAAAAAAAAAATTAAAGAGATGAAATAAATTTTATATTTTTGTTTCTAAACTTACATTACATCATTTTAAACTTAATTTAAGCAAAGTTATTTTATCTTTGACAATATGAGAAGAGTAAATGACTTTTTCCCATCCAAATAATGACTTAATAACACATTTCCACCCACAGACTTTTAAAATATCACTTTATTATCTAAATTCATACTATGTTTCCAATTCCAACATCCTTACAATCCCACATCACCATCACTCTATTCCCCTATCACCACTTACCAAAATCTCTCAAACCTTACTCCGGTCAACCCCATCAATCAACGACAATCGAGCGATTAGGGTTTGTGCAACCGCCTCTTCCAAGTAAAATCATGATCAATCACAACCACCAAAAGACTTATCACTTCATCAGTCTCCCCTCTTCAAAAGCTTCAACAGCTTAGACCGAGTTTGCCCTCTGTTCATCTTCGGAATATAAATTTGGGTAGTAAAGTGGTATTTTAAAAGTTTGTGAGTGAAACTGTGTTATTAAATCATTACTTGGGTGGGAAAAAGTCAGTTAACTCATACCAGAACCCTAATTATTTAGGAAATATAAAATATAAGAGTAGTGGCTTCCATTCGTGTAAAGCTAAAACCTTGGCTTAAAAGGAGATTGTTGTTCCCTCTCATCATCGTCTTTAAGAAAAGAGTTGATAAAGTGCAAACATCTTCTTCATTTACAGCTTGCTTCCTTGTCCACATACTGCATTTGCAGGACCAAGGACCCAAAAAAAAAAAAAAAAAAAAAAAACAATTAACATATATTACTCTACAATCCTTTTAACAGCAGCAGGTAAAAAGGAACATTTGGAGCTCTAAACTTTACTTTAACTCACTTTGGCTTTAACAGCAGCACATAAAAACAGAAAAAACTTCTTTCTAAATATACATACAACAATCAATTATGAAAAATTCTCTAAGGAATTTTCTCAGGCCCTACAATTTCTTCAATGAATCCTTCATGTAGTAACAGGATCATAGCATATCAAAGTCGATGCGTCTAGTTTACCATTTCCCTTCAAGAAACTAGAACTTCATTACTATTTGATGTTTAAGCATGCACCAGATCAAGCTTTCAAGAAAAGGTTCTTTGCATTGAGTTGATTATGTGAAATTGCATCAATCTTTGTCTTCTTCATCACAACTTCTAAAAGTAAAAGGCAGTTACCTACCAAAGATCACAACAGAAAACTGCAACATACAAGTAACATGTCTACATCATTGATAAAACAAAAAGATGGTTAAAGGAAATCTTTATTAGAATGACAAGCATGACAATTTTTGTAAACTCAAGTGTAGTAAGTAGTACACGATGTTACAAATGAATTGAGTTAATTTTAATAGCAAAGTTCATACCAATTTACGTTGGCTAATTTGCTTGAACAAATTAAAGAAATAAAAAACTCATGAAACTATGAAAGAATACAAGAAAACTACAGATTAATGAAAAGTCACAGCGGCATTCTTGATCCTGAATATGTTGCTCCCTTGCCAACTCTAGTGCTTCTCATACAGAAGCTTCGATCCTTGGCTCAAATGAGAAGGCAGACATGAACTCCACGGCTTCACCATCCATATAGCATCTGGGCAAATCAACCCATTCACTGGTGACCAAATCACATAAAACATAACTGAAATGCTCAGCAGAGTTTAAGCAAATAAATATCTGGTCACCAGCCCCAACACAGTTTATATCCACCTTCTTGCCATAAAACTCATGCGACATTGCTGGTGGCATTGCTGCAATCTGATGCCAAGACCCCTTATCCTGATCAAATCTCCACACTCTAAGACTGGCACTTTCAAGAAATTCTGATAACAAAACAACTAGCATTTCTCCTCTACATTGCACTACATCAATGGAGTACTCAGAAAAGACTGGTAACAGCCTTGGGTACTCAGAGAAACTCTTGCGGGTCAGATTGCATGCCACAATTACACCAGATGAGCTAAGGAAATAAGCAATTTCCTCACCATCTTTGCAAGTAATGACTGAAGAGTATTCCTTGGATGGACTTCTCTGCATGTTAGTGGCTACTACATTACCAGCTTTACTAAGGAAGTAAACAGCATCATCATCGTCATCATCATTTGACTCAATCTCCATAGTTTCATCAACCTTTCTACTCAGCGAAATCTCTTCTTCCCAGCAATTACCACTTGAGTTGTAGACTTTGAATGATAGTTTTGGAAGTTCACCAAACACTAACACAAGCTTGTAAGAGCTGTCATATTGGGAACATTGATCCATGACAATGGCATGAAGAGATTGGTTTTCAGGTGCAAGATCCAGTGGAGGGAGTTTGCGACATGACCCTGTCACGGGATTGCAGACAATGAAATTTCCAGATGCATTTCGGAAACAGACCAAACCACCAGATGCTGCAACTGGCATGCAATCGGATTTGGATTTCTGCTGGAGGAGAGGTGGGTGTTTGAGCCCTTTCCAACCTTTTTCAGCAGAATCGAAAACAACTGAATGGTTGAGATGGCGATCAACCATTAAAAACCATGGATCCCGGGAAGGAATCTGAGAGCAGGCAACCTTGAAGCTGGAAGAATCTGCAACTGACTTCCATCTCTTACAGACCGAACTAAGACGGAAAAATGTGGAGGTGGGTAGCCATGATAATACTCTTTCAAGAAGATCTTGATTGAGCTCATCCATGGAGAAGCTCAAAGTGTCTTTATCTTCCTCGGGTGACTTTCTCTTCCTAGACGGCCTTGAAGCCCAGCAATCAAGAAGCTCCATTGATTCTATGCTTGTGACAATTAACTGCAACAAAAAAGAGATCGATGTTATTAACAATAGGTGATGGGTCAAATCAATGTGTATCATAATAAGCCCAGAAATAAAATGACGCTTACATGCAATGTATGCACTTCAAACTACTCTAACTTGATAAAGATTACTGAGAATATGCCCTAACCGCCTCCCCTAGGTTCTCTGATATAAATGCTATCGATGTAGTGAAACTGAACAAATTATTGGAGTGGAAACAGATTAAAAAGAATTGAGAGTATTCTGATATAAAGTAAGCAATGGCAGAATGGGAATGTTATAAGAATAATGACAACCAATCAAAATTACATGCTTAGAACATCTCCATTTGCTCTAAATTCCAATCCCAAAACTATAATTTTACGCTATCAAAAGCAGAATAAGGGAATCCCCATCTTTTAATCGGTTTATGTTGTTTATAGGCAAAACAACAACTTGGGTTCAGAGTTTCTACAGATGCAAATCATAAGAAAAAAGTAATTTAAGAAGAGGTGATGCCAGGAATTGAACTATAAATGTGAAAGACAAAGCTAATAATGATCTCTCCCCATGTGAAACACATTTTAGATTGAAAACAACATGAGATTACTTTACTTTTGCATATGAATAAAACATGGTTTTCAGTATAACAGCAGAGGAATACCTCAAGCAAACAAAAAATCAGTAAAATCACAACATACATAAACGAACATAAGAAGGAGATAATGAAAATAAAAATATAAACAAGATGAAAGGAGAAAGAAAGAAAGAAAGAAACGTACTTGCAGGTTCGTGAGTGAGACTGTGAAGAGGAGTTGGAATGGGAGGTGAGAGTGAGTGTGAGTGTGAGTGTGAGCGTGAGGTGGGGGTGGCTTTAAAAAGAGACAAGAAACAAAAAAACAGAAAAAAGAAAAAGAAGCAAAGTTAAAATGAAGTGAGGAAGGGAGGTAGGAAGCTTCCCGGTTAGCTCTTTTTTAAGCGTTGACGCACAAACACACGAGGGGAGGATCCAGCTGCACACTTCCACTACACTACACAACACAAACAAACCACAGTAGTTGACTCTCTTTCTCTATATTCATATAGGCAATAGGCAAACGATAGTGGCATTGGATTCTGAGTGGGGTTGGGTATCAAAACACACAAAGCCTAAGTAACAGCCGCACTTTAATCATAAAAGAAAGTGAAAACACACGTAAACAGGTTTTGTCAAAGAGGGTTTCTTCTTGTTCTGACCTCTCTAAAGTAAAAGCGCGCTGTGTGTTTCTTTCTTTTATTTGTGTCCTCGTTGAGGAATCTATGTCTTTAGTTTAGTTTAGTTGGTTTGTATCTGTAAGTCAATGGTGAGAACTTATTCCCAGCAGATATTGGAAAAATAAAAGACAAAAAAGCCGTTAATCACGACTCCTTTTCTCATGTTTTCAATTACTCTACTATTAATAAACGCCAAAGCAGAGATCTCGATGCTATTCCACAATGCCTGTGCGCATGTGTAATTTCTTTAACTATTTTGTTTTGTTGTGGGTAAAAAAACAATTAACATATATTACTCTCAATCCTTAACAGCAGCAGGTATAAAAGGAACATTTGGAGCTCTAACTTTACTTTAACTCACTTTGGCTTTAACAGCAGCACATAAAAACAGAAAAAACTCCTTTCTAATATACATACAACAATCAATTATGAAAAATTCTCTAAGGAATTTTCTCAGGCCCTACAATTTCTTCAATGAATCCTTCATGTAATTACAGGATCATAGTATTCAAAGTCGATCCGTCTACTTTACCATTTCCCTTCAAGAAACTAGAACTTCATTACTATTTGATGTTAAGCATGCACCAGATCAAGCTTTCAAGAAAAGGTTCTTTGCATTGAGTTGATTATGTGAATTGCATCAATCTTTGTCTTCTTCATCACAACTTCTAAAAGTAAAAGGCAGTTACCTACGAAGAATCATAACAGAAAACTGCAACATACAAGTACATGTCACATCATTGATAAAACAAAAAGATGGTTAAAGGAAATCTTTATTAGAATGACAAGCATGACAATTTTTGTAAACTCAAGTGTGTAAGTAGTACAGGATGTTACAAATGAATGAGTTAATTTTAATAGCAAAGTTCATACCAATTTACGTTGGCTAATTTGCTTGAACAAATTAAAGAAATAAAAAACTCATGAAACTATGAAAGAATACAAGAAAACTACAGATAATGAAAAGTCACAGCGGGTTCTTGATCCTGAATATGTTGCTCCCTTGCCAACTCTAGTGCTTCTCTACAGAAGCTTCGATCCTTGGCTCAAATGAGAAGGCAGACATGAACTCCACGGCTTCACCATCCATATAGCATCTGGGCAAATCAACCCATTACTGGTGACCAAATCACATAAACATAACTGAAATGCTCAGCAGAGTTTAAGCAAATAAATATCTGGTCACCAGCCCCAACACCAGTTTATATCCACCTTCTTGCCATAAAACTCATGCGACATTGCTGGTGGCATTGCTGCAATCTGATGCCAAGACCCCTTATCCTGATCAAATCTCCACACTCTAAGACTGGCACGTGCGTATGGTTTCTAAACACAGATTATTAATTTCTGCAGATTCTTGCTTTAATATGAATTGTAAAATTATACCATTGATCTTGGCTCATGTAAACGATCCTGTTATATTAATTTTTTGTTTATGCTTTGTATACGGGACCGTTTACTAACAATATTCATGTAAATAAATTCAAAAATAAGGGCATTATTGTCCTAAAATTTTATTAATAAAGGATAGAATTATAACAAAAAAAGATAACCTTGGTAATCTTATAATACCTAAGAAAATAGAGGTAATTAGATTATCTCTAATATTACCAATAGTTAGGGGTGTTAAAAAAAATGCAAAAACCGAACCGAAAAAACAGTTCGGTTACGGTTCGAAAAATTCAAAAAACCGAATATTCGATTCGATTACTGGTTCGAGAGAAATTAGAAACGGTTAACCGAAAACCAGTTTCTCAAATATATATATAAATATATTATATATTAAATAAATAAATAATAACCTAAACTAAAATAAATTCCTAATTCACTCAATCTAAAATGCCAACCCAAATTTTTTTTCTTAGTTCCCAATGTATTGTCTATATTTATAATTTAATTTAGGACAAATTTAAAAAAAAAAAAAAAAGTTTTATAAAAAAAAAAAAAGGGAAAACCGGTTCAAAACCGGTTAACCGTTTTTTTTAAAACGGTTAACCAGTTTTTTGGTTAACTGAAAAACCAATTTTCCCTAAAACTAGTTCGGTTTCGGTTTCGGTTCGGAAACTTTCCCGAACCAAAAATCCAGCTTGGTTTAGAAAAGCGGTTAATCGGTTCAGTTAATCGCTTTTGAACACTCCTATCAATAGTAACTACTATTGGTATTTAAAGATTACCGATATCTTATATTACTTGACAACCAAACATAGTAATCAAGTAATATAAGATGACTTAACCCTAGTAATCTCCAATAACCTCCAACCAAACGTCCCCTAAAAGTATACTGAATCCTTTGGACCCACTAATTTAGGAAATGACCCTTACACCGCTATCATTTTTTTGGCATGAGTAATAGTATACCAATAATTCTTTCTCATAAATTTTCTCTTATAACATTAACGTGACAGTTCGTAATAATTAGTGGGATCCATATGAGACTCATTATGAACTGACTAATTGTAAACTATGAGAAAGAATTCTTGGTGTAGTATTGTTCTTTTGGCATATCTCACGAGTACCTTTCCCAAGCAATTGCACCTCTCCCTGGGCCGCCACACACAAGCCACGTCTCCTCAACCCCATTGTTTTGCTCCCACCACACACAAACCTCTTACTAAAATACCATTTCTTAATTTCTGTTTTCTTTTTATGTGGGAGTTATATTTGGTTTAGTTGTTGTTTCATGATATTAATTAGTAAAATATTGTTAAAATTAATCATGTAGTACTAACGTGTAACAAACAGTAAATTAGGGGATTAAGAATTATTTCTATACTAGAAAGGATTCATGATATGCAGAGGGGGTTTAGAGTAATTGTTCCCTTTACTTTATCCTTGTCTGATTTACAGCACACATACACATTCATCATGTGGGCTTCCCATTTTTGGCCCAAACAAAGGCCCAACCGGAAGAAAAATATTTTGGGTGAACCTTAATTAATAATGATATATAATAATTAGAGCCATGAAATTAACAATAAATGACATGAGGAGAATTGAAATATTATCATTGGTGATAAATGAAAATTATCTTGATACTTAAAAAAAAAAAATTAAAGAGATGAAATAAATTTTATATTTTTGTTTCTAAACTTACATTACATCATTTTAAACTTAATTTAAACAAAGTTATTTTATCTCTGACAATATGGGAAGAGTAAATGACTTTTTCCCACCCAAATAATAGTTTAATAATACCTTCCCACCCACATACTTTTAAATACCACTTTACTATCCAAATTCATGTTATGTTTCAAATTCCAACATCCTTACAATCCCACATCACCATCATTCTATTCCCCCATCACCACTCACCAAAACCTCTCAAACCTTACTCCCGTCAACCCCACTAATTAGCGACAATTGAGCGATTAGAGTTTGTGCAACCACCCCTTCTAAGTCAAATCATGATCAATCACAACCACCAAAAGACTCATCAGTCTCCCCTCTTCAAAAGCTCTAATAACTTAGATCGAGTTTGGTCTCTGTTCACCTCCGAAATATAAATTTGGGTAGTAAAGTGATATTTTAAAAATTTGTGGGTGAAAAAGTGTCATGAAGTCATTATTTGGGTGGGAAAAAGTGGTTAACCCATATGAGAAACCTAATTATTTAGGAAATATAAAATATAAGAGTAGTGGCTTCCATTCGTGTAAAGCTAAAACCTTGGCTTAAAAGGAGATTGTTGTTCCCTCTCATCATCGTCTTTAAGAAAAGAGTTGATAAAGTGCAAACATCTTCTTCATTTACAGCTTGCTTCCTTGTCCACATACTGCATTTGCAGGACCAAGGACCCAAAAAAAAAAAAAAAAAAAAAAAACAATTAACATATATTACTCTACAATCCTTTTAACAGCAGCAGGTAAAAAGGAACATTTGGAGCTCTAAACTTTACTTTAACTCACTTTGGCTTTAACAGCAGCACATAAAAACAGAAAAAACTTCTTTCTAAATATACATACAACAATCAATTATGAAAAATTCTCTAAGGAATTTTCTCAGGCCCTACAATTTCTTCAATGAATCCTTCATGTAGTAACAGGATCATAGCATATCAAAGTCGATGCGTCTAGTTTACCATTTCCCTTCAAGAAACTAGAACTTCATTACTATTTGATGTTTAAGCATGCACCAGATCAAGCTTTCAAGAAAAGGTTCTTTGCATTGAGTTGATTATGTGAAATTGCATCAATCTTTGTCTTCTTCATCACAACTTCTAAAAGTAAAAGGCAGTTACCTACCAAAGATCACAACAGAAAACTGCAACATACAAGTAACATGTCTACATCATTGATAAAACAAAAAGATGGTTAAAGGAAATCTTTATTAGAATGACAAGCATGACAATTTTTGTAAACTCAAGTGTAGTAAGTAGTACACGATGTTACAAATGAATTGAGTTAATTTTAATAGCAAAGTTCATACCAATTTACGTTGGCTAATTTGCTTGAACAAATTAAAGAAATAAAAAACTCATGAAACTATGAAAGAATACAAGAAAACTACAGATTAATGAAAAGTCACAGCGGCGTTCTTGATCCTGAATATGTTGCTCCCTTGCCAACTCTAGTGCTTCTCATACAGAAGCTTCGATCCTTGGCTCAAATGAGAAGGCAGACATGAACTCCACGGCTTCACCATCCATATAGCATCTGGGCAAATCAACCCATTCACTGGTGACCAAATCACATAAAACATAACTGAAATGCTCAGCAGAGTTTAAGCAAATAAATATCTGGTCACCAGCCCCAACACAGTTTATATCCACCTTCTTGCCATAAAACTCATGCGACATTGCTGGTGGCATTGCTGCAATCTGATGCCAAGACCCCTTATCCTGATCAAATCTCCACACTCTAAGACTGGCACTTTCAAGAAATTCTGATAACAAAACAACTAGCATTTCTCCTCTACATTGCACTACATCAATGGAGTACTCAGAAAAGACTGGTAACAGCCTTGGGTACTCAGAGAAACTCTTGCGGGTCAGATTGCATGCCACAATTACACCAGATGAGCTAAGGAAATAAGCAATTTCCTCACCATCTTTGCAAGTAATGACTGAAGAGTATTCCTTGGATGGACTTCTCTGCATGTTAGTGGCTACTACATTACCAGCTTTACTAAGGAAGTAAACAGCATCATCATCGTCATCATCATTTGACTCAATCTCCATAGTTTCATCAACCTTTCTACTCAGCGAAATCTCTTCTTCCCAGCAATTACCACTTGAGTTGTAGACTTTGAATGATAGTTTTGGAAGTTCACCAAACACTAACACAAGCTTGTAAGAGCTGTCATATTGGGAACATTGATCCATGACAATGGCATGAAGAGATTGGTTTTCAGGTGCAAGATCCAGTGGAGGGAGTTTGCGACATGACCCTGTCACGGGATTGCAGACAATGAAATTTCCAGATGCATTTCGGAAACAGACCAAACCACCAGATGCTGCAACTGGCATGCAATCGGATTTGGATTTCTGCTGGAGGAGAGGTGGGTGTTTGAGCCCTTTCCAACCTTTTTCAGCAGAATCGAAAACAACTGAATGGTTGAGATGGCGATCAACCATTAAAAACCATGGATCCCGGGAAGGAATCTGAGAGCAGGCAACCTTGAAGCTGGAAGAATCTGCAACTGACTTCCATCTCTTACAGACCGAACTAAGACGGAAAAATGTGGAGGTGGGTAGCCATGATAATACTCTTTCAAGAAGATCTTGATTGAGCTCATCCATGGAGAAGCTCAAAGTGTCTTTATCTTCCTCGGGTGACTTTCTCTTCCTAGACGGCCTTGAAGCCCAGCAATCAAGAAGCTCCATTGATTCTATGCTTGTGACAATTAACTGCAACAAAAAAGAGATCGATGTTATTAACAATAGGTGATGGGTCAAATCAATGTGTATCATAATAAGCCCAGAAATAAAATGACGCTTACATGCAATGTATGCACTTCAAACTACTCTAACTTGATAAAGATTACTGAGAATATGCCCTAACCGCCTCCCCTAGGTTCTCTGATATAAATGCTATCGATGTAGTGAAACTGAACAAATTATTGGAGTGGAAACAGATTAAAAAGAATTGAGAGTATTCTGATATAAAGTAAGCAATGGCAGAATGGGAATGTTATAAGAATAATGACAACCAATCAAAATTACATGCTTAGAACATCTCCATTTGCTCTAAATTCCAATCCCAAAACTATAATTTTACGCTATCAAAAGCAGAATAAGGGAATCCCCATCTTTTAATCGGTTTATGTTGTTTATAGGCAAAACAACAACTTGGGTTCAGAGTTTCTACAGATGCAAATCATAAGAAAAAAGTAATTTAAGAAGAGGTGATGCCAGGAATTGAACTATAAATGTGAAAGACAAAGCTAATAATGATCTCTCCCCATGTGAAACACATTTTAGATTGAAAACAACATGAGATTACTTTACTTTTGCATATGAATAAAACATGGTTTTCAGTATAACAGCAGAGGAATACCTCAAGCAAACAAAAAATCAGTAAAATCACAACATACATAAACGAACATAAGAAGGAGATAATGAAAATAAAAATATAAACAAGATGAAAGGAGAAAGAAAGAAAGAAAGAAACGTACTTGCAGGTTCGTGAGTGAGACTGTGAAGAGGAGTTGGAATGGGAGGTGAGAGTGAGTGTGAGTGTGAGTGTGAGCGTGAGGTGGGGGTGGCTTTAAAAAGAGACAAGAAACAAAAAAACAGAAAAAAGAAAAAGAAGCAAAGTTAAAATGAAGTGAGGAAGGGAGGTAGGAAGCTTCCCGGTTAGCTCTTTTTTAAGCGTTGACGCACAAACACACGAGGGGAGGATCCAGCTGCACACTTCCACTACACTACACAACACAAACAAACCACAGTAGTTGACTCTCTTTCTCTATATTCATATAGGCAATAGGCAAACGATAGTGGCATTGGATTCTGAGTGGGGTTGGGTATCAAAACACACAAAGCCTAAGTAACAGCCGCACTTTAATCATAAAAGAAAGTGAAAACACACGTAAACAGGTTTTGTCAAAGAGGGTTTCTTCTTGTTCTGACCTCTCTAAAGTAAAAGCGCGCTGTGTGTTTCTTTCTTTTATTTGTGTCCTCGTTGAGGAATCTATGTCTTTAGTTTAGTTTAGTTGGTTTGTATCTGTAAGTCAATGGTGAGAACTTATTCCCAGCAGATATTGGAAAAATAAAAGACAAAAAAGCCGTTAATCACGACTCCTTTTCTCATGTTTTCAATTACTCTACTATTAATAAACGCCAAAGCAGAGATCTCGATGCTATTCCACAATGCCTGTGCGCATGTGTAATTTCTTTAACTATTTTGTTTTGTTGTGGGACAGTCTTAATAGATAAGGAAATGGCCGAACGAACTTGTACCTAACCTAGGTTTGGCGAAACAACGATTGGTACTGGTTTAAAATAATAAATAGGTATTTTTCATTAGTAAAAAAATTAGAAAACCTTTTTAATTATTTTTAGACTCTTTAAATTTATTAATTTTATCAGATATCCTAGAAAAAAATTTAAAAATTAATAAAAACATCCTCACCCATTCATATTTGTCAGAATTCGACGGCCACCGTCGGTATCCGGTGGTAGCTGGAATGTGTCACAACGGTCTACGCTACCACCGTAAATGGTTGGTAATTCGCAGATCTAGTATTTTTCAACCAGATCCACCATAGATCTAGCCAGAAAAGGCTAGATCTAGCTGGAAACTAACGGTCATCGTTGATTGTCAACGACGGCCACATCTTTGGCCAAAGATGGAGTGTTGCGGCCGTCGACGGCCAGATCTGGCGGTAGATCTGGCCGGAAAAGGCCAGATCGGTGAATATTGTGACAGATTTCAGCTACCACTGGCAATGGCCGTCAGAATCTAGCAAGTATGGTTGGGCGGAGGTATTTTTGTTAATTTTTAAACTTTTTTATGGGGATATTTGATGGAATTAATAAACTTAAGGGGTCTAAAAGTAATTAAAAAATAGACTAATATTTCTCAAAGGGCATTCTAGTCTTTTCACTAACGGAAGGTACCTGTTTGTCATTTTGAAACCTTTTGGGTACCAATGTCGTTTCGCCAAACCTTGGGTAGGTGTAAGTCGTTTCTCCGGAAAGAAATAGGATTAACAAGTTGATAATGTAGATCATATGAACAGTGTTTGATTTATTATATGACTTCTAAGACCATCTGTAGCCATAAATACCAAATTGATGCAAGTTTTACACCAAATTAGTGTGATTTTTAGTGTATTTTACTATTGCATCTCCAACCCATTACACCAAAAAGAATATTCTTTAAAATATTTTTTTCTTTTTTTCTATTAATAATCAACAATTAATATATTTTACTGATTATTTATATATATTAATTAAATATTGGGAATGATATTTTTATTAAATAATAATAACTTTGAAAATTATACTAATTTAATAAAATTAAGCATTTATTTAATTAAATAAACATTACATTTAATATAAAAAAACATTACATCTAATATAAAATGCCACTAAAAAAATTAAAAAAAAAAAGACAACAACACAAAAGTAAAATTCCCTATTGATAGTAATTTAATTTTCCGTATTAATATATTATTCCCACAAATGATCAATTAATGCATTTTGAAGAGTATGTTGAGCTTATGTATCCTTCATTTGTCTATGTTAAGCAAGAAAATTTTGAAATCGGACATTTTGAAATCAGATTTGAATTCCATAACCAATCCAAGCCTACGTGAGTTTTTTCAAAATGAGCAATCAAAAATTATACAAAAAAGAGCTCAACAACAAGATCAAGGATCTCAAAATAGTTTTAGTCTTTCCAATATTTTGATGATCTTAGAGGATCCGGAACTAATCTATCGGAATATTAAATTGTTATTTTAGTTTATGTTATATTTTCTTTTAATTTTAGTGTTTTTAAATTAGTGTTAATTTTTATTTTTATTTATTGTAGTTTAATATTTGCATTGAATAAAGTTTTGTTTTTAATTTTTCATCATTTTTTTAATTATATAATTATTATGAATTTATTATTATAAATATTAATATAAATAATAATCAACTTAACGTAAATACAAATAAAAAAAATAAAAAAATAAAAAATATTTTATAGTAGATAAATAGTGCTACACCAAATTTGGTGTGATACTATTCACTTACACCAATTTTGTGTGTTGGATTTGAGCAAATTTTTCACACATACACCAAAATAGCGTTGGGTTGGAGATGCCCTAATATAATCTAGCTGCCTACCACTAATAATTTTTTTGATAAGAGTTGACAATTTAGTCCAAGGATCCCAATAAACAAACCCTAAGGTGTCAATGGAATAGTGGTTTTATTTGAGCCTCATTTATTCTTTTCGGCTCCGCTTTCTTTGCTTTAATGGGGTTTTCATGAATTTAACATTCAAAATTGAGTAAACAACTTTTTCCCACCCAAGGTTTGGCCTAATGACACTTTCCTACCCAAAAAGTTTCAAAATACAACTTTACTATTTATAGCATAGTTTTGTTAGTAAATTTCGTTGTAAAGAGGGCAAGATGATCAATTAACGTTAATTTAGTTTCACTCCTTTTTCTCCTTATTTCCTTGGCCAAACGTTTTTCCTTTTTCTCCTTTTGCAATTGTACAGCATTTTGCACTGATCTCTGCCAGTTTTCTCATTGAAACTGACGGATTTCATCACCCTTTTCCCGTTTTCATAACTCCCCAACCGAAATGACCGCTTTCTAGGTCGTATTTGGCATTTTTTAGATGATTTTAGAGATTACACAACCTCTGTTTTCAGGGCCAATCTGGACCAAAATCAACGGCTTTGGCCTACCCTTTCACCACCACTAGATTCCCCAACCTCCATATTCCAAAACCCCTTTGACTATTACCTGATTGCTCCTACCGTTTGTTGACGCTGTTTGGATTAGGGTTTCACTGTTTCTAGTTGAATTTCGACCAATTCCGGTGGCCAAAATCCAAGCCTTCACCAACACCAAATTCCCTTACCTCTATACTCCTAAACCAGCTTGACTATTGCCTGATTGTTCCCATCGTTCGTCGGCGCCATTTGGATAAGGGTTTCATCATTTCCAACTGAATTCCGATGGCCAAAATCCAAGTCGTCTCCACTATCCACCACCATATTCCCCGACCTCCATACACCAAAACCCTTTTGACTATTGCCTGATTGGCTCCAACCGTTTGCCCACATCGTTTGAATTAGGGTTTCACTGCTTTCCAACCAAAATTTGGCTGAATCCGATGGCCAAAATCCAAGTCTTCACCACCCTTCTGCTTCACTGGCCCCCACTCTACAAAACCCTCAACACCTCACTGCCCACTTGCTCGCCGTTCATTATTTGAGCGACATTGTCGTCTGTCGCCGATTTTTGGTCCAGATACTAATAATAAAAAAAATCAGGTCAAATAGTAAAGGGTACTTTCGTCTTCATAATGAATATTACTATATTTAACGGAACATAACATTTAGGTAATAAAGTTGTATTTTGAAACTTTTGGGTGGGAAAGTGTCATTAGGCCAATAAAAGTCGTTTACTCTTCAAAATTTGGAGTCTTGTTACGTTATTAAGGAATTAAAAATAAAAAAATTGACAGATGAGTGTTGCTCGGGTTTAGACCGTCAGTTAGTCCAAATCTAATGGGTGAAACCGGTATTCTGTATATATGGTTTGAAGGCCCAATAAGACTGTTTGGAATTTGGATTGGGCTCAACAAATCATCCGTCTTTTAGTTGGAGATGAAAGAAATTGGGCTGAACATAACGTCTGTTTTTGAGTTCTAGAAGAAAGTAGAAGGAAACGAAGGTGGCTTAACAAAGCGAGCGAGTCAAGCAAACAAATTACAAATGGCAGAGTTATTGTTAGGTGTATCACAGTCCTCTCTTCTTCTTCTACAGCCCAAGCTTGGACTCTCCAACCGAGCTTCTGCACTCAGACACCGTAGCAACATCAGCTATCAAAGACTTGACATTTCTTCCAAGAGGATCGCGACTGTCGCCGGAGTAGTCTCATCTGACTCCAAATCCTCAACTATACTCTCCAAGAGTGTTGACACCGTAAAAGACGGGAGCGAGATCGTGCCCGAAATTGGAGGCGGCGGCGGCGGTGGAGAGAAGTTTGGTAGCGGAGGAGGTGGTGGAGGAGGAGGAGGAGGTGAGGGTAAGAACGAAGGAGAAGGTGAATCAAGTGACGAGAGTGAGAACAAAAAGATGGGGATGTCTATGTCTCAGAAACTGACTTTGGGTTATGCTGCACTTGTTGGAGGTTCATTTATTTATTTGTTTGTTATTATTATTACTATTTAGTTTAGTTTTGATTGAAATTATCTTTTAAAAAACTAAGATCGTATCTCAATATTTGTTAATATTTACTTGATTCAAACACTGTTTTTAAGTTAAAATTTCTTTAAAAGAAGAAAAACTACTTTTTTTCTGGTTTGCTGATTTTATAGTAGTTTAAGGATTGTATAAAAAGATGGCATTTTCGACCAAAATCATTTACATAAATTTCTTTATATGTTGTTTTCAGAAACAAGAATTCTGTGTAAATTTTTATCCAATCTCAAGTTTTTAAATTACTCACGTGGTATCAAAGCAAAATCTTAAAGTTATTCCAAGTTTTAATTCTTCAGGTTGTACATATGCATTTGTATTTTGTATTTATGTGCATATCTCAGTGATCTTCCTCAAACCTTTTACTTCTCTTCCTTTTACTTTCTTGCTATCTACTGGACTGTTAGACGTGCTAACTGTAACAATAAGTGATGTTTTTTGTCTAATTGTGAGGCCCCTTGACAGTTTGTTGGATGATGAAATATTGATCTTTTAGTTGATTTGTGCATTCTTCAATGTGGTCAAATCTGTTTTATTGTTTTGCTGCACACTTGTTTGGATCTTGATTATTTGTATGCTTGCTTACACTATGTAGTAATTACATTTTGTTATATTTTATATATTGGCAGTGGGTGGTCTTATGGGCTATTTGAAAAGCGGCAGCCAGAAGTCACTCTTGGCAGGAGGAGTGTCGGCCTCGCTGCTATATTATGTTTATACAGAGCTTCCCACAAAACCAGTTCTTGCTTCATCCATAGGGCTTGGTAAGGCTATATACTCCAGTTTAATGATGCTACAAGAATAGTTTAAACCATGTGATAAGGTTATGGCATATGCAGTATTAGATATCCTGAACTCTTTCATTATGTTTGATAAGTTGCACTGAATGAGAAAGTTCTTCAGAGTTGCATGAAAAAGTGTGTCTTATTCTTACCATGTTATATTTACGAAGATTAATGTTAACATATAACGTAGGGATGAGTGAGATTTAGTGCAAATCTAATGAGATCCTCACATTTTATGATTTTTAATTCCAGTATCTGTGTATATATACCACTTGATTGAGTTCAAAGGATGATTTGAAATCTGAGTTCAAATTCGAGCAGCAATTGAAACTTCATTTTGTTGTGAATGGTTAATTTTGGCTTCTAATCCGACAATACGTTAAAATAAAATAATATGTGTAAAAGTGGATACTGTTTATTCTAATAAGGATCAAGTTTTTCTTCAATTTGATTCCAACTGGTTCTTGGACTCACTTATCGAGCCTTTCCTATCAATTATTATAATTTATTTGAATCTATGTTAATGTAGACTCACTTTGACTGGAATGGTGATTCTAGACTGTATGAGTAAAATCTTGGTGACATAAGCTCTACAATTAGGTTTTCCCTTGTATAAAATGTGCTTTAGTTTCTTAAAATTTTGGTATAAACTTTAGGTCTAATCAGAGTATATGCTCAACTCACCACATTATAGGTTTGTCACTTTCCAGATCCACCTATTCATTTGCTCAACCTAACTGCTTCTGTCATGTTCAATTTGTAGGCCTGTCTGCTGCGCTTTTGGTAGTGATGGGTTCTCGTTTCAAAAAGTCAGGCAAGGTGTTTCCAGCAGGTGTTGTCTCTCTTGTGTCCCTCGTGATGACAGGGGGTTACCTACATGGCATTATGCGTAGTATGCACTAAAATGCATAAAATGTAAGTCAAACAATAATGTTAGTGATGGAGTGCTGGCATGCCTGTCCATGTGGAAACTTGGTGATTTTTTTTTTCTTTTTTCTTTTTTTGGGTATGTAAAGCGTTTGAACGTGGATTAGGTTTCAGGCTTTTCTTGAACTTTCACAAATCTGTCTTGCTTCTGTGTTTGTAGTCGCTTATTATGGTTTTCATGCCAGTATCAGGCAGTAAGTTTTTTTTCTCTGAGGTCATGGTTTGCTTTTTTGATCTTTGGTCCCATCCTATCCCTTTGATTTAATCTGTTGTATAACTTGACATGGTTTTAAAAGGAAAGAAATAACTTCTAGGAATAGCTTTGGAGTGAAATTTTTTATGTATCATTCTGGAAGGGAATTATTACTTGAGGCAGGTGCAAATATCTGATGGGAAAATTAGGCATGGAAGATGCCGTAATGTAATGCTTGTTCTAGGCAAGCGGCGTCTCAGCAGAACGAGAGATACCATATATGCAGGGAATACTAGATGTTTGCAATTAGCCTTGTGTAAAATTCTATGGCTACAACCCATCTGTAAGAACAGTGAAAAACCTTTTCGTACAAGAGTTGTGGCGTTCAATACTGAGATAAGAATTTGTGGGTATGAAGTAGATGCAGCAATTGTATCCTAGCCCCTAGTGCATGACCTAACTCACAGGCAAAAATCCCGACAGAGTCATACATAAATAGCAAAACACAACACAGCCATACATAAGTAGCGAAACTCATCAGATTGTCATGCATGAAGAACGAGAGCTCAGTTTAGATGAGAACCTCATAGGACGATAAACTAAGTTGCTTGATGCTGGTGATGATTGACAAGGCAAGCAACGCGGTCTACATTCTCTGACATGAAGATGATGAGAGTGTTAGTCCCCGATGAGAGAAGCTTTACTTCTTCTGGGTGAACAATTCCTTATATGAAGAGAGTTTCAGAATTCGAATACTGTAAGTTAACCACTTCCGGGGTCTATTCAATAAGCCACCATTTGTTTAAAGAAAAAAGAAAGATCCTTCCCTGCTGTTGTTTATTTGTACTCGAAAAGAGTTAAGAGTGAGAAAAGAATCTCCAACTGCTCCGCCCATCAAGCCAACTACACCACCAAATCGCAAATATCTGATTTTTGGGACATTAGAATTAGATGACAAAGCTTACTTCAATAACTCCCATAACCTGAATTCACGTTACACTCATGAAATCCGCACAACTAACAAAGACACTTCATAGAATCAAATCATCCAACAAATACACGAATATCTGTTTGTCAAACAGACAGTGACAGATAATCAGTTTGACATTGTCAGGCAGACATCAGACATGGGCAATTAACAAGTCAGTCGCATGGGTTTAAAAGACATTTCAACTGCCCTTGGATTAAATATAAGCAGACGTGCTCAAATTCTCTATTGCCAGCATGGTAAGCAATCATTGAGAGAAATACATACCCAAATAAGCCTACCACGAGACATTTCTGTTTCTGTCAGTAACAGATGAGAAATTGAGCACATGTTATCCCCATTGAAGTCCAAAGGCAATTCAAACATCATCACACCTAGTGTGCTTTGCAATCTTACAAGAATAATACTGCCAAGTTTAGAATATCTCAGACAAATTAAGTTTTCCATTATTTACTACAGCCTTCTAGAGGCTTAAATGCAGCTCATTTGAACTGCAGATTTAGCTTGTAATTCTTCTGGAGGCATGGGAGATTTTTCAAAGTAACCTGCATCTGCTGAAGTTTCAGTACTGAGGTTGGCTGTCACAATGTCAGAATTTTTTGTCCCGGATTGAGCAGGATAAGGATTCTTGCTCACCAACCTATAAGAAAATAAAGAGCAGCAAAACTGAGATGAATAGAATAAAAAATAAATTTTCAAATCCACATGCAATTCCTTAAAAAATGACTTCAATAAGTAAGATTCAGTCTCCAAAATAGTTAGTAACAATTATTTTATTTCTTAATGGAAGATCAATTATCCCAAACTTATAACTATCCAATGCCTAACATAATGGAGCACATTATGTGTATGTAGTCCAACAATATCGGCAGGACAATTAATTTTAGCCTCTAAGATGTACTATATTTCCAGATTACAAAAGATGATAATGGGACTCTAATATCTTTCAGTCAAAGATCTTGTGGTGCTATAAAAGGTACATATAGATATAAGAGTTGACCTGATTATATATTAGTCAGGAGTTTTCTTGCTCAGCTAAACTAAACGGGAGGGGGATTGCAGTTCAAAGAAGTTACCTGTCTCGTCGCTTCTCAAAAAATTTCTGAAGGGAATGTCTCCTTGCAATTGGTAATTCTGTACCAACAGATATTGCAATACGGATCATAAAGCGAAGTTAGATTACAATAACCATGAAATTAGAAAGACAGAATATCCACATTCAACAGAAACTGTGACTGTCAAGTTACACAATGGTACCAGCTTGCAACTTGCAAAAGGAAGAGTTCCTCTGCATAGGATGTGGAGCCACCCGTGGAGAACCCAAAGGAGATGCAGTACTCAGAAGTGAGGGAGACCTTGTTAGAACTGGTGAAGGGGTAGGACAGTTGATACCAATGTTTTTCATGTCACCAGAGTTAGTAGCGGCAGCGGCAGCAGCGGAGGCAATAAGCATAATTTCACGAACCTAAGCACATGAATCATGGTAAAATTTAAAATGAGATCTTATTTCTAAAGATACCAATGTCTTCAAAGCTTTAAATTAGAGAACAAACCTTTTCTGCCGGAATTGAATCAAATACACAAACATTTCCACCATAGAAGATTGTAAGCTGAGATGGATTAGCGTTTGCTCCGGATGTTGGCATTGACATAGGCCTTTCACAACAAGAAATGAGGCGTTACAAATTCACATTAGAATATTATGGAAGCGTCACATGTATACAGAGGGAATAAAATACATCATACAGAAGATATGATTCTTTTACAAGTCAGAGAGCCATTTATCTTGGGGTAACCCTTTTTTATTATATTCCTTCAAATGATTGGGAAAATGCCCAGTTCCATGTTTTCAACCCTTTCATATGTACAAGCAGGAATCTCCTATTCATCTTGTGAATATAAGAAGTCTTTTATGGGGAAATTACCCATCATAATGAGACCATGGTGTCACATAAATAACAAAAGTCACCTCAAGACAAATTATACAACCACTTTTCTGGCCTCAGGCTGTTAGAGGTCCTGCTTATCACTGATGCAGCCATTTTTTTTTTGGCTTACCACCAAATTGCTCAAGAATCAACAAAACAACAATCTAAACTAATTTCCCACCTATATTAGCCACACACAGAACCAAACCTCAACTATCCTCTGAAATCAAACTCGTCTGACAGACACAGAGAAGTATACAAACCCTCTTCAAGTCCACCACCTGAATACATACAATAACAGCATGTAGCACAAGCTTTAGTGTGAACTTAATTATGGGTCTACTTTTAATTGACATGATGACTACTAGAAAGCAGGAATCCACATAATAGTACCACTCAATCAGACAACCATCATCAGCCCCGCTATTACCGATGTTATCAATCACTTGACCTCATGTTCGTTTCAAAAATCAACAGTTATGAATGCTCATGTTCAAGCAAATGTGTTTCTGGGTCATTAATTATCAAATTAGATCATGAAAATGACAAAATGTTCTTGACAGTCAATAAAGATACTTCGCGCAACTAAACTAACAATAGAAAACAAAACAGCATAGCAACAATGATCACCAAGTGAGTCAGCATGCAAAAAATTAAAAAATAAACAAAAAGAAGAAGAAGAAGAAGAAGAAATATGCAATCAGTATAAAAGATGTAAATAAATTGCTGCAATGCCACTCACAACACAACAGCGGCCGAAGCCATCCTGCATGTAAGGTGCTTTGCAATGATGGATAGTAGACGTAACAGTAAAAACAAGCCTAATGCAACTCAACTTGGAACGCAAGATAAAACCCAAAAAAATTCACTGCTTTCTAAACATGGGAATCCATGGTATCACCTCCAGTCCAAATAATATTCAGTTTTATGTGGAAAGTGCACACTATTAACTGCGTGAATTCATTCAGTGAATTCAACCTCTTATTGGAAGTATTCTTGCCAAACCACATAAATTGTGTTTCTTCATGTTTGCAAAGTTATGATTTATCTTCGATAATTTGCTTTGGTGCGCAATACACACATCGTTTTTTTTTTTTTTTTTTTTTTTTTTAGGGTTTGTTTTCTGTCTAAAATCTGAATAGATCAAATGAAATTTGAATAGGGTTTGTTTTCTGTCTAAAATCTGAATAGATCAAATGAAATTTGAATAGACTAGAGAGTCTAAATCTGAACAATAAGTTTATTTTACTTTTCACAAATCCTTTAAAAAGTTGGATGAAAATTTATTTAAATAATAACTTGCATTTTATCTAACAGTTTGATAAAGCATAAATTAAATTTTCTGAAACCGATTCTTAGATTTTATTGAAATAAAAAATTGACAGGGATGCAATAAATAAATTTGCATAAGAGTATTTTAGAGAACAAAAATCAAAGAAATCATTAAACGTTATTCAGACTTAAGTAAAAAAAAAAAAATTATTTTCGTATTCAGATAAAACTATCTAAATGTCTTCATTGAGTTTAAAAAAATAAAAAATAAAAATAAAAAAAATTAACGGCTAAAAGCATAAAACGTGTGCCTTAACATTAATCGAAACTAAGACTCGTAACACAATATACACTTCATTCATTTCTGCCATAGGTCAATTAGCATGATTCAATTTCTCTCCCTCAAACGACATAAAATTCCGAGTTTAAACTCTGAAGTATTCATTAAAGTTACCTAATTCTGCCACACAAATGAAAGAAATATCCGTACACTACCGCATTCAAACAGTATACGGACATTCAATTCAACTGTACTACCTTCGTCTAAAAAATGTAAAAAATTAAAATATTCTAAATTCTATGACCACAGAATTTGTTCTAACTATAATAACACAACAAAAATAAAAATAGATTTCTATTTTAACAAAACTCGCACAGATCTAAGAGACTAAGACGAAAACATAAATTCAAAAGCATACGTGGTGGTCTTGTCGGTCAAAAACGTTTTGTTCGCCAACAAATCAACAGATCCAGTAGCTTCGCCTATCCCGGCGTCGTCCTGTCCGACTTCAGGCTCCTTCTTCCCTTCCTCTTCTTCTCCGGTCTTCGGCTTGATTTCGTCAACGGCCTCCATTGAACTGAGCCGACAAAATCAAAATCAAAATCAATAAAATCCTTTCTTAGTGTTTCTTTCTTTCCTTCCTTGGTCTTGAGTCTTGACTTTTACTTTCTGTTTCGTTTTTGTTGGTGCTTTGGTGGCCCTTTAAATTAGTTTGATACTATGAGAAAGAAGTTTCGTTTTGCACATAAAAAAATCATGATGTCCACTGCCTCTTCGAAAGGACAAACAAGTCGATGACGTGGCGGTGAAAATGCCATGCTTCTATGTACGGGTACAGTTCGATTTAATGCTTGTGGGGTCAAAATTACTGGATTTTGCATATTAGGTAGGTTGCGTGTCCAATTTTTAATGGGAGTCGTCGCTGTTTATTACCGAATCCACAAAAGGCACACATGTTGGGTTGTTCCATTTTATGATCATTCAAATATATGTTTTGTTCACGTGGGATAATGTTGTGAATCTTTTTCTTTACGAATTAACGTGAGACATATCCGGATTTGATTCCATTATTATTATTTTTCAAAGGAATACTAATATGGGGTGACAATAGGGACTGGCAGTGGCAGGTCGTGTTTATGTCGTTTCGAGAGGTGTTTCAAGAGAATTAACATGCTTGAGCTACAGCTACATTTTCGAATGGTTAGAAGAAGACTAAATTTTGGCTCTGTTTGGTTCACAATTTTATATTTTTGGAAAAAGTTTTTTGAAAAAAGTTAAAAAAAAGTTGAATTGGGCGGGTATTATGATGTAGGATTTACAAATTATAAAATACCCCCTATGTGTTTTTTTACAAAACACCCCTTATAATAAAACATTAAAAGTTAACAAAAACACTCCCAATCCACCCTCAAATACGGACAGCCGGCCACCACCGCCGGAGGGTGGCCGGAGTCGCCGTAACAAAAACATTAAAAATATTTAGGGGTATTTAATTGAATTAACAAATTTAGGGGGTTTAAAAAATGTTAAATAAAGTTGAATAATATTATAAGTTTTTGAGTATTTTACTGTTTAACTTTTTTGGGAATACTAAAAGTGGTATTCCCAAAATCCAACCAAACGAAGCCTTTATTTCCCAAACTAAAAATTGTTAAAATAGAAAATAATATGGGGTGCGCCGAATACTCGTTTTCTCATGTCAACTTTTAGTCCCTCTTGTAAATTTATAAGAGTTTGTTTATAGAAGAAATAAAGCTTATAATAATAGTATAGTTTTAAGGTAATATTATACTTACAATCTAATCTCACAAACTTTTTTTTTACAATTATGATGTGATAATTTGTAAATACTAAATAGGTCTCATTTACTCATTATGGGGTTTCATTTGTTCAATTGCGATCTGACCAATTATGAACTATTACATTGGGGTTGTGAAAAAAAATTGATAGTTTTATGAAAATTTTGTTTGTTGTTTGATTAGAAAAATGTGAAATAACTTTTTTGTGTTAATTTACCAATAAAAAGTTTAATATACAAGATTATATCAAGTTAAATTTATAAAATAAAATACCGATAATTTTGAATCTCAGCACTTTAACCGACCTCAAAAACAGTTATGGCATAATATATAACTTATTTAAAATCTTGTAAGTAATTTTCAAATGTAACAAAAAAGTCTAAAAAAATTTGAAAGTACCTTGTAACTTTTAAGTAAGATTTTTGGCCGATTGTTAAGCCTAACCAAACATGCTCTAATGCTCTCATTTATGGGCAACTTATTCATTTAGGAATATATTAAACACGAAATGGCTTTTTTTTCTCCATTTCACTATCTTTTTTTTTTATTTTTTGGTATTTGGGGGTGTTTGGGTTAGTTTGCAGATACCTCAATTAATCCCTCAAGACCTTGAAGTTAATGACTAAATAAACCACTAATGATTATCTCTTATTAATAGTCTTAGGAATCGAATTTAAAATAAACATTTCCCTATCTTTCCCAGCTATGAATCTTTTTCATTTATAACTATTAACTCTTCTTCATCTTTTTGGGCATTTGGCATATGACCTTAACCCATTGGGGGCGTTTGGTTGGTGGTAATGTCAGATTATTGGGGTAATGTCATCTGATATTACTTGATTACCACGTTTGGTTGTCAAGTAATATAAGATTCTGGTAATATTCAAATACCAATAGTAACTACTATTGGTAATATTGGAGGTAATCTGATTACTCCATTTTCTTAGGTATTCTGAGATTACCAGAGTTATCCTTTTTTGTTACAATTTTATCCCTTATTAATGAAAATTTTGGACAATAATGCCCTCATTTTAAAATAAATTTACATTAATATCTTATTTCAATTTTACCTTGTTTAACTAAAATTTTGGACAATAATGTCCTTATATTTAAAACAATTTAAAGACCACTGCCACTCAGCCACCACCACCACTGCCACCACCGCCTATAGTGGCCAACCACCACGGACCGCCTCGAAAAACTCGTCGAAGTCCCTAAAAAAAAACTAGTTTGAGTGGGAGGCTCCGGGAGTCATTGATATGGCCGTTTTCAGCCATATTGATGGCCGAAAACGGCCATATCAGGCCAGATCTGGCCGTTAACCGCCACAGACTTGGCCGTTAATGACCAGATCTATTCCAGCCGAAATAGATCTGGCTGTTAAAGGCCAGGTCCGTGGCCGTTAACGGCCAGATCTCGCTCAGATCTGGCCGGAAATGGCCAAATCTGGCCTGATATGGCCGAAAATGGCCATATCGAAGCCTCTTAGTCACGGTGAGTTGCTGATGAGGACTTTCGGAGACTTCCGGCGGTGGTATGCGGTGGTGGCAAGAGGTGGGGGTGATTTCATAATAAATTAAAGTTTTATATAAGCATGGGTGTTTTAACTAAATCTGAAATATTGGGGGTTAAAAGAAATTATTCAAAAATTAATAATAAAAATAATATTATATTAATATTTGTAAAGGGGACAATTTAGTGATTTAAATAACATACCTACCAATTTATTCCCCATAACCAACCATATTAATATAACATACCCACCAACTAATCAAGCACATTTTCTTAAAGATTCCCAGCAATCTTTCAAGGTAATCTATCTTTGCAGTAATCCAACATTCCCAGTAATCTAACATTCATGAACCAAACGCCCCTATTATTTTATTGGATTTTGCCCCGTAGACCTCACATGAGTTTTTGGGCTTTATTTATTTTATACCCAACAGAACCCATCAACTTGTAAAACTTATTGAATACATTTTACTGTTGTAAAGGCAGAGGGTGTCCATCCACTGCCTTTGTTACTTTGAGGCGGTGAAAGTGGGGAGTTGTGATGACTATAAAATATTCCCCCAATCCCTTTCATTCCAATCAATCCAATTAATCCTTTACAATCCAAAACTTTTGAGGGATTACGCAATATCAATCACATTTCTCAATTCTCTCACTTTAGTCCTTGTTATAAATTTACTTTACCTTTCTTGAGTTATTACTAAATAGCACCACTAAAATTGCAACATGTTATCAACACGAAAAGCTTAACAAATGTAATGTTGCACTTCTATTGAGAGTACGTACTTTGACCCTACGGGTGTTCTTTAATCTTTGTTTTCGCCTTTATGGCTGGATTTATTTATTATTATTAAAATTTTATCTCTATGGTTGGATTTATTTTTCATTGTTAAATTGTGCCTCTATGGTTGAATCTATTTATTATTGTTAAATTCCGCTTTTATGGTCAGATCTATTTATTATTGTTAAATTTTGCCTCTATGATCGGATCTATTTATTATTGTTGAATACTGCCTTCATGGACGGATCTGTTCATTCTTGTTGAATACAACCTTTATGGTTGGATATGCTTTTATTATATTTTTTATAACCAATGTTAGTAATTGTACTTCCATCTTATATATGATAAATGAACTTGAAGTTCAATAAATAAATATCGTTTTAGAACTTGAAGTTCTAAATATTGATTACAAGCATGAAGTTTGTAAAACAGAGACAAAAAATGGACCTAAAATTTCATATCATGAAGATAAAGTTCTGTAAACATCTTTACCAATGTAATTTGTTTTTAGATGGACTTTGAAACTGAGACATCGGTATCTGGTAATGATGGAGACATTTTATAGCAGACAGTGCAACAACGCACACCATCCTTCAGGATAGAAAATATTTCTCAGGTTTGACCTTAACTGAGGCTAAAATAAATACTATATCAGGATCTGCAAACATAATTGAGGGCTCCTGAAGAGCAACACTCATGTTACCAAGCAGAACTAAATTAAGTATCCATGATGATTTATATTCCAGCAAATCCAAAAGAAATTTGCTTAGTTTCTGTTACAAACAGAGAACTGATTGTAATTTTCTCTTGTATCTCATTGACAAATTATACATCAATATATAGGAAAATAAAGAACTAATCTAGGAAATAAATAATCTAATCTAGGAAATAAAAAATCTAACTTCCTATTTTACAGATTTGTTCCTAATATGTATTGATTACAATCCTAATATCCTATTATAGATTTATTCACTTAATCATGCAATATCTGTAAGATTTTGCATGATTATCTACAACAATCTACAACAGTTTCAAAGATATACGACTCAATGGATACCACATTGAAACTTTAAGTGAAAAGGATGGAGAGTTTTTATACATCACTGCTAATATTTCATGCTAAAAGCATGTATTAGAAAATATTGAAATTTATGCAGCCATGAACCAGAAGTTCACTAAACCTGAACTTTTTAAAATTTGGCATGACTATCTTGGTCACCTAAGATCTACAATGATGCGTAGGATCATAGAAAACTCACATAGGCACCCATTAAAGAACTTGAAGATGTTGTCACCTAGTGAGAGTGCTTGTATTGCTTGCTCACAAGGGAAATTGGCACTTAAGCCGTCCATCACTATAGTTGGTCTAGAATCCCCATCATTTTTATAAAGAATTCAAGGGGACATATGTGGACCTATTTATCAACCAAGTGAACCTTTCCGCTATTTTATGGTATTGATTGACGCATCGGTATGATGGTCACATGTTTGTCTACTATTTACCCTTAATGTTGCCTTTGCTAGACTGTTGGCACAAATTATCAGATTACGGGCACACTTTCCTGATTACTCAATGAAAGCAATCCGTTTGGACAATGCTGGTGAGTTTACTTTAAAGACATTTGATGACTATTGTACTGAAAGATGGAATGCATGGAGAATGATACATGTGATACTATAATATGTATATTAGTATTTTGCAAAAAAAAAAAAAAAAAAAAAAAAAAAAAAAAAAAATTTAATCAAATTGAAAACAAGTAAGGTATAACTTGTTACCTTAAGTCCTTAGCAAACTGGAGAATTTTAATTTTAAGAGAAATTAAACAAAGAGTATCCACACTAGGTAAAAGAAGAATTAGCTAAGGGATATTTAGGGTTCTTATAAATTTTTTTGATCTCTTTTATCAAACTGAATATCATTTTCTTATCTATGTAGCCTTGTAAACAATTCCAACAAATTGTTTTTGGACTTCCTTAAACAATTCCATAATTGTTTTGGAGTTGTAAATAATTTCATAATTATTATGAAGTTATTAAACTTCTTTAAATAATAACATTTAATCACAATTAACAATTTAATTCTTAAATTGTTTACATAATAATTTAACCCTTAAATTGTTTATATGTTTACAATTACAACCCATTGTTAAATTCAATTTAATATAAAGAAAATGATTAATTATGAATTGAAATTCCATTTAATTCCAATTAGCAGTGTAACTCTTAAATTATTCATAATAACTAATATAACCCTCAATTGAATCTAATTCAATGATAATAATATAAATAACTTTATTATCCTTGGTAGGTGCTAGCCAACCTTGGATAATCAACTCTCTTTAGCTATTTCTCTATTCTCCTTAGTTTTTATGTGTGATCTCTTAGGTTCACTGTGGCCTAGCCGTGGGCCCAATATCATAGTCTATTCCGATATGTTTTGTCATAATTCTTTATGACTAAAACTCCTACGGATTATGGTAGGCATCTAGACGGATTATGGTAGGCATCTAGCAATGCTCCATAACCCCTAAGTCACAATGAAGAATGAACCCTTTTATAATCATATGCACGATGTAATCAAATCCTTTTGTTGTCTAATCCCAATTAAGAATGGATTCATGGTATGTCAAAATCCTTATCTTAATTTATATCAAATTGACAATCCATACATATGAAACGTGTCACCATGAAACAACATTTTAGGTAACATTTTATATACCCTGACCGAAGATTTCCTTTTTCCAATGTATCTTAACATTTGTCTAGGAACTTGATATGAATCTATACCAAGTCAACGGATCCCACCTTGACTATCACTTGTTTTCACACATAAACAACACATGGCCAAATCGACTTATGAACACATGACATGATTAGCCTCGTGTTTATACACCATATGAACCGTATGCGTTTATGTAGAATCCAACCGTGATATCTCAGGTCTAAGGATTAATAATATACTAGTACAATCTTACGATGCATCATTGACTACATTTTAAATGTCCATGTGATTTATCATAAATGGCCATATTCGATAAACAGTACACTAATCGCTTATCCATGCTAATGCCTTAGTGATATAACTTTTATAATCACCCACACTAATACCATGATATGATATTTAATGGAGGCATTCAACATGCTTACTATATAATATTATTGCCTAATTAATATTACCTATGTAGGGAATACTTTGATGATTTTTATCTTCTAAAGATTTGTATTATCCAGACATTTCATATGTAATACATATATATGAATGAAGCAATAAACCACATGTGAAATAAGAACACTTTCTTTTATTAATAAGATAAAAATGTATATACAAAATATATACATTAATATATATATACAAAACATAATACCTTGGAACCGACGACACGATTGGTTCCTAGGGCATATACTAACAAAACTCCCACTTGCACTAGAGCCAATCGGTGTGGTATCTAATACCCATTTTCTCAAGATGATGATCTAATTGCTTATGTGTTATCGCTTTAGTAAGTGGGTCAGCTACATTATCCGCTGAAGGTGTTTTCTGCACCAAAATTTCTCCAGTTTCAACAAGCTCTATCAAAATATGATATTTACACTAAATATGTTTTGATTTCTGGTGTGCTCTTGGTTCCTTTGCTTGTGCAATAGCACCATTATTGTCGCAGAACAAGGTTATCGGATAACTCATGTTCGAAACCACGTCAAGTTCAACTACAAATTTACGTATCCATACACCTTCTTTTATTGTTTTTGAAGCGACAATATATTCAGCTCCTGTAGTGGAGTCAGCAGTGGTCGATTGCTTGGAAATTTTCCAACTAATTGCTCCTCCACATCTGATTGAAAATCAAAGTCTAAGTATCCCTGGATTTTCAATTTTGAACCTCCATAATTCAGTATTAAATCTTTTGTCATTCTCAAGTACTTAAAAATTGTTTTAACTGCTGACCAATGTTTCTGTCATAGATTTGATTGATATCTGCTCGCAACACTTACAACATAGGCTATATCAGACCTTGTACATAACATTGCATACATAAGACTACCTACGGCTGAAGCGTAGGGTATATTACGCAGCAACCGTTTTTGTCGCTACAGTGATGGAGTGCGGCCTGGATGGACTGTTTTAAAGCCTAGTATGAATTTGACTTATTCGAGGCATTTAATTATTTCTTGATTAACCTCCAAACCCTAGCACTATAATTAAGGGTCTTTAATTAGTTTTTAGAGATTAAGAAGAAGAGAGAGCGGCTACTATTTTGGAGATCAGAATTCTTGCAGTTTTTGTTCACCAATTAGAGAAGTTTTTTAATTTTCTTCCTTGAACTTATGTTATTGAATACAATGTTTGTTTTTAGTATGGAAAGTATGAACTAAATTTATTGTCTAGTATGAACTAAATTTATTGTCTAGGGCTAAGATGTAGCCAAATTTTATGAATATGCATTGAATTATTTGTTGTTAATTTTTATTAAGTTTTGTTCTAAGTTTTATTATTGCACTAAATGCTTTCAATTTTTAAGGGCATGAGAGTTGAATGATTTTATGGGTTAAGTTGAGATCAAGAGAGAAACCTAATTAGTCCAAGGTAATAAAATCATAGATTGAGTGAACGCTAGAGATAGGTTACCGCGATTGGTGAGGCTCTGGTAAATTCCATAGAACTTAATAATCTTTTAACTTCTAAATCTAACTTAGAGATATTTTGGGTTGTTGCTTAAGGGTTAATTCACTAATTGTTCAAGAGAAAGTTAGTGAAATATTAGAGAATTTGACCTTTAGAATAAGCTTAATTAGGTTAACAATAATTGTCAATGTATATGATTAAATTGGTGTGAAATTTGTGCCCTAGGTTTAGTCATATAGATATTTTTATCAAAGTATTAATAAAATTCTGCTTTTGTTTAGTTTTTAATTAGTTTTATTTTCCATTAAATCATTCTTAAAATCTTATTAATAAAATAGTAATAAAATATATTAGTTTGGTATTTGGTAGTAGTAGTTCTCTTGAGATTCGACACTTGTTACTCGAACCTTATTACTTACACAGTTTCGTATACTTGCGAATAGCTTGTCAGAAAGACTCAGTTGTGAGTGAGGTGGTGGCTGGTGAAGAAACATACTACAATGGTATATATAATTGTTTCATGTTTGTTTAAAGAAGCGCGAATGTTATGTTTGGTGAGAAAATGTGCTTATTTCTTTTTAGACAGAGATTAAAAAATTGGATCAGTAGAATCTTAGTTTCTTTTCACAAATTGAATATTTCTTAATAGCATGTGCTTAAAATTTTGCTTAATAATATCATCAATTCTTAGTTAAATGCATGTTAGGGTTTATAGTGCTTTCTTTTTCTCATTCTTAATATTATTAATTTGTTCTTGCATTTTATATGAAGTTTTAGTACTAATTCTCTTGGCCTTATTTTGTCTTTCCAGATACTGTTCCTAATTTATACATACTATGGCTTTGGGCATACAGCTATTGAATCGAACTCAGTGGGGCATGGTGACCTTGGGTATGATAAGCTGCATGATGATGCAGGTATGAAGGAAGGAAGGGAGAGCCGACAACTACATGACAACAAACGCCGACTAATAGACCCATTTTGGGATGTTGCACATGATGAAAATGAAGTTGCTGCTGGTGGCTAGGGCATGGTGGCGGTGGCGACGACAGTGGTGATGGTGGTGGTGGTGTCGATAGCGGCGATTATGATTACTTAATCAGATTAGGTGTTCCAAGTGACGTAAATGAATGATAGAGTGAATATAAAAAATTTATCCAATAAAGGTCTAAGGATGTGTATTGTATATTGTATGCAAATTGGAATCAAATAATATATGATGAATAATCTCCAGTGGAACGACGCATGATCGATCGAATCTGGCCAGTTGTGCATCGATCTTGCCGTTTTCAACTAGATCCATCATGATCTGGCCTGAAACGACCATATTTTAGTCGTCGTTGATAGCTTCATTTTTGGGAGGTATGTTTGTTAATTTTTAAAGTTTCGTTGTGAGAGTGTTTTTGTTAATTTTTAAAGTTTTTTTTTTTGGGGTAGCTAAATTAATAAATATAAGAGGTTACACATAATGTAAATATTTTCAAAAAAATGTACCAAACAACTATTGAACAGTTTATCTAATATAATTTTTAAATATTATACTAAACACATTCTTATAATCTCATCCTTTTATATTTAATCCAACTCAATTCAACTTAAAATAGTTTATTTAAAATATCATATTTAAAATAATCTACCAAAAAAGCCAATCATATCACTCTTTCATTCATTTTCTATCATATCACTTTGTATATAAATTTTTTTAAAATTTCTTTGTATTTATAGTATTACTCTTATTTTAAATCATGATAATGGACGATACTATACTTACAACCCAAATTCAAACTTTTTCTCACTTTGTAATTAGTCAGCTCGTAAATGGGTCTCGCTTGCTTGATATAAGTTTTGTTTGCTCAATTTCAAGTTAACTAATTGTAATCTGCTAAGTTGAGATTACGAGAGAAAGTTTGTAAAATTAAATTATGTATCAATTTTGATTGACTGATAATTGGTGTTAAACCGGATCAGACATTCTTATTTCATACTCGGGTCATCACTAATCTGGTCAGCCCGCAGATAATACTTGGTCTTTAAATTAAAAAACTAAAAAATAGTATAAAAATCTCAAAACCCCACCATTTGTTCGATCGTTCGCCCGGAATATATTGAAAACAACGAATCAGTGGCACGGTGGGACATCAGAAATGCCGCCAGAGCCCCCTCCTTTCCAGGAAGCAGCACGCTGCGACGTTTGCAAATGCAGCTTCAACACTTTCCGGCGTCGGGTACTTCTTTTCTTTTTTCTTTTTTATCATTCCTTCAATTTAACCAGCTTTATAAATGCTTATTAACCAATTTGTGTTGATTGATCCGATAGATTTATTACGTTTGTACACAATCCGAATTTTAACATCCAAATAAAATTAGAACATCTGGATTTATTAACAGATTGCTGTGAACTGTTGTGATCCATAAATCTAAAGTAAACGTTGAATGGCTTTTGGATGCAATTTTATTGTACAATTGGGACTGAACTCTTACTCTTTTTTGTGTGGCAGCATCATTGTCGATGTTGTGGCAGGACCTTGTGCCATGAACATTCTGCGAATCAAATGGTTTGAGTTTGGGAATTTAAGTGTATTTTTTGTTTCTGAAATTGAGCATATGTTTATTCTGCTTTCTGTGATTGAATTCAGGCTTTACCGCAATTTGGCATTCACACCGATGTGAGAGTTTGCGCTGATTGTTTTAATAATTCTTCTCGGTAAACCAATCCTGACAGACCTTGATAGTATTTCTATTAGTTGTTTTGTTGATTTTTTACATTGTGGTATATTTTCGGAAAACTTTCATGTCTTTAAAATAGGATAAGATACTTGATATAGAGCATGCCCGCATTTTCTTAGGCTCTTTTTGCCGATAAAGGGGAGAAGGAAATGATTAGTTACAGCTTTGAATTTGTTTTCCCTTTTGTATGTTCTCAATCCTAGTTAGTTTGACTGGAAAATGGCTTCTTATGGCTAGCAAAACTGGATCCCCTCCTAGTTGCAGGGAAGGAACTAGACAGCTTTTTACTAGGAAAGAATTTATACAATTAGTAGATACGAATAATATTATACAGTAAATTAATGCTTAAGTTTTATAAGCCTTCAATTACCATAATCACACATGTATCATCATTATCTACTCAAAACAGCTTCACTTGTGTAAGTGTACAATGCATTTTAAGTTAATGCTTAATAAATTGAAATAGAGCAATGCAAACACGTGTGTGATCCAGAATTTATATAGGGCTAGACTTTTTTTCCCCTTCTTTTGTTAATGTTTGCTAGAAATTTCTTTCATCAAACTTCAACTATACTTGAAATTTTTTTTAAACTTATGAATCTAGGTTTGGAGAAAGAGGGAGAGAAACTTTTAGAAATTAAAGAATATACATGAAGGATATATAGATTGATGTATAATGAATTTAAAGTTCAAAAAGGTAAAAATAAAAGCCCAAAATCTCATGTGCAAACTGCAACTTAACCATTCGAGAAAGACATGCAAATGAAGAAATATACAATACAACATATACTATTTAGCTGATATGAAATTAAGCTATCTATGTTCATCTAAATTAATTACAAATTTCTTGGGCATATCTTATTTTAGTGTTGTAGAAATTGAGAACTTGTTTCCTCCTCTTACTCATTTGAGGATGTTTTTTGTTTTTTCTCTTTTTGCCTTATTTTATGCACCCTCTGTCTCTAAATATCCATTGTTTCCTTAACCCCTTAGGAATCTGGTAAAATTTTGCTTCTGCAGATTATTAATAACTAGGATTGAGCTGTTTGGTTTCCTTTGATTTATGGTGTTTAATGAATATAGGATATCTGGAAGTAAGTTTTTCATTTTCACTAGATCACAGATGACCTCATCCTAAGGTTCGGAAGTTATTCATGAGTCAGCTCTTTCTTCTTCTTTTGTTCTTTGAGATATGTTTATTGTTGTAGTATTTATTCTTCTGCTTTTTGACTCAAAATAAGTTTTAGTGGCAAGCATTTAAAAACATGTAAGAAAAAGGCAAAACTTTAGTTGGAGTGTTTAGTCTTTGTCTCTGGCAATCAAATGATTTTGAAGCAAACTCTAAAGATTCAGGAGATGTGTTTGTTTGTTATGAAGGGATTTGCATCTCTGTGCTTCTGACTCCATTAATATACTTAGCTGATTTTTTGCAGCAAAGATAAGTCTGTTAAAATAAAAAGCATACAACAATGGACAAGTCTTCCATAAAAAAGGGACAAGCTGTCCCAAAACCCCCAAGGTCCAATAATCTATACAAAATGGGAAACACATCTCTTTTTCCAAAATAATGAATGCTAAAAATCAAAAACCACTAATCAAATTTTGCAGAAAACTTCCAGCTTTTGTTTTTCATTCTGCTGTTACTCTGTTTTCTTGTTTACTGTTTGGACTTTTGCTACCTCCTGCATGTTGGGTGCAATTGAAGAACTCTTTCTGTTGTCTCTATCAAGTTTTGATTTCTATGTACAGAACTAACAATTTGTGGATTTTATTTTGCGAACAGAGCTGCAAATGATAATCTTCAGACTTCTCCAGATGGAATTAATCCTGTAACAGATACATTCGCTAGATTAGACATAGGTGCTGATGTGGATGAAAAGATGGAGACAGTGGTGGAGCATCACCCTGTTTCAGGCGTTGTAGAGTGCAAGTGTGGTATGCCGTTGTGCATTTGTGAAGCTCCAGCTCCAGCTCCAGCCCCAGCCCCAGCCCCATCCACTGACGCACGTCCCCTGCCGGTATGGATTCTACAATAATTTTATATTTGTTTCGTGCACTTCTTGCTACTCACAGAATATTATTTTTGATGCAGATGAAAAACGCTTCTAGCTCTACGGCTCAGTCAAATCCGAAGCCAAAAAAGACAGACACTGTTCCAAGAAATAGAGGTTCCACCTCAAACAGCAAATTTAGGTATGTAATCTCTGGTTTTGATGTCCAATTTCTGTTCTTCCAGGACATAATGAATGAGTTTTTGCAATAGATATTGTTTCTCCATAAGTAGTTTGTGATGCAGGTTAGCAATCAAAGGTGAGTAGTTTAGTTTATGAACAAACAATCTGTTTTGAACCACAACATCATTATTAATCTGGCATGACGTGATTGAATCTGACTAGAGTCCATTTGATTTCAATGTGATAGCAGAATTGGTTACTCTGATGACACTTTTTCTCTTAGTCATTATGGTGCATTATCATTCAAAAGTTCTTGTTATTCATTCCTGTAGAGTGCTTCCTTTTTACCAATTCTGTTTCTGTTCAGTGCAAGCTAAAGTTCATTAAGTGTGTCATGGGCTTTCGGTTTGAGGCATAACTGAGTCCATGCATGCTAATCTCATGATTATCTTATGCTTTTCAAGTTTCAAGTGGCCCATATTCTCAACTTTATTGCTTCAAGTGCAGAAATATAATTTTGTTTTGCAATTGTTTTAGACCAAGTTTTGAATTATGAGTTTTCCTCTTCCTACCACCAATTTACCATCTCAATTGATCATCTTGCTTTAATTGCTTTTCTTTACACCTCCAAAACTAAACTCACTAATATCCAACTTCATCTTGTGGAAACAATCATTTCAGTTCAGCATATAGGCACTAGGATTCTTCTCTGATGCTGCAGGAGAACTTGCCTCAAACTAGGATATTGGGCAATCTTCTTTGATATCTATTTCACTTTCAATGGATTGAGTCTTTTTCCATTCTTCTAACGCTCATTACTCCTTTCATATTCAGTACTTTCTTTCCTCTATTATTTATATGTAAAGCTATCATGTTCTTTATTTTGTTTTGACATTGTACTTTTGTAATATGTGAGTTCAATGTCAAATCTTGCTCACTAACACCATGTGGCATTTTTAAGTGTGTAATTGACTTGTACAAACTTTGCAGTTCTGTTTTCAATCCTGGTCAAGTGACGCATGTTGCCATGGATACTCCTCAGATGGATTATGATGTCAACGGAGAGGTATAAACAAGATTTTGCCTTAGAGTTTCAACTTTGCTGAAGTATTCTATTGGCTAGATCATTTTATTTATGCATTTGTAATTGTAACTGCATGTACTGTCCTTAGGGTTTAAGAGAAGCTATAAAGAATGGAGATACTGCTGCTGTCAAGAAGCTACTGAGTGAGGTATTTGTTATTGTGTTTTAGAACTGTCACTAAAAAATTACTTAAAAGAGGTACAAGTCAGAAAATAAACTTAAAACATTGACAATGGTGGCAGGGCGTGGATGCAAATTTTCATGACAAACAAGGAATGTCTCTGCTACATCTAGTAATCACACTTCCCCCTTTTCTTTCTCTTGGTGTGGTCAGTGCATCACGCTTGCATGTACATGTTTCAATGTGTGTTTGCACTCTCAAGCATGAGTATGTTTGCATGATATTGATTCATTTACTTTAAAAAAAGTGTATCCTGCTAAATTGCTACATGCTTAATGGATGCAGGCGGCACTTTTTAATCGAACTGATATAGCTTTTATCCTCATGGAATGTGGAGCAAGCATGGACTACAGGAATGCACAAGGTATTTAATATCATTGCATTAGTATTGATATATATTGGGTTATTGATTTGTGGAGGTAATTACTAAAAACAGTCATGGCATGGCAATAATGGATGACTAGCTGAAAATGTCAGTATGTCCACCAAGAAGCCAGATATGTTTTTAATGTTCTTGACAGTACAAACACCGGCTAAAAACTCCTCTACTGGACCAATCAAAATATTTTGAGGACTTTGGTTTGTTAGTCTAGTTTTTCCTATAACACAATGTCACCTTCCATCTTTCTAACAGAATACTTTTACACTTATTACTGCCAGATTATGGTTTAGTAGAGAACATGGCAGTGGTTCGCTTAAGTTGTGGGTGTTGGTCTGTCGCTTTGGCTTTCTTCTCCAACTTCAACTCTTAACTAATTTCCTACTATTTCAGGGGAAACACCTCTGGATTGTGCTCCAGCCACTTTGCAGTACAAAATGCGTCAAAAGATCGAAGAGAAACAACTGTGAACAAGCCACAACAACATGAGAGAAATTGGTTACGCAAGTTGTCAGTTTCGCTCATGGAATCGTTGTATACAAGTTCTGCCTGGATTTTTATGATATACAGATACAGGCGCAACTCCTGGAGTGTGAATCAGAGTTCATTTCCAAGGTAATAAAAAAAAGTTATCAATATTCCTGCGGCAAAGGAGCAAATATTTGTGCATGACTTTAAGTGTGTAGTGGATGTGTGAAATAATTTTTTAAGCTTGACTTTGTATATACAGATAAGGTGGAACTTATATGAGGCTGACCGCCCCTTATCATTTATATTTTTGATATTATTCTATCCTTTAGAAAGTATCATCTTCATCTGGATGTGTGTTTGCCGAACTTTAGTCTTGTTTAGATTCGAAGCTTTCTTTAACCGGTGTGGTCATCCATATTTTTAATTTAGGGCTGCCTTTTTCATTCTTTTGCTAAGATCAAGAACATCATGGATAAGATCAGTCGATTCCCCACGTTTATATTTATTTGATATATAGCTGAAGCTGGTCAATGTAAATAAATGTCGGTGTATTTTCTTGACTAATGGAATCTGGGGAAAGTTTATGCCTAATCTGCTGGTATAGTCCTTATCCGAAACATATAAAAAAATTTAAATACTGTTGTTATTGTGATAGATATCTGAAATTAGAAAGTTTATGTCTAATGATCTAATCTGCTGGTTTAGTCCTTATCCGAATTATACAAATAAATGTAAATACTGTTGCATTTAGTTTTGCTGTTATTGTCATTCATACATAGATATTAGAAATTATGTTTCAAGCATGCATAATAGACGTGTTGTTGATGTTTTTAGTGCTTACTTTAGAGTCATAAAGATGGTGTTATCTTTAAAGCTAAGAAAACTAATTTGGTCATACGACTGAAGGGAAGGGTGTCAGCGTTATTAATTTACATATTATGACCTAAAAGTGAAAGAATTGATTAATGTGTTTACTTGGAATGCCCATTTGTTAAAAGAATGTGGAAAGTGGAATGACGATGCAGAACACGTAGGAACAATGTTGCTTACTTTGGATGGTTGGGTTATTAGAGTAATGAATGAATAAGTAAAAGCAGATTGGCTGGACTCATGATAATGTTAATGTGGGTTTCTTTCTTAATCTTAGGTGTGATTACTTTATAATTAAATTATGAAATGATTTGGTAAAGGGGCAACCGTGTATTGTAATTTAAAGCTTTTATTATTAACTTTTGGAAGTTAAGAGAGAGAGTTGGTGGGATGTGAGTAGGATGATGGTGTCATGACAGGACCCCTTTCGTTTGTTGATGTGTTGAATGTATTCCTATATTCCACACCTAATAAAATTTGATTTTTAATTAATTAATATTCATTGGAATGATGAAATTGAGGTGACCATTAAAGTCGATAGGAGGAAGAAACAGACATCCATGATGAAAAGGATCACATGATGTGATGTGATGTGATCAAAGTTTCTGTAGCCGACCACCCTTCTTCTTTCTATTTGGTGATTTAATAAACAATTGATCCATCACAGTTCACAACCTCCCTTTTATTATTTATTTCATTAATAATCTTTATTCTACAATCATAATGTAATAAAACAATGAGTTTGAACAATTAAATCAATAATTCTCATTTCTTAAAGTTGGAGTTAGAATGATTAAGGACTTAAATCATACAGAAAAGAAATTGATGTAATGTAATTGACATAGAATCAAATGGCCTGCTCCAGTTAGCTTTTAACTTTAACTTTAACCCGTCATATTCTCTTTATCTAAACAAACCAGTGGTCACTTTTGCTTTGGGTTGTCTTGTTTTGACAGAATTAAGATAAATCAAACACCCAACTCACTGATACAAATATAAAGACACTCACACCACCCCCACTTGTAACTTCACCAATCCCCCACCACCACCACCTCTCTTCCCATTTCCCTAGGGGTGTTCAAAAGTGGTTAACCGCTTTTTTTAACCGAACTAGTTTTTCAGTTTGAAAAAATTCTCAAACCAAAACCGAACCAATTTGAAAGGAAAACCGGTTCTTTGGTTTTCCCTTTTTTTTTATTTTTTCTTAAATTAAATTGTAAATATAAACAATATATATCCAAATAAAAATTAAATATTCATACAGATCCATTGACCACTACTAACAATACATTAAAAATATTATTATTTTTTATTTAATATTTATATATATTTGTAAAACCGGTTCAAAAAACCGGTTTCGGTTAACCGCTTTTTATTTTTTCTCAAACCGAAAATCCGGTTTTTTGAATTTTTCGAACCGTTTTTTTTGGTTCGGTTCAGTTTTTGCATTTTTTTGAACACCCCTACATTTCCCCTTCTTCACAAATTTTTTACAATACAAATATATACAATTTATGAATATAGAATCCACTTTTATGGTTTGTGTACATATAACATGCTTAGTGTCTTGTAATGTGTCATTCCATGGTATTAGGTAATGTATGTGAGTGACATGTGTGTCTTTTGTTAGCAAGTTTTTATTGGTTTGGGAGGGTGCAAAAATTGCTATATAAATTCCCCTCCTGTTTGTAATTTTCCTTACCAAATTGAGAGAATCTTCAATAAGAAGCACTAGCTCTTTTAAGCTATCAAACTTTTGTTTCATTTCAGTTTAGTCTCTCTTATTTTGTACTCTTACAATGTTCTAAAAGAGGGCAACTCAGCGTCCCAACAAGACCGTGCAAAAGCAACAATATTCCTTTGTCATCATATACACGAAGGATTGAGAAGTGAATATCCAGTTGAGTTGTGGAAACATTTGAAAGAACGATTTGATTATCATAAGTCGATAATGCTTCCTAGAGTACAATACGACTAGACAAATATGTGACTTCAAAACAATCAATGAGTATAATTAAATATTATTAAGGATTGTTTCTCTATTAAGGTTATGTGGAGAAACATTTTCAACTTTTCATCCCTCCAACATGCTCATGTATTAACAATATAGGGAATGTAATTTCAGAAGATATTCTGAATTAATATCATTCTTGCTTATTGTAGAGCAAAATAATAAACTCTTATTAAGGAACCATTAGACTTGTCCAACTAGTAGTGCTCCATTCCCTGAAGTGAATGCCACTAACAACGGTGGTACTTGTGGACAAGATCATGGTAAAGGGCGAGGATGGGGTTGGAATAATTCTCGACCTCAAGGTGGTTATACAAAGAAATTCCCACCAAGCCACCAATCAAATAGGCCTAAAATAGAACAAGAAAGGGGGAAATACTCACACAATAGATCATCAAAAAATGATGAAAATATATATGTTATAGACGTGGGGGTAAAGGAAACTAGTCTTATAACTGTTGTATGCCAAAACACCTAATGGATTTATACTAAACATATATAAAGAATAAAGAAAAGAATTTTGAGAGATCCAAATCTTGTTGATCTTAATTTTTTTACTTTTAATGAATAATTAAAAGGATTGTTGTTGATCTTTGTACTCAAAGGAATAGAGCAAAAGTAAAAGGGTTAGAATGTTATTTCTTTACTTTCTCTAGTAACCCAATCAGGGTGTAGTGGGTACAAATCAGAAGAATCAGAGTCTATTATAGGAGTTCTTGAGAACATGTGTCAAGCTTGGCCATAACCTCTTCTTATACAAGTGGTGGCTTTAGTGATGGAATAATCTACACATGTCATAACACTTTCTTTGAATTTTCACCGTTTATGGATAATTATATTTGATCTTATTGAGAAAAAAACTCAATGAGACAAAAACCTAAACAAAAAAACACAATTATTTTATGAACATTATAATAGTGCTAGACGTACTTAGTACTGTCTAGTTACAAACCTTATTAGTATCTCATTGAATGTTTTTCAAATAAGATTAAATACAATTATCAGTAAACGGTGGAAATACAAGCGGAACTATTGTGGTTGTCCACTTAGTGTCTTGTAATGTGTCATCCCATGGCATTGGGTAATGTATGCGAGTGACATTTGTGTTTTTGTTGGCAAGTTTTTATTGGTTTGGGGGTGGCAAAAACTGCTATATAAAAACTAAAACACCCCGCCCCCCCCCCCCCCCCCCCCCTCTCTCCCCTCTTCTCTCTTTTCTTTTTAAATTTTTCTGTAAGTACTATTTTCGTTTAGTCCCTCTTGTTTTGTACTCTTATTCACCTCATTATACAACACCGCTGTAATAAATAATTTTGAAAATAAGCCAATGCATGACGAGCCTCCCATAACAGGAAAATAAAATTAAAAAAGCCAAAAACAATAAAATATAATACACCTCTTAACTTAGATGATCAATTTCACCGACACGTGTCAATCTGACTCACTCTCTCTACTTAATTAAAAAACAAATAAATAATGAAAGCATTTTACCAGCTTTGCCTTTATAAACAGCCTGCTGCTATCTTTAAACTTCCCCCTTTCTCTTTTTCTCCTTCCTCCTCTTTACTCTTCTTCACTTTTTTTTTCTTGCCCCGTTCTTCCTAATTCCTTCTCCATTCTCGCTTCCTTCTTTCAAATGGGTTTCTTTCTAGACGACGTCGACGCAATAGTATCCCACGTTCTCTATCGAACTGCCGTTGCCATTACACTTCTCAGATGGCTCGTAACTTGGGCCATCCGATTTCGCAACAGAAACCGAGACTCCTCGAATCAACACCGTCCGTCGCTCACCTCAGAGACGGTAAAAGAAAACCTGGTTCTCGCGACTTTTGGCGACGTGCAATGGAGGGTTCCGGAAGTTTCCGAGACGTGTGCTGTGTGTTTGAGTCACATCGAGGAGGACGATCTAGTGCGTGAGCTGAGAAATTGTTGCCATTACTTCCATAAAGACTGTATTGATAAATGGGTGGATTACGATCGGCAAAAAACTTGCCCGCTTTGCCGCGCCCCGTTGTTGAATCACTCTCAGACGAGACGGCTGCCCAAGAACGAGCCTAGTTGGGCGGTGGAGAGATTTCTCTATCTTTTTGGCGACGATGTGCATATGCAAATGCGTAATAATTAGCGTAATTGATTAAAATTTAACGTGGTTAATTAATGATTAATTAGGATTTGGTGTTAGTTATATTATTAGGAATTAATATAATCTTGTTGGCGAAATGAAAATGCCAATTTTGTAATGTAAACAAAAAATATATGCGGCTCTTCACTTGTATATATCTATCAATATATCTTGTTCTATTATTCTTCATTGATGACAAGATTCTGAATTATATTTGGTATTGCATAAGTATTTTGTTTTGGTTTGGTTTTGTGGGAACAGAATCGTATGAAGTTTTGGTAAAGTTGTTATTGGAGTATAATGTCGGTTTCTTCAATAGAATAAAGGAAAAGTGGGAAAATAGTATATCGATTGACGTCAAATTTACAGGAGCTCAACCCATTTCAACCATTAAAATAATAAACTTTTATTAGATTAAATATTATATACAAAAGGAGGGAATATAACAAATGAAAAAAATGTGACATTGTTGATGCAAAAATGCATCAACTAGGGTGATCTGATCGACCTTAACAGGATGGGAATTGACGTGTGCGTGATTATAGGTAACCAGCAATATGTAAACAAAAATGTAGTAAAGTAAATGACAAAAAAGTTTCTAAAGTGGTTCGGCGAGTTATACTCTTGAGCCTACGTTCACAATTTTTGTTTTTGCTGTGAGAGCTTACAATGACAATCCTAGAATAATTTGTTAACTCATTTCTCATCGTTGGAGGGGTTTTATATACAAATTCTGTACAAAGGAAAAAAAACGAAAATAAAGGAATTACAATTAAGATTGAAATGTAACTCCGATATTCTCGTGATTGGCATTGAGATTGCGTCAAGATTGCTGTCGATCTAATCCCTTCTGAGATATCTAGGAACTGGAGTTATCTGTGAGCTGGTTGAACAACTATAAGGATTGGTCGCGACTAGCTTGTGCTAGGTCGAGCTACAACTCGACGAGCTTATACTGGGTCGGATAATTGGTTGAGTCGAGCTGGTTTTGGATCGAGCTATAACCTTGCAATTCTCTAAGCTTGAAGGAAAAATCACACACAACATCTGCCTCATAGTGTTCAGTGCTCGTTTCGAGCTTTAAAGACTATTGCTTGATTTGATATCAAGCACGATATTCATCGGTAGGGCACTGAATACATATTTGGTCGAGCTTCATGAGTCAGACTCATCCCCAGTCGACGTACTCAACACTTGACCTTTTCTCTTCTGTGATATTCTTGACAAACAGAATTCGAAAAGAAAGGGTATTTGTGTAAATTCCACACGGTCATGTCACATTAAATGTAGCAGCCTTTGGCAGTTACTTTTCGTCACGCGTGGGCGACTACAGTTATGTACTCACAAAGTTGAGGCAACGTGCGGCTACGGTTATGATTATGGCAACCTAACAGTTGATCGCCCCTCGTGGATGATTGACGCATGGCCATGTCCAAGGGCCGAGATTACTTGACGGATAGAGGGTCGAGATTTGCTGTAGATCGACGGCAACGATCAAACCCCGCCCTTTCGTCTCCCATGCAAACCACTATAAAAGTAGGCAAACTCGTCAGCCTTCACACTTTGCAAAAGTTCTTAGGCTTTCTTGCTTATTCTGTCGCTGCTTCCTCGTCTTCACGGTGCTTTTTTGACGATTTCATCCCATCTTTCAATTCAGTAAGACTTTTTTTTCCCTCATTTACTTGCTTTTGCAACATTTTGTGGTTGAGGGTGGCCATTGCCATGACCACATTGGGCATTTTAGGGCTTTGCTAGGTTTTTAAGTGTGTCTCTGGCAGTCTTGGGTTTAAGATGGGTTTGTGGTGGTGGCCACCAGAATCTTGGTAGGTCGTGTATGCTTGTTGTCCGACGCGAGCTACTATAGGTGCCTGAACTGAAAGCAAAGTGTTAATTGGTTGCCGAGATTTTGATCTCTAACATATGTTCCCTTATGTTTCAAGTACCTAGAGGCGATAGGGCTATGCAAAATTACCTGCTACCCAAAAAAAAAACATGATAACCGAATCGATTTTTTTAAGTACTTGAAAATTCTGGTCGGGTTCGGGTAGTGCTTCATAAGGTACCCGAATATTCGGTTTGGATACTGGGTTATATTTAAAAATCAATTTGGGTACCCGAAACCTAGTTTATTATTTAAAAAAAAAAAAAAAAAGAGTAAAAGCGTAAAACTAAAAGTGAACACGATTTTTCTTTACTTCACTCAAAACAAAAAAGCCCCAAATTCACTTACTCCACTCCACTCTAGTTCGTAATTGCATCTTCTTCTTCTATCTTATTCCTTCACTCCACTCTAATTCGCAATTGCATCTTCTTCTTCAACTCTTCACTGTCGTCCGTCGTTCTCGTTGCAGCTGGCAGCCTGCAGTCAATCGTCGATAGTCCTCTATCCTCAAGCTCCCATAACAGTCGATAGCCACACATTGACGTTGTCAGTCTTCTGTCTTTAAGGTATGTTTGTCTCAAGACTCAAGCTCTCTGTTACCCAAATATGACATGACATTAGAGGAAAGTTGGGAGTTGATATTTTGATGGAATTCAATTCCTGAAGAAAAGGGAAAAGTAGTTGGGTGAAATATAAAGGTTTTTCAAAGTTCATGAACGATGAACCAACTTGGACCTTTCCTTCCTTCAATATGTTAATGTTCAGGTGGGTAAATTGTTTAATTTAAAATGTGTGAAAATGGGTATAATCTATCCAATCTCAATGATTGTATAGAGAGTGTTGATTTTGGGTTTTGGAAAACGAAGAGTGTAGAACTTTCTGCCCTTCAGAATTTTCTAAATAGATGGCAAGAAAGAAAGCAATTAGGGATTAGTTTATTCTTTAGCCAAATTAGGAAGTTTTAGCAAATTCGGGTCATCAACTGGGTAACCAAAAACTGACCCCAATATTCGGGTACCCAAAAATCTGGTTCAATTTTTGGGTACCCTTTTAGGGGTACCCGAATATTCGATTACCCGATTAAAATGGCAAAACCAGTTCAAGTACTCGGTTTTGCACAGCCTTAAGAGGCGAGCTATAGTCATGTCTTCGTCAAGCAACCATACCATTGATCGCATGTTTGACCCCCCAACGGACTCGGCAATCCTTAGGGGCATAATTGCTAAGGTTTCTAAGGATATTGTTGCATAGAGTTCGGACCCCAATGCGACGGGCTCTTCTGACCATGCCTCTGCGGAGGTCACTCAGCCAAAGAAGTCTCCGGCTTGAAGGCCGCGCAAGGAACCACAAGCCTCGATTGATGCCAAGGATCTTAAGAGCATAAATAAGGCTTATGCACCTCAACTCAATTTGAGGGTTCCAGGAGGCTTCTCTCGGAAGAATCCCTCCGCAGGCTGCGTGGCAGTCTCTAAGTCTTTTCTGAGGTGCGGGTTGTCTATCCTTGCCTATCATTTCATCGATAGCGTTTTGAGATGATTCGACATCATCCCTCTCCAGTTGTCTGCAAATTCATACATCTTAATCGTAGGTCTGTACATATCATACCAAATAGCTGAGTTGGGTGAGCCATCTATTAAGGAGCTCGTCCATTTGTATAGATTAAAAAAAGGTTAAGACCAGACGTACTACCTTTCCAAGGCAAGGAAAGTACACTTTAATGGTTTGGTTGACGTTTCAAAAAAGGTCCCACATTGGGACTCTCAGTTTTTCTTTTATGTTGGGGAGACCGGCGTTTTTGTTTCGCAAGCTAGTAAGACTTCGACCCCTAGTATGTGCGAAGAGTGTTTTCAAGCTCGATTGTTGGGCTGATTGAATTTCTTTGTTTTGCAATAAACGTCGAGCATAATTTTCTCCCTGCGACGAGCTTACAGAGGCTTCAGCGCTTCAGCAATCTCTCTAACAAGGAGCACAACGTCAACGAGATTATCTCACTTTCTCGGTTGAGGGCATACGACTTTTGCACGGACAACACCAATTTCAACACCATCCTTGAAAAAGATAGTGTTTATTTGCTTGCATTTTTCTTTTTTCTTTTTTCTTCTTTTTTGTGTAGGTCGCTGATTGTTTGCTTCTCTTTTCTTAAAAATGAGGGTCGAGAAACCAAAAGGCTTGAAGAAGAAAACGATAGCGCCTGGGGCTACCAAGAAACCATCGGTTGCTTCAACGAAGAAGCAGCCTATAGATGCTATTGGAATGGTCGAGCAAGGTGCGTCGCACTCGGCCTTTAAATGAAGTGATGGCGAGTTTAGGGAATGCCGAAGTGCCAAAAAGTCTACAACTGCCTCTAAGGCAGCCGGAGGGAAAGGTGCCCTTGAGCCCTAAAAGGGGCCAACGAAGAAGACTTGCAAGCCAATTGGAGGCTTGCAGAAGCAAAAGGCACTTGAGCAGTATGATAGTTCGGGCAAGAAAAAGTCAACCGAGCAGCAGAAGGGCACAGGAAAACAAAAAGTTGTCGAGCAACAAGGTGGCTCGGGCAAGAAGGTCGCAGGGCAAGCTAGCGACCCTAAGAAGTTCGTGGCCAAGGGCTCAGCCAAGAAGAAATCTATTCCCACGGGCGAAGCTGTCATTTTTGTGTGAAACAACTCAAACTCGCCTCAGCAAGGAGGCAAAGTTATGGACGAGGCAACTCGAGTTGCACTCAACGCATTGATCAACCAACTCCCTAAGCGTATTGGCATCGGGGCCTCAGTGGTCAGGGACGCCATCACCCCGTAAACATACGCAAGCATTAGAGATTCGTCTCTTCTATAGCTGTTGGCTTGGGTATGCAACTACATGACTAAGGTATCAGTAGTTCGCCCCCCTCTCCCTTTTTTATATACGCTTTCCTTTATTTCTCATTGACTTTCATTTTTTCTTTTTTAGGCTTGCGTGGCAAGCAAGCTTCTTTATGATGAGTGTTACCCCATATTGGAGGGCATTCACAAAGGATGGCAGGAAGCAAAAATGCTCAAAGAGGATGCCTTGGCTAGGGCCGAGGTAGTGGAAAGTGAGAAAGACTCGAAACAGGCCGAGCTTGAACGGCTTAAGGAGGAAATGGCAGCCTTCGATGTTAAGGAAAGGGAATTCCTTGACAAGATTTAGGCGAGTAAGACTGCTCGGGCAAAGGCTGATGCCAAAGCGATCGAGGTGCAAACAATAAGCTGAACTCCAAGCTCACCTGGGCTCAAAAAATTATCTCGGATTGGGAGGCAAAGTTCACACAGGTCTCACTCAATCTTTCCCAGGAGGCGGAAGGTCGACAAAAGGCCGAGGCTGAAACTGAGTAGCTTAGGCTCAAAGTTGAGGAGCTAAACAAGGCCATCATGAACCGAGCTTGAGAGACGTTGGTCTTCCTTGTGCAGAAGTTGTAGGTGTTAGAGTAGGTGCCCTAGAGTCAATCAATTACTATAGAATTGACTCTCTGAAATAATGTTTATTAATCAATAAAAGACAATTTTCTTCTATATCATATAAATCATAATTGTGTGTATTGATATATGTCGATATATGTCCTTAGGATGGTAGAATCATGACGAGGGTATCAAGTGTTTCAAATCTTGATAGTGAGAACCCTATGATAACATATGGTGGCTATTCTAGAAATGTCCGTAGCCCCAGTATTATTCTGACCAAGGACACAGATAATACGGTATGGCTATCATAGTGTTAAACGACCTTGTTGAAAGATAGTGACTGATCTTACTTGTCAAGGTTGTTTGCCGAAAACCTGGTGTGACACATGGGTGCTTGCTGTAGGCAAGTTCACTGGACAGACCCACAAGAGGATTCCATATGGATGAAATGGCATTTTGGTAATCTCACAGTGCAATTAAATTTACTGAGGTCGTTGTCTATATTTAAATTCATATTGAAATTAAAATTAATGAGATTATGTATTTAAATATTACTTATATATTATTTAATATTAATATTTGATGATATTAATATTAGTGAAGATAATGTATATGAAATATGAAATTCATATTTGAATTTAAATATATATTCAATATTAATATTTGATGATATTAATAAAGATAATATATGGATATGAAAATCATATTTGAATTTGAATAAGATGCCATGTGGATTGTTACCTTGTTTGGTAATGAGGATTTACTATTCTAGTCATGGAATAAATTTATTCCTAACTAGATTAGGGTTTGAATTTTTGTTGCATATAAAAGGCAACTTAAAAATAAAAATAAAAATAAGAGAACACATTAATAAAATCCAAGCCACTCACCTCACTCTCTCTCAGGTTTTTCACTTGGTGGAGAAGAGAATTTTTCTTGAAGAAAAATTATGCATCCTTGTTGCTTCTATGTCTTGCTGGCACTTGAGACCGCAAGTCAATCGCCATCCTATCTTCGTGTGGATACCGAGAGTTCACTCTTATCTTAAAGTGGGAGCGATTCGTATCAATTGAAGTCCAGACGCTGCTATGAAATCTAGAAATTTTATATTCAATATCATTTCATATGTAAATAACGTAAATCGGGTATAAGGTTCTTAGGTTCAATGTTGTTATTGATGATTTTATTTTTGTTTTCCACTGCTTAAACCCCATCAGCGACTAATAGTAGGAAGCTCATCCCTCAATCGATTTCTCATTTCTTCTACGGGCTTATCAGAAAAAGGTCGACAAGATGAGGACCAAGGCTCAAGGGATGACCTATATTTACTTGGACGACTCCAAGCCCGATAGTGAGGGCAAAGAGGAAGTCAATGAGGGAGAGGAGGATGTAGCTGTTAAGTAGGAGGTCAAGGATTTGGCTCCCCTAGCTATGCTCCCGCCTATTGCTGCCGACCTTCCTTCGATCAAGGCTCTGAAGGATGTCCCAGCTCTCAACCTTGAAGAGGCTGCCAAGACTCCTGTCGTTGACGATCCCTCTGCCCAGATTAGCAATGATCTCCCTGATCCTATTGGCAACGATGCCCCCACTCCTCCAATTGCTTAGAAATCTTTTTTTTTTTTTGGGTATCTGTTTTCTTTTTCTAATTTAGTTTGTAACTAAACTTTACAATTAATGAAAGACATTTTTTGCATATATCTGTCGAGCAATTTTTAATTTCTGTAGAGTGGCTTTGATTGTCCTAATTAGACTTATCATAAACAATTCGAATTTGCTCCAAGTTACGCATAGCTCGTTTTTGAGGAACTTTTTTTGAATGCATAGAAGAAAATTTTGAGCGACAAATATGAGTTTGGATTGATTGCCTGTCTCGAGTCTTAGCCGCTGACTTATGACCGATTTTCTTTTGACATGTTTTACTTGAATTTTTCCAAGTGTAACTTCTTCGATTTGGGAGATTTCACCCTTAATGAGTTGGATTTTGGCGTGGCTTACCGAGCTAAGCTGCATTTTTTCAAACTCTTGACTCTGAGTTTTTGGATGTGATCGCGTAGGTCGCGATTTTTGAAACCAAAAATAATAAGCGATGGACAGGACATTAATAAACAAAGAATGACGAACAAAGTAAAGTTCATGAATAATGCCTCTTTTTATTGATAACATTTTGACCAGAAACGACCTTACGCTAAATAATAGTGAGAAAATAAAGCATGATTGGAACCTAAGTTGCTTATTGGTAATACTTTTGTAAATACTCAGCATTCCATGCTCGCAGTACGGTTTCACCATTGAGGTGTTCCAAGTGGAAGGTTCCTAGTGCAAGTTTTTCAGAGATTTTGAATGGACCTTCCCATTTGGGCCCAAGTGCCTCCAAATTCAGGTTTTAGGTACCCTAGACGACCTTTCTAAGGACTAGGTCGCCAACTTCAAAGTCCTTGTTCCTGACCTTGGAATTGAAGCATTGTTTGGCTCACTATTGGTATGAGGCAAGCCTTAGCTGAGACTTAGCTCGATGTTCTATGATTAGGTCTAGCCTCAGTGGGAGAAGATCTTCGTTTGTTTCTTCGTTGAAGACTTCCATCCGAAACAAACTAATCCCAACTTCAACTAGGATCATTGCTTCACACCCGTATGATAGAGAGAATGGAGTTTCACCTGTCGAGCTTCTGGTTGTCATTCTGTAAGACCATAAGGCCTCGGGCAATTCATCAGCCTATCTTCCCATCAATGCGTTGAGCTTCTTCTTAATGGTGTGCTTGATCACTTTGTTCACATCCTCTAATTGATTGTTAGCTTGAGGTTGATAAACAGCGGTGAAGCTTTTCTTAATTCCAAGTTGTTTGTTGAAAGATCTGAAATCCTCATTATCGAACTGTCTCCCATTATCGGTTATTATTGTATGGGGAATTCCGAATCTACAAATGATGTTCATGTAGACGAAATCCTTCAATTTGTTCAATGTGATGGCAACCAAAGGCTCGACTTCTGCCTACAGCAACCACTGTGAACTTAACTCCCTCTTTCCCTTGAGGCAAATGGCCTATCAAGTCAATGTCTCAAATTGAAAACAGCCAGGGGCTTGTCAAAGTAGTTAACTCTTGGGTGGAGCTCGCAAAACATCTACGAATCTCTAACATTTGTCGCATCTACGCACATAGTCTGCTGCATCATCAAAAATTGTTGGCCAGTAATAGCCCTAACGAAACACCTTGTATGCTAGAGATATGTCTCCTGCATAGTTCCCACGGTTGCCTTCATGGATCTCTCTCAAAACATAGTCCACGTCTTCATGGTCAACACACCGCAAAAGCAATGAATTGTACCCACTCTTATACAGTTTGTCATTGACGAGCATGTATCGAGCTGATTTTGGTCGGAGTGTTTTGGCTTTATTTCTTCCTTCAAGCACTATTCCATCTCTTAGGTAGACAATTATTGCATCTATCCAGTTGTATCTCTACCCTGTTACTAAGACTGGTTCCTGTGGAGCGAGGATACTTGGACTTGGGAGGAATTTAACAAGTATCAAATCAATCTTCTCTTGGCTCATTGCAGAGGCTAGGCGAGCTAGAGCATTGGCCACTGAATTCTTTTTCCTTGGGATTTGAAGAATAGTGAAGGACTTGAGCTGCTCAAGCTCGGATTTTACTTGTCGGAGATAAGATGTCATTTTGTCCTCTTTTGCTTGATATTCCTCGGTAATCTGATGGATTATGAGATGGGAGTTGCTGTAAATCTTAATGGACTCTGCCCCCATTTCCTTGGCGAGGTGGATCCCTACGAGCAATGCCTTGTACTCAGCCTCATTGTTGGAGGCGGCAAACCTAAATTTGACTGCAGCTTTGATTAGGTTTCCTTTGGGACTTTTGAGCAAAGAGCCCAACTCCTGCCCCTTTTTCATTTGAGGACCCATCTACATACATAGTCCATTTCCATAGATTGTCAAGCTTTGGTTTTTGCTGTTCGCTTACCTCTGAGGTGCTTGCCCTTGGCGAGTTTACTTCTTCCTCGAGCTAATAGGAGAATTCTGAAATAAGGTCCGTCAAAGCTTGATCTTTTATTGTTGTTCTTGAGATATATTTGATATCATGCTAACTTATTTTCATCATCCATTGAATCAATCTGCTCGATGACTCGGACTTCTGCTCGATGCCTCGGGCTTCTGCATTATCTTCCATAATAGAAAGTTTGTCAGCACATGAATGGACTGCTTCTAAAAATAGGGCCTCAGCTTCCGAGCAGTGATGACAAGTGCATAGGCAAGCTTCTCCATCTCGAGGTATCTTGTCTCTACGTCGAGCAACCTCTTGCTCACATAATACACTGGCCACTACATTCCCCCTTCTTCATGTACCAGAGTTGTACTGATCGCGAACTTAGATACCGATAAATATAGCAGCAACGACTCGCCCTGGACGGGCATTGATAACAAAGAAGGGTGCCCCAGATGTTTCTTCAATTCCTGGAAGGCTTTCTCGCACTCCTCAGTCCATTTGAAAGCCTTTTTCCCCTTTAGGGTCTCTAAGAATGGTAAGCACCTGTGTGTGGCTTGGGAAACAAACCTGCTAAGTGTGGCCACACGCCCTGTCAAGCTCTGAACCTACTTTATGTTTGTCGGGCTTTTCATGCTTATGAGAGCTTGAATCTTTTCTAGGTTGGCTTTGACATCTCGCTGATTGACCAGGAAACCTATAAACTTTCCAGAGCTTACTCCAAAAGCACACTTCAGAGGATTGAGTTTTATTTTGTATTTTTCTAAGGATGTTGAACATTTCCCCGAAGTGCTCAGTGTGGCTTTCGGTGACCTTCGATTTAACGAGCATGTTATCGATGCACACCTCCATTGTCTTGTCGATTTGGTCGATGAACATCTTGTTCACTAAATGCTGGTAGGTCGTCTTAGCATTCTTCAAGCCGAATGGCATAACCGTCTAAGAATAAATACCCCGGTCAGAAATAAATGAGGTGTGTTCTTCATTGGGCTGATACATCGGGATTTGGTTATATCCCGAGTATGCATCCATGAAGTTGAGTAATAGGTTCCCAGTTGTCACATTTACTAATCGGTCGCTCTGAGGCAGCGAAAAGCTATCTTTGGGACAGCCTTTATTCAAATCTGTGAAATCGATGCAAGTCCACCACTTACCATTCAACTTTTTCGCCAAGATTGGGTTGGCGAGCTAGGTTGGGTATTTCACTTCCTTGATGAAGTTGAAGTTTATGAGCTTGTCAACTTCATCTTTGAGAGGTTTAGACTGCTCTGCATTCATAGATCTCATTTTCTGCCTGATCGATCTAGCTTCTGGGTTGACATTCAATCAGTGGCACATTACCTCGGGGCTGATCCCTATCATATCTGCATGTACCCATGCGAATACGTTGAGATTTTTCTTTAGGAACCCCACCAGATGATTTGCTAGCCCGTCGGTCGGACTGCTGCCAATTTTTAGCACGCGAGTTGGGTTTTGCTTGCTAACAAATACTTTTTGCAGCTCTTCTGTTGGCCTTGCTACAGGCTCTTCCTTGTGAATGCGAGGATATATGGTGTCTTCTGGGGGTCTGGGGTTTGGCTCGGACTCTGCGATGACCATAGTTCTTGGGAGTGGCCATTTTAGTGTAGCATTAATGACCCAGTTGTAATATTCTCGAGATTCTTTTTTGTAACTTCTGATCATCACGACCCGCCTGGAGTCGGGAACCTAATTGCTTGGCAACACACTGAAGTGACTGCGCTCAGATCATCCAGGATTGGTATTCCAAGGATGACATTGTAAGTGGTTAGGTAGTTCACCACTAAGAATTTTGCCATCATTGTTCTGATCTTAGGTTCTGTCCCCAGAGTCACAAGCAAGTCAATCATTCCCTTAGGACTAGGCTATCCACGGTGAATCCATAAAGCGACGATGGACATGCATTTAAGTTTCTCTCCATGAACCTCATTTCTCGGAAAGCCCCCAAGAAAGTGATGTTTGCTGCACTGTCATTATTGACCATCACCCTTATTACTCTGGCGTTGCCAATCCTGATTGCGATTACAATCGCATCATGATTGTGATGAGGAGATTCTTCACATTCTTCCACTGTGAATCCTATCACTTCGCTCTTTTGTCTCGGTTGCTTTGACGGCTTTTGTTCACAGCTCATTGCTCGAGGGACTGAATCTGTTTTGGCCTCTCAAGCATATTGCTTGCAAGAGCATCTTGAACTCCCTATAATGTCGGGACCCCCGTAAATTATTCCTACCAGAACTTCATTGTTGGCGTTTGTCGGGGCTTGTTGGATCTGATTATTCTGCTCACCAGTACTTTTGTGAGCTGGTGCCTCCTTAACAAATTCTTTTACGTGGCCTATTCGAATCAGATCTTCAATGGCGTCCTTTAAGTCTTGCACTCATTGGTGTTGTGCCCAATGTCCCCGGTGGTATCGATAATACTTATGCTGATCTCTTTTGCCAAGAGACCCCTTCATCCTTTTTGGAGTGGGCAGTCTCTTAGCCTCGCGAGAGACTTCATTTATATGAGCTATATCTTGAGTGAGGGTGGTGTATTCCGCATATTGCTGGAAAAGCTACCTATCCACGCAGTTATATTCTCTATCTCTTTTGGGACCTGTTTTGGTCCTTGTCATTGCGGTCTTGGCCCTTCCGTTTGTCTGTTGGGTGATCCTACCGCCTGTGCAGGGCTCTTCTTAGTAAGCTTCTGGCTAAGGTGACTAGAGCTTTTTACTCGCTGATGTTTTGTAGTCATTTGGTAAAACTTTGCCGAGCTCACATGATCTTCACTTTGGAGCTCTTTGCACAGCTCCGTTTGAAGCCTGATGCCTACAATTAGCAAAGTCTAGATTGACTTTTTAGGTGCATTCGCGACCTTTGTTTGCTCATTTTGGAACCTTGTTAGATACGAGGTCAGTGTTTCATCTCTCTCCTAATGAATATTGCTCAGATAGTTGAGCGACATTGCGAATTGTCTCCTCGCTTGGAATTGTTGTAAGTATAGCAAGGAGAATTGTTGCCAATAACTAATGGAGTTTGCCTTAAGCCTTTTGTACCACCTCTTGACATCCCCTACCAATATGACCGTGAAGCAATGACACTTTGCCAAGTCACAGGCTTGGTGCAGCTCCATCAAGTCGTTGAAAGTGTCGAGGTGGTCTCTAGGATCTCTTTTCCCATTGAACTTACTCTCTAGTGCCCTGAATCCTTGGGGAAACGGGGCTTGGCGAACTTCCTCTGTGAAGGAAGAGCTCACTATTTCTTCCGCTACATTGTTCTGGTTGGCCTTAGATTGTTGAGCATTTTTTGCATCAGATTCAAGTCTTCATTGTGATGGTTGCCCTGGCTGGCTATATATAACCTTACCTCGAGCAGGTGAGTTCGCAAATCTGTTGCTTGTGAGCCCCCTCCATTATGCACATTGATGCGCGAGGTTGAGTCATGGTGGCTGGGCTGATAGGTGCTATCATACTCGTCATTGTGTTGCTCGGGACGTTGGTTATAACCGAAACGCCGGTCATTACCAGATTGGCACACATGACTCTTCTCGCGAGCTTCAAGAATCGAGCCTGTCTTGGGCATGTGTTAAAACTAGCATGCTGATGTTGGGATACTGCCGAGTAGGTCGGGTATCCATCTGGCGACCATTGTCTTCGTCTTCTCTATAAGCTGTTTGCTCGATCGCCTCCTGAGGTTAGTATGCTCGTGAGACTCTCTTTCTTGTGTAGAAGGTTCTCGGTGGTGTCAGGGTCGTCTATCGTGCCTTGGTGCCGACGAACCAAATTGGTCGTCGGTTGAGTGTCGTCCTGGGAGTGACATCTATGAAGCATGGTTGGTCAGGATCCTAGGGGGCTGGTTTTTGATTTGTCAGCTCGGCCCATTCTATTGCACAGCTTGTGCGACCCGTTCTGATCATCTCTACCAATTGGCTATTCTCGGGATTTGATATCTCTGCCCCCAGTTGGTTTATGGCCTGCTGCGCCGGTGGCACTGGTGGTCGATGCCCAATGACATCTTGATGCACCTCCTGGTGTGTGGTTTCCACGTTATCGTGGTTTCTGGTGGTGGTTTTCGATCTTGTATGCACCAGTATGGGCCTAGAGTGATCGTCACTGGAATTGCTTGTCGAAAATTCTAAGATTTTGGCGGAGGCCCCCCTTCTAACGCCAAAATGTTGATGCAAAAATGTACCAACTAGGGTGATCCGATCGATCTTAATGGGATCAGAACTTATGTGTGCGTGATTACGGGTAACCAACAATATGTAAATAGAAAATGCAGTAAAGTAAATGACAAGAAAATTTTAAAGTGGTTCGACGAGTTATACTCTTGAGCCTACGTCCACTATTTTTGTATTTGCTGTGAGAGCTTACAATGACAATCCTAGAATAATTTGCTACCCCGTTTCTCATCGTTGGAGGGGGTTTATATACAAGTTCTATACAAAGGAAATAACGAAAATAAAGGGATTACAATTAAGATAGAAATGCAACTCTGATATTCTTGCGATTGAGCGTTGAGATTGTGCCAAGATTGTTGTCAATTTAATCCTTTTCGAGATATCCAGGATCTGGAGTTGTTGTGAGCTGGTTGAACAACTGTAAGGATTGGTTGTGACTAGCTTGTGCTAGGTCGAGCTACAACTCGACGAGCTTATGTTGGGTCGAACAATTGGTTGAATCGAGCTGATTTTAGATCGAGCTATAACCTTGCAATTCTATGAGTTTGAAGAAAAAATCACTCACAACAGACATTACATAAGAGGAATGAAAGAATAAATTTACAGATGAGTTTTATTAATAAATAAGGTAAATAATGTCTCAGTCGATTGCATCGAAAACATCGGTGTAATATAACTTGTCTAAAAACTAAGCTAATAAATGGACTTTTTCTTATATAAATAAAGTTCATTATATAAATGAAAAGTAATATTTAGGGGAAGTATTATTAATTTAGGTCATTTTTTCAATAACCTAGATTAGTTAAAAAAAAAAAAAAAAAAAACTCTTTACCGACTTGAACTAGTTATCAAACTATTGAAGAAAACATTCAACAAGTAACCCGTCTTCAAATTGATATATCGTCACTCTATTTATTGTACATCTAAACCATAAATCAATTTGTGATTGTTTTACATGATCTGAACTGTAAATCAAATAAACAAACCTAAATTCGTCATGCTACCACAATATATCAATACAATTTGTGTTTGAAAAGAAGAATATATAACACGAATGAAGTTTGTTAAGGGGTGATTAATGATTATTGTGCTTTAAGATCGAGTATGTCAATTTTTTTTTCTTTTTTTTTTTTTTTTTTCAAATAATATACTACTCTAATTTTTATTTCAATCCATATTAATTTGTGCCATATATTTTCTCTCTTCTACGTGGGTTTTAACATTTGTTTTTAAGACAAACTTGATTTACGTGGTTTAGGGTTTAAAAAAAAAAATTCCTTACGATCCATAATTATATGCTTCTTAAAGAATATCATCTCGAAAAACAAACTCCTCCAATAAAATAATTTACCATAAAGTTTCATTCGTTATAAGGTTGACTATTAAACGACGACAATAAAAGAATTGAAAAAAAAAAAAAAAACGATATCGAGTAGAAACTACTCCCAAAGGAGTGCCATTTGCCCATCTCATTTTTCTTCCGGAGATGTTCTGTTGAATACTGATACATCATATAAAAGCATATGAAAAAAAGAAATAAACAAACTTATCTCTATTGTAATACTAGAATCCTTAAATGGATAGTTGTATTCTCTGATGATGCTTTATTTCCACTTTGTTAATTGTTAATGTGCTTAGATTTAGATGAATAAGACCTTAAAGGCCCATGCATCTATGGGTTTCCAAGCCCAAGTAATTCTTAAAACTTGATCCTTATTTGTATAGAAGGGTACTTTTCCAATAGCACAAGCATTATTTTATAAGTGAATATTTGTTTTAAAACAATTTTCAAAATCCTACTCTACTATTTTTTTATTGTCGTGTCTCTCATCTTTTATCTATTCTATTTGACATCTTCCTTCTTCTTTCTTGTGCAAAATGTCTTGAGATATATATTAACATGGTGTTCTTAAATATTGTATTAATACTTGAAATTAATACGGAAAATCTGTTTTTAGTGATTAAAAAATTACCAAACAAATATTTAATATTATTAAAATGTAAATTGAAAAGTTTTAAACTATAATAATAAATTATTTTAATAAAGTGCACCAAAATATTCTAGCAATAAATCCTTTATAAAAAAATTACACCAAACAATTATTCAACTTTAATATAAGATTCAAAAATTTTACCAAATATATTTTCATATTCAACTCCTATTCTCCTAATAACAACCCAACTCAACTCAACTCAACTCAACTTTTTAAAAAATATTATTCTAAATACTCTACCAAACACAGCCATATCTATTTCACCCCAATTATTACTGCTGCTACTTAATCTTACCAAAAAAATTATGCTCACCTATTTACCACTATACTAATTCTGCATACAACTATTTCTTGGCAACAATTACGTGTCACATATGACATGTTTCAAAAAAAAAAAAAAAAATCAATTTACAATTTGGAATACTCTTAGGGTGCGTTTGGTTCAGGGAATATTGTATTACTGAGAATGTTATATTAATACAAAGTTAGATACTTCGAAGATTACTAAGAATGTTTAGATAAATGTATTTGATTAGGTTGAAATAAATTGGTGAGTATATTATATTGATATGTTTGATTAGAAGGATAAATGAGTGGGTATGTTATAAAGATTACTAAATTGCCCTCCTTTTTAAATATTAATATAATATTATTTTTATTATTATTTTCTGAATCGTTTCATTTAAACCCCTATGTTTGAGATATTGCTAAAACACCCAAGCAATCAAAAAAGTTTAAAACTTAACAAAAACACCCCATTCACCCTAAGCCACTGTTGGTCGTCTGCCACCACCATCGGCCACATCGGAAGTGGTCATAACGGCGTACGACTGGCTGAATATGGCCATCTGTGCGACGTGGCCATTTCCGGCTAGATCCATTATGGATTTGGCCAAAAATGGCAAGATCTACGGCCAAAATCGGCCAGTGACAACCAAAGATCTGACAATCGTTAACGCCCAAAAGTCGTAAATCTAGCCAAAAATGCCCAAAATTGATCTGGCCATTTCCAGCTATATCTACGACCATCTTGTCATTCTAGCCATCAATATGGTCGAAAACGTCCATATCGGAGCACGATGGTCATTTCCAGCTACTTTAGACGACAACTGGCGGTGGTTGGTCAACCGCCAACGGTGGTGGTCCTAGGTGGCCTACAATTTTTTTTAAATATAAGGGCATTATTGTCCAAAAACTTAATTAAATAGGGGTAAAATTGTAATGACAGATTAATGTAAATTAATTTCAAGATAAGGGCATTATTGTCCAAATTTTTTATTAATAAGGGATCAAATTGTAACAAAAATAAGATTACCAAGTAATCTTAAAATACCTAAGAAACTGGAGGTAATCATATTACCTCTTATATTACCAACAGTAACTACTTTTGGTTTTGGAAGATTATCGGAATCTTATATTACTTGACAATCAAACATGGTAATCAAATAATAAAATATGACACTACTTTAGTAATTGGGGATTACCCACAACCAAACATGCCCTTATACAATCTTTTTGAAATTTTAATTATTTGAATGATAATTCATTTTATATTTCACTTTTTGCTTTTGATTACCAATCTCTTTAAACTTTTAAGATTAAAATAAATCCTAAGTTTAATATTGATGGCAACGATTTTTTTTTTTTTAATGACTAGCTAGCTTACGGGTACCTCAATTAATCCCCCGAGATCCCAAAACTACCGGTCGGGTAAGAGTTCTAATGGCTACCCCTATTAGTAATTAGAGAGAGTCGAACTCCAGATCTCTTAATGAGAGACACCAGGAAGCTTCGATATGACCTTTTCTAGCCATATTGATGGTCAAAAAGCCATATCGGAGAAGATCTGGCCAGAAATGGCAAGATCTGTAAGAACAACATGCATGCATGAAGAGTGGTGGAAATGAAGAAGAAAGCATGAAATGATGGATTCAAAAACCGGTTTTTAAACAAAGCATGGAAATGAGATTATACCTTCTCATTTGCTTTGGATTGATGAAGATTAGCTTCAAAAGGATGAAACCTCCACACTTTAACACCACATTGAGAGGATTAGAGAGTGGCCATGGCTAGGGAGAGAGAGCTTTTAGTTTGTGTTTGAGTGAACAAGTGAA